>NC_051289.1:3568695-3895361 GCF_015220745.1 Sebastes umbrosus
GCTTGACTCCGACGGGCAGGCGCTGAGCTGGAACGCCTCTCCCTATCTGGTCCTCCGCGTTGCAGCCCTATGAAACTGTCTAAAACTGTGGCACTGGTCAGTCACAAATGTCCGTAAAGATCCTTAGAAACAGACACCTCCATCCCCCATTCAACCCATGTTGAAGGCGTTGTAATTAACACCCAGGTGGGAGGCAGGTAGACAACTATAGTACCTGCTGGTAGGACAAAAAGGGAAAGGAAGGAGCACAGGTGAAGCAGGACTTGTGCTTGTCCGAAATGAGAGATTGCTTCCTCTTTTTTCTGAAGAATTATGGGTTTATTTAAAAACTTGCTACCACACAGTGCCACTCTCTGGAAACATGCTCACTCTGCAATCTCCGATTGTCTTTTACTGCTGAAAGAGAATGCAGGAGATGAGATATGAGGCTGTGTGCTGGAGAGAGAGAGAGAAAAAAAAAAGGATCATCTAACCGCCGTGCATTTTATACAGTGAATGTGCCGTTCAAGGGAAAGAGGAAAGAAAAAGCTTTTTCACTGAATCTTTAATAATAGGAGGTGAATGCCTGAGGCAGTGTTGGGGATTTATCACTGGTAGCAAATGTGTCTCCCCTCTGCGCTCCCGCTCCCCTGTGCTCTTTAATGCATGACACATGTTAGGAGGCACACATCTTATGCTGAGCTTTCCCTCTCTGTATTTCCCACTGTTTTGGTGTAGTGATCGTGGTGCTGTTTGCTGCCCTGAGGAGACAGAGGAAGAAGGAGCCTCTGATCATCTCCAAAGAGGATGTCAGAGACAACGTTGTCAGCTACAACGATGAAGGGGGCGGAGAGGAGGACACTCAGGCCTTTGATATCGGCACGCTGCGCAACCCAGAGGTGATGGATGCTAACAAGCTACGCAGGGACATCATTCCCGAAATGCTGTTTCCCTTTCGGAGGACATCACCTATAAAGGATAACACGGACGTCAGAGACTTTATTAACGGGAGGCTTCAGGAGAACGATTCGGACCCGACGGCGCCCCCCTATGACTCCCTGGCCACGTACGCTTACGAGGGCAGCGGGTCACTGGCGGAATCCCTCAGCTCGCTGGAGTCGGCCGCCACTGAGGGGGACCATGATTACGATTACCTCAGCAACTGGGGACCGCAGTTTAAAAAGTTGGCCGAGATGTACATAGGGAAGAGTCCCGACAGAGAGACTTAGGCGGAGCCGCGGCGCTCTCGCTTTTTTTAAAAGCCCATATTTTCTGTCTGTTTATCTAGCTAGCTAGCCAGACAGCCTATTTGTCTAGTTAGTTAGCTAGCCAGCTAGTTGACTGTCTGTCTACCTATCTATCCAGCTATCTATCTGTTTATCTGTCTAGTTCGCTAGCTAGCTCGCTAGTTAACTAGTAGTCTATTTGATTCTCACACACGTGCGTGGGCGCACACACGCACAAACAGAAGTTCCTGCGATCCACTTGTGGATTCTGAAATGGAAATCAAGACTTGAACTGAGTTTTCTCATTAATGGAGATACAGTATAATTCTCAAAGTTGTACTGTTTTTGGTCATAATCAGTAAAGATGCCTTTGAATTTTAGGATTTTTGTGAACAATGGTGTGGACAATGTGTTTTGTAATTGACCTGAGAGATAGTAGTATTGTATACTATCGATGTTTAATGGCACTGGACCGGGTTTTGGGCGGGGTTAGGGAAGGAGTCAAGTGGTTTTTGCAGCCACCTCCATTAAATACTGTAAATGTACAAAGTGTTTTTAATGATGGACATCCTATATACTATTTGCTATCTTTGTTTGACGAGCAATGTCCATGTGAGTGGTTGGTGCAGTTTATTTGTCAAACTGTGAATTCATTTCATCATATAGGTGTAATATGTAATGGAAAGTGTATGTTGTAGGAAAACTGTCATACACTGACAATTCATGCTGTTTGAATGCTGAGTCATATTGTTTTATATTTATATTTTTATACTTATTTTCTTAATAAAATGATGTAAAAAAAAAAAGAAGCAGCTATAGTTTCAGTCTATTGCCGTTTGTTGTGGTTACTGCTCTAGGTCCTAACGGATTTATTAAAGAATCCCAATATGTTATGTGGCCAAGGCCTAGGGAAGTTCAATCAGTAGTTGTAAACATGAGCTACTCTCTCTCAAAAGTAGAAACTCAAAGTCTCCGTCTTGTGATGTCATAGGGCAGTGATTGTCACAGTGGGGTCTGCAAAATAATTTGCTATAAATTATAAAATTGTGCTGTATCATTACAAAAGTACATATCTACAGATGGAGACCATTTGTGCCAATAAAACAAGCATATTGTGTCCATTTCTGCCAGCCACGTTAGCTTTGGACCAATAGAAACGTTTTCAAAAAAGTTTGTTATTTTTAACTTCAAGCACTTCCTGAATGTCAGCTTTAGACTGGTAAGTTTAAAGATTTGGATTTAATAGGACTATGTCTGTCTTACTGAAAGCTTTTGAGATCAATTACTTGAAATGTTGGATACATATGCTGTCAAGTTGAGTCCAAATTAAATTTTTTGGTACAGAACATTCAATAGCATTGCAAATTTCCCCGCTGTGGGACTAATAAAGGATCATCTCATCTCATCAACATGATTCAAAATGAAATGTGTTTCTGTTTATCACTACGAAACACGTCTGAAGTATTGAGGTTGAAAAGTTTCATAATACAAATAGTTCCAATGGCATCTAAGAGTACGAATGGTAGTAAGTACATGCTTGATCGGTGTTACGATTAACGTACATGTTGGAGAAACTCTGTCATAGGGTATAAACTCTGGAGCAGCTCTATAGACAATGAATTGGATAATTTGTGGCCCCACAGGATGTCTGTTTTCTTTCTTTTTTTACCCAAATGAGCTTTATTCTATTGTAGTGTTCTCAGTTGTGAAACAGAAAATGTTCCCATACACTCAGAACATTATCCAGGGTGCTCTCAGTGTCACCTATAAGATCTCTCCAATTCATTGTCTATGGAGCAGTTCCACAATTTATACTCTATGACATCACAGATTTGACTTTTAACCCTCTAGTTTGAGTTGTCCATGTTTACTAATATTATTTTTGGACTGCCTTAGACCAGTGGTTCTCTACCAGGGGTCCAAAGAAAAAAAATGGGGAATAGTTTGTTTTCAATATTTAATTCACTATAGAAGAGAACCCAACGTGAGTAAGAGTCATAAGAGTGACTATTCTGATCATAGGTTTCACTTTCTCCACGGTTATCCCTTCAACTGTAGTTGACAAATACAGAATTCTGGTCTTATTCATATGTAAGTAATTTCAGATGGAAGTCCCTGAAGCAAAATCTTATCAAGTGGGGGTCCGTGACCTAATGTGTATTAATTTAGGGGTCCTTGACCCGAGAAAAGGTTGAAAACCACTGCCTAGACTATAGGAATAACATGTTTGTAATTTGAAAATGGGCGTAGTTCCCCTTTAAGGACATATGCAATTGATACTTTCCTGAAGAAAAGCAAAAAATGTCATGCAGTTTCTTCATTGGGAATATTGTTCCACAAATATCAATAGAGATGTGGTTCACTAAAAACATTCATAAAACTGCCTGTAAGCAATGGGATAATACAAGCCATTTAGAGATGAATTATAACTATTAGGCCCAGGTCAGTGTAACTGGTGAGGATTTAAAAACAGCATTGCATTCTCAGTTGTTTCTTCCATAATGTTGGTTAGTATTCGTACAATTAGTATTTTTCAGAATACAACAATATAGAGGGATAACATGTATATATTGTGACACAGAGTGAGTGAAGATTGTCTTTTCTTCTTTAAAACCCAACTTCAAGAGGAAGGCTTTTTACCTATTTAGACATCACAAACGATACTTGAAGAACAAGAGTTATTTTGGATTACATGATTGAAATCTCTCTCAATTACGTGTTAAATTTGAACCCGAAAACGTCACACAACATTCAGCATATTAAGCAAACCAAAGCAAGACAAAACTAGAAACCAAAAAAGAAAATTACATTTTCCAACTTACGGAATACTGAACTCCATGTGGTTAATTACACACTCATCTGAAAACGTTCTGTTATTCAGCACAGCACTTGCTGATTAGTGGGCAGCTGTGGAGATGACAATACCTCCAATCAATACCCTTCTCACGTCGTTTCACTTGGTTTCGAATCTTAACAGCTGCCAGTTCGTCGTCGCAGTGCTACACGTGTAGCTGCTGTCCTATTTTTTGATGTGTGATTCCTGAAGTACTTCCAACATGTGTACCATACCCAGAGGAATTAGTTGCAATGTTAAATTCTTGTTCTGCTGTTAAATTCCTACCTGTCTACTCAGACATAATGATTTTATTTACAGAGTGCATGACTGCCTTTGGTTGAGCTGCTTAGAATTGTATCGTATCATTCTTCCAAGGGTTTTCCTGCAGAGAGGAAGATGTTGGAGCCAGCACCAAAGGAAAATAACGAGCGCCAAAACATTTTTTTAACCAGTTCTCTTAATTGGGGTTTCATTTTGCTTATCAAATGGTCAGAAATAACAGTGGAATGCACATATTTCTGTCAAATAACGTAACACAGACTCATTGCCTTTACTGTACCTGGATTGATCATGCTTACGGTAATGCCAGTCAACCCCCAAAGGCCCAGTCTGAGCCAGGAGGAACTACGATTAATGTATGCAACCACAATGTTTAAAACTTTAACAACAAGAGAAAATTTGGTTTTACAAAAAAAGAAAGTAACACCTGATTCGTAAATTGCAATTTATAGAGCTAAATGCTGATTAGCTACACCTGTAAAAGCTAATGTAATCCAATATAACAAGCCAAGCAATAAATCGCAGTTCTGTGAAGTGTTTAATGTCCGGCCATCACAAAGAGCTGTTGACCTAACCCTGTTGTACATTTTTGAGGATCGTGTCTAGAAGGTAACCCGCAAATAGCAAATTGAATTGCATTTTATTGAATTGTGAGTTGAAAAACCTCCATTATTGTGTCGTATATAATGTGCATTCCAATACGAGCACCAACAGAAGGGAGCAGTGGCCGTGCTTCTGTCCACCGTAATGATTATTCTGAAGGAAAAGGCTGGATATTGACTATCCTGCTTTCCGTCACCTGCCACAGCTAGCAGATTCCACAGAGCCTACCGGCTGAACACAGGGGAGACTGTTGCGTTGCCCACATTGATCATCTTTCTGCTGCTAATGATGCTGTGAGTAATGTTACCAAAATACTTCAACATGTCATTGTCATGATGCAACAGCTAGGGAGTGAATCAACCTGATAAGGGATGTTTGCGGGTCTTTTGTTGTAAAATCGGTTGAATAAAGAGCAGACGCTAGGTCAGTTAATGCAATTCTTTGTTGTTGTTGTTTAGTTAGCTAGTGAAGTAGCAACAGCATACTCGTCTTACAAATCTAAGTACAACTTAAGACCAGTGTCAGGGGTTTGTTGATGTTGTTTTGGTTGATTTAGCACATTAAATCCCCGGCGACACAATTTAGCTGTAGATCTATTTTATTGTAGATATCGAGGCATTAAAGATGGCGTTGATGAACCATAAATTAACTAATCGATATTGCAACATATGTACAAAAACATAAACATTATGATCAATTATTGCATTAGAACCAATCACTTAAAACTAAAAGAGCGCATACCAGTAAAATGTGCATGAAAAATGTGTTTTAAACTTGCAAATAATATTCCAATGGTATATTACATAAATGTGTGTAAGAGTGATAGATGTTGATAATTTATTCATGAATGTGGTACACTACTGTGAAATGATTTTGCTTGTCATAAAATAATTTGGTTTTCTGTCCAGTGGGATGAACCAAAAGGAAATGTTCTAAATTTGACCTGCTATGCGGGGACACAAAGGCCCAGTGTGAAGTGATTATTATTCCATCATTTCATTAATGGTGTATCGCCATTATGTTTCATGTCTTGCCACTAATTTGACCACTGTGACCTGCATTGAGCGCGGCCTCTGTTCTCTTCGGGGTCTCTGTTGGCTTTCTAAGCAGAAAGAGAGAATTTTCCTCTGCTCACCCCACTCACACGATGCCATGATTAGAGCTTAAGTAGAACACATCCTGTTTGATGTAAGAAAGTCATTTGCATGTCACATGGAATAATACATGACAGAAAACTCCTGATGGTAAACCAACTTTGGGCTACAGCAGCTTTATTAGTTCAAGTGAGGTTCATAAAAGGAGAAAAGGACTGCTGAGATTTCTCTCTGATGGACAGGCTGCTGCTGCAGGATGAGATTGAAACCAGGCTTATGGGTTCTAGATTGTTTGTATGTTATTTCCATTCATTACTGACAAGAGCAACCCACAAAATATGGTTGTTCTAATGCAAAGAGGGCACATCCACTGGGGATGCACCGATCAAACTTTGTCAGTCTCGATACTGATAGCGATACATGGGCTTTGGGTATCGGCCGATACCGAGTACCGATCCAATACCAGTGTTTAATTAATGAGCTGTACGCCTCATTGTGTAAAAGTGACTGGGATCATTCTTTTATGTCTAAGGCGACATCAGGCTTGACTTAAACATTGCTTTCTTAACTTTGTAAAACAAAATGTAACAAATAAATACATAGATATACATTCAGTGGATTGTAGGGGATTACAATTCAAGTGTGAACCTTTTAATGCAGCAACAAATTGGTCAAACCTTAAACAGGAATTAAAATGTCAGTATATGCTATACAGTATATAGTATATAGGGGTGAAAGAAAATATAAAAAATATTGAATATTGCAATATTATGTGTTGTGATACCGTAATGATTCTCAAAAACACAGTACTGATTTGCAATTAATAGTTTACTTGCAAAGATTACCACAGTAAATATTTTATTTTATTTGCAAAGAGATGTGCCCTCTCAAAGTAGTGCTATGATGTTGGACGTTACGGGGACTGTGATAAATGCAGATCCCACTGTTCCGATTGCATAAAAAAGTAAACTAATTTTTACTCAGATTTTATGCATATGATGGTGTGTTCTTTATACTAAAATTTGATTTAAAAAAAAGAAAAAACAATATATTGTCTTGCTCAAAGTATCGCAATATATCGCAATATATTGAATCGTAAACCCCTGTATCATGATACGTATCGTATCGCCAGATTCTTGCCAATACACAACCCTAATAGTATATAAACATATAATTGAATTTAATAGATCGACCCCATTGTCACTGATATCAGATTCAGGTATTTGAGTCAGTATCGGCCCGATATCTGATCCGGTATCGGTGCATCCCTAACATCAACTGCTGCTGTTGTTATTAGTAGAAGTCCTTTTTTCTATTATTATTTCTACTATTATTACTGCTCTGATATGTATCATTTCTGTATTATGGATTGACTATGTTGTTATTACATTATGTTATTTATTCAGTACACATGACATGTATTGCATTTCTGTCCATCATGGACAGAAAGAAGGATCCCTCTGTTGCTCTCGCTTTCGTCTTCTCCCTGTTAAATGTTTTTATTTGCTTCCATTTTTCCTTATCCGATGTGAGGGTCCAAGCATACAAAGGGTGGCTTATGTTGTACAAATTGTAAATACCCGAGGCAAATGTGTGGTTTGTTGGAAAAATAAAACGGAATTGAAAAACAAAAATTGAATTCACGTCAGGCAGTTCAGCTCCTGCTTACCAAAGCACTATCCCAGATTGTTTATGCACAGCTGCTCCGACATGATCACAGACAGACTTCAGACAGCAGGTTGTTGCCATAACTTCAAGACTTTCATTTTTTAGGATGTTTGTGTGCCCCCTGCCAGGCTCCTGAGAAACAGGCCTCTTGTCAGGATTCATAATGCATAATGTTCCATATGGGTCTACTGTGGCTGGAAAAAAGACTAACAGATGCAAAGGACTGCAATCAATAATGCAGGTGAAATATTGGTATACAGACAAGATGTGACAGCCCAGGCGGGCCACCTGAGGCTTTGTTTCTTGTCCTGTGCCTGGACTATTTAAAATAGTCCTTTGTAGCATCACATTTCCCCCAAAACGAGTTACAAGCAGATACCCAAGGTACCCAATTTTCGAGCATGCCCTGCACATCAGATTAATGTGGCTAAAATGTAACTGAAAGGGCGTTATTTTTAACACACATTGATTACATAAATGTCCATTTGGCTACTTGTAAAGCCTCGGCTACCCAGCTTGAGTGCAGAATTGATTTTTCCATTAACTGACCTTTAGAAACTGAAACCCCCATGTGCCGATAGGTAGACTTCAGAAATGTGCTGTAAAATGAAATCTGCTAGATTAAATCATGAAGGGGAATTGTTATTTAAAGCTACTACTGGAAGCATATAGTTATAGCTTCAGATGATAGACATCTATGTAGATATAGTAAAAAGTTAGAAAGCTCTACTCCTGTTACTTTCTTGTTTATTTTTCTCAGTTTTCTAATCACTCACCATCCATCCATTCCATGTCCTGTAAACATGTTATTTCAGGTCTGACCATGGTGCGCCTGGGGTAAGCATGGCCCGGCCAGTTTTAGCCAGGTTGTACACCTTAGGACAGATTGTCACATGTTTGTGAGCCAGACAAGTCACAGCATGGCCAGGCAAGAGCCAGTGAAGACTGTGAAGCTTAGTTGAATCCCGGAGTCTTGGCATGCGGTGACACCTGCTTTGTCTCACACACCTTCCATGAGAGTTGTGCTTTTTTAGACAATGGACAAATACAATGAAAACATGTATTTTTCAGAATACAAACACGTAATGATGATAACCAGTGACTGCCTTGGTTTTAAATCACTCTGAACTAGCATGTTTCATCATTCCAGCTACACTCAAAATTGCAATTCAGGCTGAGAAGGTCTCAACTGACTGTTTTATTAATGACCAATAGCCTTCATCGTTTCAGAGGATGGCCATATCAATCCCAAAATGTACAACAAACCGAATTTGCAAAACTCCCTTCAAGAAGAAAATGAACTAAAGGTAAGGAACCAAAGACTCAAAAACATAACTATAAGCGAAACATCAATTTCTGAATCCAAACCCAGTGCTCAGAAAGAGTCTATTTATTTCAAAAGCCAGGAATAAACCCCCTTGAGATGCACCCTCTTATTTTCAGTGTGAACTTATTTTTGTATACGTTCTCTGATATATTATGTCATGAAATATTTAAGGTCATGCGGGTAAATGTAGCTTACCAAAATGAAGCATTTCTTGAGCGATATTTTGTACTGCAAAGACTGCTAAGACATTTGCAATACTGTAAGTGTGCTAGTGAAAAAAGTACATGCTTGAGGGACAGGATTTTATTGAAAGCACAACACACAAACTGGATTTCAATACTTAAGAGAACAATTTAAAAGCAATATCTCCTTTAAAAACGAGCATTCTCATCATTTCTTTGTGATGGTAGCAATTTCAACCGTTCCTTTACCTAAAAGACATTCCACTTTTCACAAAATGATTACACTTCATTTGCGATAGCAATCAGAACTCCACGGGGAATTTCATAACAAAAATCCTGCTTTGACCATTTTTTTTTTTTTTTTGTAGCAGTTGCAATTTCTAAGCCACTCTTCCAGGTTTAAAGCGATTTCAGTGCTCTACTGGCTAGTAGTTATGGACGTGGGTTGAACATTAAAAAACACAAGGCAGCTTGTTTCCCTTAGGAAAAGAAAATTACTTCTGAGCACAAAGGGAATGCATCAGTGGCATGGCATACTGCCTAGTTTGTTATAATTACAAGCAAAAGCAGTTCTGAATAGGCATCTTAATGACCAAACAAATTGTTGCATATTTCAAACCCATCTGGATAATTTTCTTAGGGGAAATGTAATTGCTGTTCAGACATGGTGAATGCTATCTTTGTTGTGGTGAGTGTATGCACACACAAAGAGCACCTGACTTGATGCATAATGCCACTTCCTATGCTGCCAATGACTTGTTATTCTGTCAGGTTTCCTTCTGCCTGTCTGTCAATTAGGCCTGTAATAGTCTATTAAAGCCTGGTCTAAGAGCTGATTTTACTTCTGTGTGTTATTGCACTTTTACAGCGAACATGATGCAATTTCCATATTGAAAGTATCAATAGTATCAATATCAAAATATGTATATGTATAACACAGGTTTGACTTCATAGCTTTGTCAACTGCCTACTTCCAACATGTTGTGCCATATAATGTGCTTTTAGAATGCAGTACTCCAACAGTAGATCTCTTTATTTAGTATGTGGCTCCATCTTCTGGATGTCTAAAACCATAACACATAGATGCTGCAATACTTCCATTAGTTGCCATCATTCTCACAGGTTATTTTTTCTCAAAAAAAAACAATTAGATGAAAGGTTTCTGGATCATGAAAGAATATAGAAATGGCAAGAATATAGAAATCGCTTGATCATTACATTCAGTTTGAAAACAGAACTACAAATATGACATACAGCTGTTTTATTCGCAGGAAATCCTGTTCTAGATAGTATTGGAAACTATATTAATTTAATGGACATTTAGCTCCTTAGTAAGTATGTAAATCACACAGTATTAAAGTATCTATTTCACTCTATTTATAGTGTTTAACATAGACAAACTGTATATGGGTTGTTTGGTTGGATGTCCTTGAACGGCGATCAACAGAGGGCAGCAGAGATCTGTGACCAGGTAGTTGGAAGCTGGACCAAATGTTTTTGCTGCAACATTCAAACTCCCATGCACCACACTATAACACCTCCAATGATATAAATTGCGTTTAATAGATTGCATTTTTCATCCAAATTTTTGTAGCCCCAAAAATGCACAACACTGGAATGAAATTTGAAAGTGACTGATGAGTCGTTCATGTACACAATCAGTTGGTAACGATGTGAATTAGTCTTTTTTTTATATCTATATATAATACTCCTCAATCATCTGGCTATAATTTAAAAGGTGACAAACATTACAGATTGAGACTTTAAGCTTCTTTAGTGGCAGTTACATTGCATGAGCAATATTATAACATTAATTCACCTTAAAGGATTGTACACCTGAATAAATAAGTTTTACAAATAAACACTCTTAACCAACGTCTAAGAGTTTTGTTTTACTGCATTTCCAAATTGCTTATACATTCAATTATGTTGATTTTAGCACAATAAAACACCCACAAGCCTATGTAGAAGCTGTATTAAAATGTAGTAGATGTAGATTACTTATCCAAACTGGATAAGTTGATAATGGCTTATGAGTATATGTAATGAGAAAGGGGTCACTGCTAGTGATGAACCCGCTTAAAACCATCACCCAGTTCTAAAGAGTGTTTTAGCATCTCTCAGCATCTTTTTTGGGTTCGCAACCCACAACTATTTATTAGCCTGGGGCATTTTTCTGGCAACCAGCAGTGAATTGTTGCTTTTATTCATACAGATGAGATAAGAATTGTTAATTAGTGAGCTATAGAGGTGGTGGCAATGCTGATTTTGTCACGTTTGGACGGAGCCAGGTTAGCTGTTTATCAATGTTTCCAATCTTTATGCAAAGCTAACTGTTTCCTGGGTACAGCTACATACATTTATTTTGCAATGTTGAAGTTCTTATCAAAGTTGGCAAGAAAGGAAATAAACCATAGGTAGACAAGTATACCAAAAAGTGATTTAGTGCAATTTAGAATCAAGGTATCCAGTGATCTAAACTATACATTCAGGAATTCACACCCCATTGAGGGAACGCTTCAGTTACCAAACGATGATAAAACATCCCTCCATACAACATAAGGTGTTCAAATTACTGCAACAGTTCTGGATGCCTTTTCATTTAATGTGTTATATGAGTTTGGTGTTTATGATCATGGCCATTTTATTTCCATGCTACACAAATGAGATGCTGCGGAAACCGTACACCTTTTGTACGGATGATTACATTTCCTGATTCCGACTTGTCCTTGCTTTCACCCTGCTTACAATGAAAATAATCTAAAAGACAAAGAGCGCCCACTGCCATCAAAAATATATGTGCATGGAACCTTTAAGATGTAGTAACTTTAACCTCTCTGAATCTACCCAGAAACCAATCCAGCCTACGCAATATTTAACCCTGTAATAGCCAAATTGAATGAGCTTTCCAATCCCCAAAACTTTGTAATGCAACAAAATAGTGACAGAAGCAGTGGTTCTGCATAGAACAAAGCATATTAGGAATGGCCATTGGGTTTTGTATGTGTATTTTTGCAGTGCCAGCATTTGTCAGATTACAAAATGTTCATACCACCCCCTTTAGATAATCTCTGTGACTGCAGCCTCTAGCTTTTGTGTATGGAGTGTGTTCCAGAGGTCAGCTCTGATCTCATCTTCTATTTTCTACGTTCGTTAAGCTCCATTCTGCTAAGCGTGTCCAAATAGGGTAATTCTGTGTTCAATTAAGCAGGGCAGACACAGGACATTCAACACAATGTCAATGAGATGCCACTATGAGTGAGCTATCAATTTGATAGACAGCCAGAGAGGTGGATAATAAGCTGTTGTATGTCCCCTGATTCTGCACCACCCAAGGCCATCCCTACAATTGAATTACACCAGTGCCTTGGTAAGTCACAGCTGATATGGCCTCATGCATTGCAAAAAAGCCACCTTGCAGTGACTGACTGACTGTGCTGTATAATTGTGTGGTTGTCTGTAGCTATCATGGCACTGTCTTCCTACCAGCCTTGGCCATGAAGCCGGTATAAAGAGACCCGCTAGGCCACACAAAGCACTGCAGTTGTCCTTAGGCAAGTGGCCAGTGAGAAAGGGAGAAAGAGAGAGAGAGAGAGAGTAAGTAAGTAAGTAAAGTAGGGAATTAGGGGGATGGGGTGATTCTGCTATGCACAGCGAGCCAAATATCCCTGGGCCACAAGCCAAGTGGCCAGTCACAAGGATTGCGTGCCAAGAGAATGCCATCCGGCCAGGTTGCACAGCCAGATAAAAAGCTCCGCGGGTTGCCCGTAGCTCAACACAGACATCCCATAATATAACCGTCTCTTCTCCTCTCACTAACTAGCATCTTCCCAGAGTGCATTTCACACAGCAATGCATATGTGCTGCAATCACTAAAAAAGAAAAACACAACAAAAAGGCAGAACATAGGCTATGATCTTGAGATAACTCTGGCCAGGTGTGAAAATATGAGTTTATCTAGGGTTGGCAAAAAGAGAGACAGGAGTCAAAGCTTTGATTTTGTTTAGTCACAAAGCCCGGAGCTGATGCACTGGCATGTCTTTCATTGGGCTTAGCTAGTAAGCCTCTGAACAAAAGTTCCTTGGGGTGTTCAGTATCTACCTACTGTATCTCAAAATATACAGTAGAGGTGGATGAAATACTTTGGAAAAACTTTAGTCGTGCTCAAAGTTCATGACTCAATAGGTTGACGGCTGCAGACTATGATGGTTGGCAAGTTCTGTCATGTCATCCAACATCTTGGTAGGTCAAAATAACTGCAATACAGCTGCAACTAACAATTAGTATCATTATCGATTACTCTGGCAACTATTTTGTTGATTGTTCAAATAATCGTTTAGTCCATGAAATGTAAAAAAGTAGTAAAAAAAGTGACCAGCTTAATTTCCAGAACCCAAGGTGACATCTTCAAATTGCTGACCAAAAGTCCAAAACAGAAAGAGACTCCCAGAGTTTTCACCAGTGAATATAGGTCTTCTTTCCAGTTAGGTAATACGTATAAATGAGCTCCTGTAAATCGAAAAATATATTTTGCAGCATCTCACAGGTCAGACTAATTGAGCTAATTGGTCAATCTTTACACGGTACTAGCAATCTAAAAGTATAGAGGAAAATATGTGCGCATACTCGTTCATCTGTGCGTTATTAGCTGAAGTGAAGTTCTGCATGCAGCAGGCATTTCCGGCGAGATGATTATTTGAACATATTTGCATTTGTATTACAGAGTAAGCAATGAGACAGCAGGTTACACAGCAAAGTTAATAAACTAAATATAATAAAATATATGAAGACGGTAAGGTCTGTGTTGCATAAAAAAACACTCTCAGTTTCCCACATATTGTACTGTATGTAGCAATTAGGAAGTAATGTATGCCTCTGTCATCTATTTTAAGAAAGCCAGTAATGCATAAATACAAGGTAGTGTTTTAGTATCTTGATGAAAACATCACAACACAGTAATTCATTATTATATAAAATGTTTGCAGCTATTGAATTTGATAAATACTTTTAATATATCTAGAGTACTATCATTATTTTGTCAGCACTAATGGGTGTTGCATTTTACAAATATGCCCGATTCAATGTTTACCTTGAAATGTCTTGTATTGTGAGCTTTCATGTTAATTAATAAATGCCTCTACCTAGCATTATCATTACACTGTATATTAGTGAATGAACTGTACTTTAAAATATTTGTTTCCACTCAATTCAACATGTTGTCAACAGCTTTGTCCTCCAAAGTTTACAAGAATAAAATGGAATAAATAGTAAAAATAACAATGAAAAAAAAGAGTCATGAAAGGTAGTCAGCGCCTCTTCACTTCAGAATATGTATTTTGTGTGTGTGTCCTGCTGTTACACTGTCAAAATGGCAAACATCTTTAATCCTTTAGCACCACTGATCTAAAATGCCGTGCCGTCTGCCAGAATATTTAGTCAGGACATTTACAAAAGAGCATTTTCTTTGTTGTGTATTGGCTTTATTAGAGCGAGAAAAAAAGGTGGAAGATGAGTTCCAGGACGATGTCAAGGAAGCAGCTCGAGGATGGCAGGGGAGCAGCAGGAGGGTGTAATGACAAAATTGGGAATAACAGAGAAGTGACAAAAACGAGACAGCGGGGTGTCAGAATTGGGAAAAGACCAGAGGAACCCAACCTTTATTTCCCAAGTACAAAGCCACTATTTGCTGCTCATGAGGCTGGTCTTATGACTCATGGTGCATGTATGCAAAACCAGAACAACACATTTTCTGTGTCTGAAAGGATTATGCAAAAGAGATATGACTAGATACAGGTGAAGGCTGAATTGAGAGTGGCATCCTGGAAAGTATCCGGAAGGATGTTTGCATCAGCCTGTTCAATTTCTGACTCATACATCTGTGAATGAAGTTTTTATTTACTTATTTATTTATAGTACATTTTCAGTCAGTCTATGGGAGATGATTATAAAACAACTACACCAAATGTGCAGTGATTCATTCTGACACTTGTGGATATCTTGTATGTCATGTACATACGCAGTTTACCACTTTAAACTTAATATAGATCAGGTTGTAAGCGGAAGGAAACAAAGACATTATTGCCTTGGCATCTTGCTTGTAAATCAGGCAATAACACAAATATATGTAAAGGACTTTACTTATTTAACGGACTTTGGTCAGCTTTTGCTAAAAATTGCCTTAACCTAACCGAACCCTAACCATAGCAATGTCACATCATAAAATGAGGGCTGTCCCAAATACCATTTTTTGGGCTTCAAAGCTGCGCTGAGAAATATTCAAAGGTTCTTCTGTTTGTCCGTCTCCATCTCCCATGTTTCAGTGTCTGAAACAGTGCCGCTGGCGCACTACTGTACACACACACACCTCTACACACAACAAACAGATATATCTGAGAATAACGAATAAAAATTGATGCTGAATATGCATAATGAATAATGTTGTGGGATTAATCCTTATTTCATGGACTATTTGACGATTTCTACATCATATATATACAGTATATATTATTTTTGAAATCAGAGCTTTCGAAAAGTGATTTGGAGGTTGAATGTCATGTCAACGGTCAAAGCCTCGAAGCATCCAGGTCAGCCCTACATAAAAACTTAGTTTTTTATTTCCAACAGTGTTTGGTAACAGTTATGTAAGACATAGACCAATGATATCATAATGTGGTCATAACGGTGTCAAAAAACACTTCTGTGTGTCATTCTTAATGGCGGTTACAAACACCGTTGTCAACCATTTAATTTGGAGGACTTGTGTAAAAAAGCATGCCCAGGAGCTCCTATAGAACCTGTTATATAGTCAACGAAATGCCATTGAAATAAAAGTTCTAAACTAAAAAAAAAAAACTAAAGCTTTTCATATTTAAACCATTTCAAAATGCAGCTAGACGTCTTCCCACTTGCAAATCATGAAAACCAGACTTACTGGGTTTTAAACTGCTTAAATATTTGAATTCACTGCTAAAGAGCAAGCAGCCCGCCTACAGAGGGCTAATGATGAGTCTGAAAGTCGATGTCATCATGACTGCTGCCTGCAGTCCTCCCCTGCCAGCCTACACATATCTTGCTAGCTGGATACTCTGCTTGATTCAAAGATGAAATTCAACTTTTAAAGTTTCCTGTGTTTTCTATTTATTTTAATAAATGACGCAATTTTATGGAATTTAAACCAGCAAAACATGGTGATTTTATTTTTTGTTCAACTACACGACAATATGCCCTCTAGCCCCAAATTGCATGTGTCAGTACCACATTGAGAATAATCTCTAGCTAATTTATTGTGGACTGTATATCTATTCATTTGTCCGTTAGACATACAACATAAAAGTCCTTCATGTTGGCTCTGACATCTGAATACTGAATGCTTGTTGCTTGATAGGTGGATTCATTCATCTAACACTGGTAGTAGTAACATTATAATTCCCTCAATGGTATTCTTAAGTCTATATTCAATAAGTGTATGTTGTATTCTTCAGAATTCAGTGTAATGCTCTAGATCCTTGTTCAAGATTTCTATTTGTGATTCACCGCATGACCATCAACATGCTTTTGATTCATGGGACTGGCACTTATTTATCTCAGGGCTTAGAGGCACTGAGCTCTGGGACTGGAGTTGGTTTGTGGACCATTAATCTGGCTTTACATGTACCCCCATGAGTAAAGCAACTCTTTGCCACTGTGACTGGTCAGGAATCATCTGGGCTGAGGAATGAAATCATCGATCCAGGTAACTATTATCTCTTGAAGGTAGCTCAAAAATCATGGCAGCTCTTTGAATTAAAATAAAGAGTCCTATTCCCTTCCCAATTAAAAAAAAATATTGAACATATACCCTGTGTTTTCCTTTTTTTTTTAAAATTCTATTTTATGCTTGCCAGTCAGGATGAGACAAAAGTAGTAGACTGCATTAGGCTGGTGCTTTTGTTTACGATATCAAAATAGACACATGGGTAAAATGTGTCCAGAGAATCCATATATCTTATTGCTGAGGGGCGTTCAGTGATAGCCATTATGGAGAAAGCATATGAAGCCATCACTCAATGTGCCCAAAACAAACCGAGAGGTTCTTAATGCGGTTTGCTTGATTTATTTATTTGTTGTGGGTCTGTATCAAGAAAAGAAAGAAAGAAATACTCCAATCATTTCACAGTAATTACGATAAGTTGTGTTTGGCTGAAGCCCAACATCAGCAGATTTCACCTTCCCAGGATGTGTGACCTCTAGAGGTCCAATAAAAGGGCAGAGATGACAAAGGACACCTGTCTGTTGTTTCACTGGAAGCTCTCCGGGCCGATGACGGGTGCCAACTTGGCTAGGCCTCGTCAATACAACTCATATGTTTCATATTTATAACCTCCTCTCCTTTTTACCCTAAGAGCCTGCGATGCATTATTTATGCTGCCAAGACGATATTGAATTTTGCTCTGACACTTCAATAAGATATAGTCTGTCTATGGCAAATCGGAACGTCCAATTAGGAACATCAAACCTATGGTTTTTGTTGTAATATCAGCAAAGTATGAATGCGTTATACTGTAAGAAACCTCCATTCTGACATTGACAGCATGAGAGGTTGTTTCCTTTAAGGTTATTTACAATAGCTTCCAACACTGCACGTCCAAAAGATATATTGACCCATTGTCCTTTGTCATGTTTAACATTAAAGGTCCATGAATTTTTAATCATCAACATGGAAACAGTTGGCCTTCTGCATTGGCCAAGTGCTATCTTTAGCGCTCAGCTCAGTCGGAGAGGCAGAAAGGTTGGAGGGAAGTAATATGACCTTAATGTGTCAGGCCCAAAGACCTCGCCTGGCTCAGCGCCTGTCAATATTACATCAGGATCAGCACTTTTGAAACAGCACAGAGCCTCCCCACCTGAATCTCCGCAGCAGATGGTGGAGAGCCGTTCCTCGTTCACTGTTTACAAGCACTAGCGTGTGTTTGCCCCTGATGTGATGCGGCTCATCACAAGTGTCTCTTTCAAGAACAGTACGTGTGTTTCAGGCTGGACACGATAAGCCTGTCAATTTAAGATTTATTGGAAACAGGATATAAAAAGTGGTGCGGCAAATAAGTCAGGTGATGCAACACGGCACCTGCTATACATCATGTCCCAGTTATCTCTAACCACATCAAATTGCTTGTTTGATATTAAACTGCGGGTCCAATTTTAGGACCCATTCTAGGGTACAAGGTTTGACCTTGGTTGAGTTCCAGGTATGGCTCCTTTAATGCATATGTTATCTCCGAAAGTAATCAGAACATGAGTGATCTGGTCACCTTTATATATATGGAGATGAGATGTGCCCAAGCTGCACCAGTATAGTCATTTGAACACCAAGTGACATTATGAATGCTTATAGTCTTATAGCCATGCTCTCAGTAATGTACTGTGTTTGCTTGTGCTCCTATCAATCTAATGATATCTTGTTTTTAGCCAGCATAAAATGCCCGAGATGAGAATCTAACATTATTTATGTTCGCACAAAATCTTTAAAGATTTATACAGTGTCTACTACAATATTGCTTTTGATGAACCAAAAAGATAAGGATTCACTTGATTTAGGGGTTTCACTGCTCCTTGACCAACTGAAAAGGCAAATGCTGCTTAAAAATGCCATGAAATAAACATATGTTTGTCTATTGAAGGATTTAATGTGGGAATTGAACATTTTAAATTGATAATGAAATATATATTAAAGGTCCCATATTGTAAAAAGTGAGATTTTCATGCCTTTTATATTATAAAGCAGGTTTAAATCATATATAAATACTGTTAAACTATCAAAACACTCAATCCATTGAGACATACATACAGACCGTATTCAGAAACTGTGCGTTTGAAACAAGCCGTTAGGATTTTTGTCCATTTGTGATGTCACAAATCTACAATATTTAGACCATTTCACAGTTTTAAACGTAAACATACTAAATGTGTCCCAGTTTATTTCCTGTTGCAGTGTATGTGAATAACATCAGCTGACAGGATGTAAACATGTACCCAAGCTGTTTCCTAGCAACGCAATGTTGTTGCCATTCCGTTGAAATGCGCTAAAACGGAGTGTTTCAGGCAGAGCATGAATACGGGTGTATTCAGGCAGACAGTATGAGGAAAATTAAGTGTTTTTTGAACTTTAAAGCATGTAAACATGTTCTAATAGAAACCCAAAATACAAACATGAACCTGAAAATGAGCATGATATGTCCCCTTTAAATACAGCACACATCTAGAGATAATGTCGACTGACTTCACTCACACAATAATGCCAAACAGCCTTTCAGTTGGGAACATGTAGCAATATTTGACAACAAAACTCTCCACCTGGCAGATTTCGCTAATTTGAGAATGGCGGTGGGTGATACGGGTCATTCAAAATCCAATATTGTGACTATTGCTTGAAAGCAGGTTAATTCCACAAATGTGTTTACTTACTTATTTGCAAATATTATAAACAAACAAAAACAGAATATGGGACCTATAAGAGACAAGTCTATGTAAACACCTATACTTTACTTCAACGCTGCATCAGAACCATATATTTTTTAAAAGAAAAATTACTAAGAAGGTTTATTAATAGAGATATAAAGGCTGTGCTGGAATAAAACAATGAGCCGGAGGCGAAGATCCCTGCGGCGGCAGCAACACCACCCCCCCTCCTCTCCCCGCTAAGTATTAAAACAAATAACATCTGCTTCTGTTAACACCACCTTCACTGCAGCTGTGTTGATTCCACATAATCCCCCAAAGAATATAAAACCCACAACGGTAATACTTCCTCAACTGTCAGAGCCGTTTCATCAAGACAAAAAGCATTTGTGTACTGCTCAGCCCATCTTGTCTATTACACATGACATCAGAAATGCTTTATAGTCTGCAACGTGGCAACAAGTTACTTGCCTTTTTTAAATTCTTGCAATGTTGTGAAAAATTACCCATGCAGCCGTTGTTCAGGACAACGTAGAATAATCACACTGGCAGACTAAAGCCTAGTCTAGACTCGTGTCTCTAATATCTATCGGGACATCAATTATGCAAAGTCTACAGTTATATAGTAATAAATTGACAAATAAGCCACACAGATCTGAAAGAATATTGGAATATGTAATAGAAACAGCTAATTTTCCAATAACAGCACAGTGTTCCGAGAGTGCAATGTGACTAATGTACTGATACGTGATGGCCAAGATCATCAATGTGGTAACCACAAGTTACATACATATTTATGTAAGATAAATTCCCCTCATGTGTCTGACAATAAGTGTCCTTGTTGTGTATTATTATGTACAACATAGCATTGAAGGAACGCAATTCCATTCCTCTATACCCCACTGTAGAGGATTGTATGTAGACAATAAATTCTACATAACATTGCAAGCACCCACTAGTACAGTCAACAATACAGCACGTATTCAGACTAGGAGATATATCAATAAATATACTTTTAAGTTGGAATCAAGCGTAAACTACTGTAGAGGAGAGAATAAAAGGGATGCTTTCATTGTTTAATATCTGACTGAGATCATTCCATGGTCAAACCCTCCACTGGTAGACATTATTTACTTCTAAAGTCAATAAAATTAAATAGGGCATATGCCACAACAAAGAGTCGACCTTCCATTTTCATCCCATACAATTATATAGAAATACATTATTTTGTTCAATAGTATGTTTATATTTACAGTCTTAAGCATTTGTTTTATTGGTCATGTCTGAAAAATTACATGAAAAAGGGGTTTTAGTTTTGGTCCTTGTATGTGACAGTATACATTTGGTGTCTACGTCGATGAGTTGATCCCACATAGAAGCATACTGTACTCTAACTCTTAGTTGTTCTTAAACTCAATCTCGGTTCACTTACCTGAGCCACTAAGGTTACATGACTCTGACCTCTATTTCTACAATCTCTAAAGCGTTTCGCTGCTGCCACCATTCTGGCCAAAATAGCTTTCTTTGGAATTCACGGTCATCCATGCTCAACACTGAAATAATTTAATGTGCGGGAATCCGAGCAAAGCTAATCTCCGATAAGCTTGCCTTGTCCATACCGCCTTGTTAAGTGTGAAATACGCTGGGCATCAGATATGATATCCTATACTATAGCATCCTGCAACATCCAAACTCAGAATACCATGAGGTTAAAGAGCGAGGTGGAAAATATCAGTGTGCTGCAATACCCACTGCTGATTGCACCTCACTGAGCATTCACCTCATATTTGTGATGCACTTCCGTGCCTCGACAAGCAGTGAGAATCCCAGAGCACTCTGTAAATTGGACAATCAGTAATGGTATTTGATGGCATTAAGAGTGGAGATGAAAGGAAGGACACTCCAGTTATCAACATGATAATGGGGCCGCTGCCTTGCACTTTGTGCCCAACGAAATGGGACTCAGTTAATTATCCTTGCCATTAATTAGGCCATCCTATCAAGGAGAAAGGGGTTACTCTTCATTGACAATACACCGTATTATATTGAATTATTCGCCTCAAGACATGTGGGTTATTTTGTTTGTTTTAAATAGGTGTGCAGGGAGCGAATCGCACAGGAGTGACCACGCAAATAAAACCAAATTAATCCCTGTTTCCATGCTGTTTGTGTATGCATACATCTCTCTGTACTACTGGAAATTAAAATGTACTGTGGTGGGTAGGGCTGTCCCGAATGCCATTTGTTGGGCCTTGAAGCTTCGGCAGCCTTGCAATGAATCTCCTGCTGAGTTGTCCCCAGCTTCCTCTTGATAGCCATAATCAGCTCTCACAACTTAAAACACTAAAAAGAAAAAACATCAAAATGCCATTAAAACTTGTCACAATCTTTTCAGTACAACAGGGTGATATGGAATTGACTGTAAACAAATAGGGAGCTGTATTTCGTTTGCAGGCAGCCATCAGAATGTTCAGTTAAAAGCATACAGACATATATCACATGCAATTGATAGGACTTATGTCCATATGCCTTTGAAAGGCATATTGGCTCAGCTTTTCTTAGATACGGGTAAGGGGGGGCTTCAAGGAAAATAGATTGGGAACCACTTGTCTATGGTAATATCGGAACCCATTGGTTGCCAGTCCGTGGCAAAGACTTCCTCTTCCGTGCGCTGCTCATTGTTTGCAGTCCGATTAGCAATTTAAGATGTGAGGCTGGAGTTGTAGTTGAAAGATGACGTGTACGACTGGATTGTTTCACAAGTGGCCAGTTTACAAGTTCATTTTAAACCAATAAAATGCTAAATCCTCGTCAGATGTTAGCCGATGGGTTCCCATCAGTCAATACTACTCGGACTACAAACAGAAATCAGGACGCTTCCAGTACCAAAATCTCGTGCCTTTGCCTACAGATTCTACATGTGAATGCAGAATTATTTTATAGAGATTAGTATGTATGTAACGTATGTTTAAAAATGTGCTGTAGATCCAAGTGCATCAGCTTATCACAGTGATAATCCTTATATTCCACGGATTGTTCAAGTACATTAGCTAAAGGAAGAAGAAGAAAAAAAAAAAAACACTTAATGCAAATGATACGCTGTCTTGTCAGTTAAACCAGCATGGGCTACACCAAAGCTGAATGTTAAATTTGAGTTGAGTGAATTTTCAGCATAATGTGACTCGTGCTTCAAATTGAAATGTGCATATTTCCCATGTTAAGTCTCATATAGTTGTACAATGTGAGATAATGCTCATTTGGGAGTGCCTATGTGATGGACAGACATGGAAATTATAATAATGAATGGCTCTTAGAGGACTTCAGCTCCTCCATTCTGAGACCACTGACGTGCAGATACGTAGTCCCAAGTGGGATGCCAAACATAGGAGAATAATTCGTTTTTATTATCAGCTACCAATAGGGGGTACTAAAGGTGTGTGCTTCAAAGACTCCCTTTATGTCTTTATTTTATGAGATAACACCACTGGCACACTGGCACACAGCCTAATGAAGAAAAATGCCAATCAAATGAAAGATAAGTACTGAAATAACTTTAGTCCGTGCACTGCAGAATGATGCAATGCAACATGAATTATTTGACAAGTTCCAACGTAAGAGTTATACCAAATTAACACGGCAGTTCCTTCTAAGTGTTTCAAATTGAACAGCAAAAGGAGTGTGCTAATTTAAATGTACACTTAAATCTGCCTCAAGAAACATCAGAGATTGTTCTTTTCTAATCTGTTCTGCAACAAGCCATTTTGCCAACCCCAGGTCACATGATATCTTAATTTGGTAGAATCATATTATTATTGAAAAGATGGGAACAGCTACAGGCAAAAAAAAAAAAAAGGGAGGCAGATTTAAGATTGCCCATTATATGTCAAGTTTATTATCTCTTTTGCTAGCTCAAAGGATGGCTCAAAGGCCATAACATATTTCATCCATAATTGCATCTGTGTAAACTTATAGTACTAATTTTTACAGCCTACGGTGATGCAATGGTAATGAAAGTGGCAAAATAAACAAATTAGGTGGAATGCAAAAGGGTGACTGACTAAATACAGATTTGTACATATATGTTACTATGGCTCCCATAGTGCTTCACAGAGAACCTAAGGATTTGCAAAACTACAAGAGTTCGGGAGGCTAAAAGCAAATGTGTTAAACATGTTATACAGTATATACAGTTAAATCACACACTGGATGAGAGAAAGGACATGTGTATTCATCCAGATACAATGCTGTAAATGTACAGAACAATTACAGTACATATGTGCAAATACATTCCACCAAAGTGATTGGTGTTGATGTGATATGTGAGTTAAAATAGGAGAAGTTATGAAAGCATCTATTTGAGAGCACTGACCATTGAATAAACATGGGCTCTGCTTTCAGCACTAAAAATAGGTCTTCTGACCTTTAAGCAGTTTTACTGTGCAAACAAATGGCCATTTATAATTTCCTTTAAAATATGTGTGCTACATTTTGACTGCTGCAAATGCCCATATTAACTGGAATAAAACTGAATAAAACTCAGACATACACAAAACTAATAATCAGCTCCAGGTGTAAATCACCAGTTTCATAATGATACAATATGACATTGATTGTTTTGGACAATGATACGATATCTGCCGATATCACAAAGTCTGCCACGTTACAATTTTGATTTGATTCAATTCAAGGGCCTGTGATTTATATGAGATGATATCATATGCCCATTTAAACACAATCAGTTACATTTATATCAACTCACAAAAGAGAACTAGAATATGATTTGACAATGCTATTACTGTTCTATTCAAGACATATAAATGAAAAACAGTCAAAAATAGACCTCCTGTTGTTGGAGGTCTGGTTGTTGATCACTGCTGGTAAGCGGCTTGTCAATAAAATGAGAAGCTGGTCAACCTTAACAGCCCAACTTGAGTGAGCCTGAGCTGAAGTTGTTGCTAACTTCTGGGCTAACCCCCTTTCACTTTAACCAGCAGGCGGCAAGCAAGACACAGGAACTTGGCTTGGGTCTTGAGGAGCTGTAGCATGTATCCACCGACAAATAAACTAACTCTTTCGCTCTCTCGACTGCACACTTGCTAACATTACGCCGCTAGCACAGCTCGCTAATGCCGCTCATTTCATTGTCATGATTCCACATCAGCTCATGCACATGCGACCGTCGTTGCGGATTGCATAACTGAAGCTGACGCCGCTAGCACTGTCTAGATGTTAAGAAATGAGGTCGACGAAAATGGTGAAACAGATGTGTCATGGAAATTTCGAAATAAAAGAGCATCTTAAAGACGATGATATGTATTGATGTTTTCACCTTGCATCGATGATATTGGATCATTGATCATTGAATCTATTCAACGATCCGGATCGATGGGTCGTTACACCCATATAATCAGCTGCCATAGATAGAGGACACTATTTCCCGCTTTTTCTGATTTAAGATTTAAAAAGATGAAACCATGAATTGAACCTTTTCTAACTTTCTCAAGTGACAGAAAGCATTGAGCATTCACTGTTTGAAACACAGGCATTACCATTCCTCTTGATAATAATAATTAATTAGCCGTTCATTTGAAGGTGATCTCAGCTCTCGGGCTCCCTAGTTGATCAGCTGCCTCAATTTGTTCTTTGGAGAATGCGGTGATATGGGACTACGTGATTTGCTAGTTAATATATAATCCAATCAACCACAAATACGACTTGCTATAAAAATTCAAAATGTTGTCTTGCTGATCTCCTGGTTTTATGTCTATTTAATGACATTTTTTAATGACATACAGTAGGGGGCGGCTGTGGCTCAGGAGATGGAGCGGGTCGTCCACTAATCAAAAACTGTTGGTGGTTCGATCCCCAGCTCCTCCTCTCCACATGCTGAAGTGTACTTGGGTAAGACACTGAAACCCAAATTGCTCCCGATGGTCAGGCCAGCAACTAGTGCTGTAACTTGCTGCCATCTGACTTGGTATCAGCAGATTCTCAATATTACAGGACATGGATCACAAACAGAAAACTTGATAGAACTGCTGATATACAGTGTAACTATAATTACATACTGAAGGGCATCCAGAGAACATGTAAAAAGAGCCTTTGGCCTTTCCATTGTTTCTCTAATTATTAAACCTTCCAACTGCACTAACCCATCTGGCATGGGTCACTGTAGCTGACTATTCTCATGGCCCAAACTTTTGCATCGGCAGACTGCTCACGTGGTTTCATATAATCTTCTGGGTCTGAATATATCCTTAGGGGGGACATACAAGTACTTTTTTTTCTTTTTTTTTACTGGCGCGGGTCAGCTAGTTCTAGTACGGTTACGTTACTGCTGCTCTTGTCAAAAGCAGTGAAATGTGGAATGCATTTACAACGGCTGACCCCTCTGTCAGTTCAGCTGCTACATTTATTCCACTAAATGGCGGTGAATGAAAGCACCCTAACACATTTTTTCCACCCTTTTCTGAACTATTTTCGGTCTCTTTGCAAGAACTCTGTGCCAACGGGGTGAAATAGTTGAAAGTGTCCTAGTTGCTCAGTACACAGCGCTGCCTTACACCCACTCTCTGTGTATACCTGAGCAACATCTGCCACTGTGTATAAAAATAATGTCACTTTTGACACCAAAAAGGCTCCACCATACCTCCATGGTGTAAACTTATTTGCTTTCCCAGGGACAGGTCCATAGCCATGGCATGTGGCATCTGCCAACAGATGTGCCAACGCTTGTTTTCGCTCTTGCCACAGTGGTTAAATTAATGATATATTATCTGACATAAACCACACGAAGCTATCCGTTATTGTTTAACTGTGTTTGAGCCGATCCCAGCTGACATTGGGCGAAGGCGGAGTACACCCTGGACAGACTATCACAGGGTTAACACATACAGACAGACAACCATTCACACTCACAGTTACACCTGCAGGCAATTTAGAGGCAACAATTAACCTGCATGTCTTTGGACTGTGGGAGGAAACCGGAGAACCAGGAGAAAACCCACGCTAACACGGGGAGAACATGCAAACACACAGAAGGGCTCCAAGCCAGGTTTGAACCTGCGACCCTCTTGCTGTGCGGACTACTGCCCATCCATCCCACCACAGTCTTGAGAGTGAGAGTGTGTGTGTGTGTGTGTGAGGGCTGTGATTATGGCCAAACTGATAATCACAAGTATTTTTGTATAAATATTGAGATCACAAATTGTTTATTTTGATTATTCATTGATTAAAAGAAATGTTATTGCACTTTCACATACCATGCTGTGCTACATTCCTGCTAATTTACAAATCTTTGCATCAAAATAAGACCGGTCTCCCAGAAGCAAAATAAAATAGTACCAAAACCTTTTACCCAAAATTAAATCAACAGAGCACTTCTTTCACTTTCACGGTGTGCTACATTTCTGCTAATTAACAAATCTTTGGATAAAAAAAAAAGACTTAAAGGTCCCATATTATGCTCATTTTCAGGTTCATACTTGTATGTTGTTTCTACTAGAACATGTTTACATGCTGTAATGTTCAAAAAACACTTTATTTTCCTCATACTGTCGGCCTGAATATGCCAGTATTTACCCTCTGTCTGAAACGCTCCGTTTTAGAGCATTTTGATGGAATTGTGACAGAATTGCATCAGAATTGTGTAACTAGGCAACAGCTTGGGTTCATGTTTACTTCTTGTCAGCTGATGACATTCACTGCAGCCAGGAATAAACTGGGGCACATTTGGAATATTTACATTTAAATCTGTGTAAAGGGTCTAAATATTGTATATTTGTGACATCACAAATTGACAGAAATCTTGACAGCTTGTTTCAAATGTAGAGTTTCTGAATACGGGCTGTCTGTATTTCCCTGTGGATTGAGCGTCTCAATACTTTCAGTGTATTTTTATAAGGACTTTAGCCTGCTTTATAATAAAAAAACATGAAATTCTCACTTTTTTGAAATATGGACGTTTAAAATAAGGTTCTTCTTCACCTGAATTCAGTGCATTTTTAGCATTGTGTAGTCGTTTGACAGCTCCCCAAAAGTGAAGCCAAAACATCTCGATCGCCCCCTGGTGGCTGGCAGTTATCTTAGGAAGCGCTTGATTTGGCATGCGGCGGGGTTTCATACAATATTTTAAACGCCAATATCGCAGCAGACCACGTTCATGTAATTGCGGGAAGCCAAAATCCTGATCATGATTAATATGTGATTGATTGTGCAGCCCTAGTGTGTGTGTGTGTGTGTTTGTGTGATGAATCATCCACCCAGCTGCAAGCCATTGCGTAGATAAAAACCTGAAATGTGTTCATCCCAAATGATCAACAGAGTTGATTCACAGAGTGGGTGGCAAAACAAACAGCACATGTTCATTCAAACTCTAACCTGGCATAGTTCTTTTTTTCCCTCATTTGCAACAAGCTGCTTTGAAATACAATACAGACAATGAAGAATGGCAGAGCTAGACGTGACGCGGAGGAGCTAAGTGCACAGATAAACAGGCTTTTGTGAATATAATAGTAACCACACGCTATGTTTTAGTATTGTTTTTTTTCTGTTAATTAGGTTTCGATTTTGATAATTTGGATCATCGTTACCTCCTTTGGTGGGATTTCAAAGATGCACAAATATGTGGTGTCATTATAATGATCAATCAAAACATTTAGTGCTTCTATTTCTCAAAATAAATAATAGTTGGATTGATTTTTGACTTTTATTCACTTATACGCACGCTGAGCTAAAGGAGCTTCTAGTGTTGTGCTCTTATGAATTTGTTTCACCTCATTCTCTGATATGCAGTGAAAAAGCCATTAACAGAACTGGTGATATGAACCAGACTGTATTATTTGCCAAAGTGATGAAATTAAATGGCACTGGCATTTTCGAACTGCGCCGTCAAAGTGGTAAACATCTCTTAACGGCAGACTGTGCAAACACGTTTCTTCAACTAACAGATCTTTGAGACGATACAGTATTATTTGCATAAATGTTTAACAGGAACATTGATAAGACTTTATTGGAATTCGCTCAACTAAACAACTGCAGTATTACGTAAAGATGTGTTGAAGGAGAAAGATAGTTCTGC
Organism: Sebastes umbrosus; assembly: GCF_015220745.1. Classification (NCBI taxonomy): domain Eukaryota; kingdom Metazoa; phylum Chordata; class Actinopteri; order Perciformes; family Sebastidae; genus Sebastes; species Sebastes umbrosus. The sequence goes on from NC_051289.1 coordinate 3,597,403, forward strand.
ATCCTAGTTGAGTCGGAAACCAGCCGGCTGTAGCAGTCCACTTTTCCGCAGGTGAAAATGATAAGTCATGTTTGCTGGTTGTTTATATCAAAAGGTAATGTTCTGAGTATGTTTGCTTCCAGAAGAAGGATGTGCATGTTCAGTGCCCAACAGCCTGAGTGTAACACCCGGGCATTCATACATCTAACTGTGATGCACGGCAGCGTGAAGCTGCTTCCTATTATTTCCTCTCTTGCCTCGGTGTATTTTCTTCAACAGTTGATGTGGGAAAATGAAGGCAAACCAAGAGGGTGTACACACACCTACACACACCTACACACACCTGCACTTATCTTAGCATAGCGTGATACATAAGAGCCGACTACCACAATGCGAAGGCTGGACTGACAGGCTCCAAAAGGCCGCTGAAGGTCATCCAATAAATCCAAACTTTTTTGCCTTTCCTCCCCCCCAGTAGTCTCTATGTGTTGCTTCAACTTTGTCTCGCTTGTCCTCCAGTGCCATTGATTGAGGAGGACATTTGAGGGAAGGGCATCTTTAATTGTACACAAAATAAAGCTCCCTGGACTGTTTTTTTTTTTTTTTTCCCCCTAGCCCATTGTTGGATGGGAAGGGATTAATTAAGTACATCTTCAACAGGCAGAGTTGACTGTGCAAGCAGTCAGTGATTATCTGTGATGGGTCTTGAGACCCAGGAGGGGGAACGGCTGCATGGCTGTGCTGCTGACAAAATGTTGGCAACTTTCTTTTAAGGATCACTGCGTGGTGGTTCCATGTTAATTATTTCCCCTTGCCCCTTTGTTTTGCACGCTGCGTTTCATTAAAAAGCTTTTCGGAAGTCAACATTAAGTTTCATGCAATGCCTTTGCCATCAGTGTGCTATTCAGTGCGTGTATGATTGGCAAGGTATATGGGGATCTGTGTGTAATATATAATCCATATAATGCTGGAGCAGCACAACATATAACTGCATTTCCCAAAGTCCCAGTTCAAATAACTGGATTAATTATAATGATGATGACACTGTTATACCATTCTTAAATTATGTGGCACATTCAACATCTATTTTACCTTTCATTGTATTATAATGCATGTTGTAAAATGTCTCTGTCCTTTCTTATGATGTTAATGTCATGTCATAACAGTCTGTCCTAATAAAACAGACAGAAACTAGACAGCACCGCTGAGCGCTGGTGTTAAAATCTCCCCTGCATGATTCATAACAAATCATTGTATTCCAGCTGCTTTGATTCTCTAGGTGGCTGTCAATCTGCATTTCCTCAGAAATATGTCATTCGTCTCATGGCGCCGGAATGATATGGCCTTGAGACTGTTACCCCCTGCAGTCAGAAACGCACGCAGTAATTCAAATCTCTGCATAAACTAATGTTGTCTGACAAGCCATATGATAAGATTCACTTTATTTCATTTTCCTACTTCTTCCCTCTTTTTTAATCTCAGAACATTACGCTCGGGGCAATATCACAATATTTCACCTTGAGAGAGGCAATCTGAAAAAAAAAAGACAAAAATGAAATTTCACAAGATGGACGATTTTGGCCTGCAAACCACCTCAAAGTCACATACCTGAACATGAACAAATGAGGATGGTACCCTATCAGTGGAGGATGACTTATTGCTGCGAGGCAGCCTATAGACAATCTGTCCCGTGGTATAATATGTGCGTAAATGATAATGTTAAAGGTTATTGTCATGCTTCGCTGGTGACTCAAAATACATTGCCTCTCTGGAAGCAGGCTGATCATTAACTCAAGGTGTCAGGAGACGCGCATTTGCTCAGTGGCATTCTCCAAAGCCAAAAAGGGATGTAATGCTTTTCCTCCAGAGGAAGGCACAGAAAAAGATGCTCTAGTTGTCTGATGTGTATCAGTGCTGAATATCTCCGAACCAACCACTTGAATATCTTTATTTTTGCTTTAACCTTGAGAAGACTGTGTTTTTTTTCTTGACATTTGTTAAACTACTTCCAGTAACACTCATTCTTCAGAGTGGGGTCCGATGTGATGTTTCACCACTAGTTAATGGCCTTTGAACCCATAGTTATGCAAATATTGATTTTAAACTCTAATAGGAATACTAGTCGACATCCAAACACGACGTAGACAAGAATAAATTTGTCAAAATCAAATGCGGTGTGAGAACATGGCGGGTGGAAGCGGGGATTTATAATTACAGAACACAATGTAGCTTTGAGCTTGACCTTACAGGGGTGATGAATGGCCCAAGTCCTATCCATGACATACAAGCACAGAGTCATCAATGTTTGTGGGCAACTACAAGGTATGAGGTAATTAATCATGCAACATGGGCCCAGGCCTGATTTTAATTAACGGCCAAACACATGTTCCCGTCCGTCTGTAGGGAAGAAGGAAAGGACTGGTCTGAGACGAACTGTCTCGGCCTCTGCAATATTTATGATCTGACCGTGGCAGCTTTTTGACTGTAATCTGTTATACTTGACTAAGAGCTGTCGACACAGTTATGACGGGAAAATCACTAAAGTCCTTCCAGTTTCAACTTGTTCCACATAGAATGAGCTGGTTAGTTTATGCTGGTAGGCAAACATTTAAAATCAAGTTGATAAAAAAGCATTTGGCAAAAATCTAAAACTGCAGGCCATAACTTTGAGCAAATATGATCTATGATCTTTTTTTTTAAACTGTCACTATATCCTGACAGTAATGCATGAGACAGACAATCTGTGGCAACAATCATGTTCCTTTGCCTCCTACTTGTGCTCCTAATGGCATTTGCAAGATTTCACCGCACCCAAAAGAAAACAACCAATCACAGCCGAACAGTTTCTGAGCAGCTGTCAGTCACTCGTGAACTCCAATCAAACGGTCAAACTAGGCAGCGCTGATCAAATATGAATCAATATTCTGTTACTGTAATGCCTATTTCTCAACTCAGAAACATTTCAGTGTACTGTTTAGCTGTAAAATTAGAAGATTTGTACATTAAAATGTGTTTCTGAAAACATTTGAGATGAGAAACAAGCATTACAGTAACATCATTTTGATTCATATTGAAACAGTGCTGCCTAGTTTGACAGTTTGATCAGAATTTGCGAGTTTCGCGAGCAGTGATTGACAGCTGCTTTAGGGTCTGCTCGGCTCTGATTGTTTTCCTTTGAGTGTGGTGAAATCTGGCAAATGCCATTAAGAGCACTAGAAGGACACAAAGGAACATTATATTCTTTCTTTTTTTGCACTACTGTCAGGATATAGTCACCATATTCGCTCAAAGTTACCGACTGCAGCTTTAAGAGACCTACAACTGACTGTATTAATAAAACAAAGAGAAAGTAATCTGTGCAGTCATTTGTGAATTAGCTAGCATGTAGTACAATGCTTTTTGGTCCATTACCACATCAATAATTCATGATTTTTATTAAGATGGGAACAGTTGCATTACACGATAATCAATAAGTCTCCACTAGTACTTCCATCACAGCCAAACAACTTTGCCAAGTCAAAATCAACACAGTTACATTTCTGTATGTCGGTGTCATCATAAATGTAAACGAACAGTCAACAGGCAATGGTGAAACCATTTTTTCCAAGTAATAGCAAAACTCCCCCACTATGATTGAAGTTGCACACAGCTGGTGCAACAGCCTGCAGACTTTTGGCAAAACACAAAGGTTTGGGGAGTTTTGCATGACTCAAACAATGCACTATTCTGTTTATGTTGAGGTATTTTGGGCTTTGTATTTTGGGGGGTGTTTTGCTATAATGAACAAAAACAGAAAATTATTAATGAAAGCAGGTAAATAATTAGTACCATACAATATATGAATGAATGTTTGTTCCGAGATGCAGCTGCTCTGATGGCACATGATCTATCCTCCAGCTAAACCCTTTCTGCAGAAAGATAGGGGGGCCTGTTTAACACATTGATTTATCGCCGTGGAGCTCCAGTCGACGGTGCACTTTTCAAAGAGAACTACATTAGGGTGGGTCAACTCATCACATCTATATCATTCATGTCATAGTATTCCGGCACAGACAGTGAGTATTCCTGGAAGCGCCGGGATGCCTCCCAGCCACGTTGTAGGTTAAGTTACCGAGCCAGGGGGATAATTGTATCAAGAATGAAGGTGTTTCACATAGCTACGATGACACCTGTCTCAACTACAGGCAGCTCGGCAGCTGGAGGAACAGAAGGCCTTGATATGAAGAGAAAGTAGATGCTCCTTGGTTGGCTGACCCCAAAGCTTGAGCCAAATTATTTACAATCAAAGCTCCATGTCATATCTGTTTAACATTCAGGATAGGAGTTGTACGCCGCGATGGTGCTGAATGTCAATTGGAAAGACATTATGTTCGGAGTGTGAGAGCAACGGCTGAAATGCTGGCGAAAGTTGTGAGAAATATGAAAAGTAATAGAAGGCAGCAGATGCAGTTCTTTCCAGGGCACTGAGGTGCCAAAGTGAAATGTCTTGACTTTTGTTGTCAAGATGCACCAAATGCTATTTTATCAACTCATCTGGTGATGATGTCGCGTGTGAACTAATCAACCTTGAAGCGGTTTTCTTTTATCGTACATCTCAACAAATAATTGTGCACATGAGCAAGAAACACCTTTGGCATCAAGTTATTTCCTTCGTTCACTAAACCATCACATTTCATGATTCATGCATATATTCATATCTGCCTGATATATTGTAAACAGGGCAAAGAGAGAAAGAGAGAGACAGAGAGAGAGAGAGATTATGTTCCCTTAAGCCAAGCAAGTCAGGCAGCACAGAAGAGAGTCCCATGATAACACTAAGAGTGACGACCTGAGGGTTTTAAGCTGCTGGTCCACGCAACCATGACTTAAAGCAGACAAAAGAGAAGACAACGAGTGCTGGAAGAAAGGAAGATTTTCAGATTTCCAAAGCTAATGTAATGTTCTTAACATGTAACACGTTGCTATTTGCCACCACGATATTTGTGTTTGGAATAGGGCTGTCGCAGTAACCTCATGATCGAGTCTGTATTTCTTTTATATGTACATTTCCTGTGAACATTTAGATGCTGGCAAGGGAACCAATATAGTTGCAAATGGAGCGCAAGGTCTTTATGGAGATCCATTAAAATGTCAGAGCTTCGTTTCCTCTTCCAAAGTTGAAATTTGGCACAATAGTCATGAAAGCCGGTGAGTGATATTGATGAATGGAGCCCAACGTCTGTGAAATGTGGTTGTTTTTAGTGCTATTTGTCTCCCTGTTGTAGACCAATGTTTTGATGGGTATTACTTGTATTTCATTCTCAACCAGCAGGAATATAAGAAAACACGTGCATGCCACAAGCATGTGAGACACATTTCTACCAACTGCAGGATGGCATACCTTTATTTTTTCTTCAGCTATACCTGACACATTGGAGTGAGATCTGTTATGGCTGCACTTGTTTTTCCTCCAGACAGCGCTGTCTGCTGACATTCACATGCCAGCAACAGAAAAAAATGAAGCAGCATACTTTCCATTCTTTGGTACAGAGTTGTTTGGCTGTCCTTGTTCTGCTCGGGAGCCGAGGGTAACAGATGGAGGACGGACGCGGTGAAAGAAAGAAGTAACAGCATTAACTGGAGAAAGAAATCAAATCTGAGGTTAAGGATGTAAACACACTGTGACGCTGGTTGTTGTTGGACAAAACCTTAAGTGAAAAAAAGTGTTTTCTTCAGAAGTGACGTTGTTTTCGCTCGATGAGGAAGTCACGGTCGACTTGCTCTTTAGCACAGAGAGCCATAACTCGGATGTGTTCTACAGTATGCAAGAGGTAGTTACAGTTTACCCTAACTGTTTAAATACATGCTAAATAATAATGCTGTCAGCTTTGCAGATGTTTTCTGAGGTAGGAAATGCATTGACTGTAATTTATTGTGCATGTGGCCACACCTAAAAATGATGTCATGGTAAGGGTGGGCGATATGACCTTACATTTATATCACAGTATTCATGGAGGGTTTTGAGGGACTGTATTATATTCTGGTATTACAAAATTAAAAGAAATACTCCACTCAAAACATGATTCTTCCTCATTTCACTGTATTGCCAATGTAAGCGACGGTGATGAAACTGTTATACCGCCGACTGCTATGTCACGGTGTCCTGGTCACAACCTGGAGTACACTTCTACATCACTACAGCAAGGTGAGAACTTAAAGCACTAGAGGAGGGAATAACTTGTGGAGGGTGTTTAGCACCTTTAAAGAGTAATTTAGGAGCATTTCTATTGCCTATCAACGACTCAATAGTGGCTAACAGTGCTAACAACACAACCAACGGCGAGATTGCCGACAGAGCTAACAGTTTTTGCATGGAGGGGAACCAGAGGGTGGGTGCTATGATTCCGCAATGACGCTGTCGGTGGGGACGGCGTTATCAGCTGTACCCGCCATATGAGCGCAGTGCAGAGCAACAGCCATGAACTAGCCAGTGGGGCACGCTCACATGCACAGTCGGCCCGGTGATGTCAACAAAGCACAGAGAAGCTCGGATTACAACACGCACAGAGGGAGAGTGACTTCATCCTCTGCTCAGGTAGACAAAAATGATCATGCATAAACATGCAGCATAGTAGTGGTATTGTTTTTCAAGGCATATAATGATAACCCAGATGCAGCTCATGCTAACTTGAGACAACAATCAGAACATGCGTTCGATAACTGCTTGAATCGATAAGCAGAAATAGAATACGTGTCAGCAACATTTTAGCCCAACCCGACTGATATGAGGTCTATAGCTGCACAATATTTAAATACTGTCAATTTGGGAAACGATTATCTATGATAAAATGGTAATGTGTGCATTGAACCATTAAATGTATTGTCACGAGGCATGCCGTTCGCAGGATGCTGAAGTATGAAGTAAAGTGTTGCATCAGCACTATGAATAAACTTACAGCTTGATCCATAGTGTTGGTTTGCTGCAGTGGGATAACTGTTTTGGATTTCTCCCATTACCCTATGCAAAATCTTGCCATTAGTGCTAACCACAATTCATTCTGCGGAACATATGAAAGGGGCTGTTGCAGTTCATTAGCGTAATATGGACACTCATCATGCACCAATATGCACCCATTACCACACCCCTCTCCCTCTCCCCCAAGCCCTAGCCAGCTTACCCCTCCCACCTCACAACAGTAAAGAGACCAATTGTGAGAACAAATATGAGTGCTCTGCTCATCCAGTTTGAGACTGGGATGTTATGGCAGATGGTAGAGAGGGGGAGAGGTGCATGACCCAGCATACTGATGAATCTAAACAAGAATATAAGCACGAGTGATATATTGGAACAGTTAAAAGGGGAGAGCAACATTGACAGGCATAAGGTTTAACAGCGCTGGCTTTATTTTACGTTATTTGATTATCTAGATTAAATTTGTTAATCTCTGTCTGCAGTCTCGTACCGTATCAGTTACATTCCTATCACATCTGGCCCGGCACTAGCATCGGGGCCTTGCGAGAGAGACACCATTGCGTAGATGAAATTCAATAATGTAGTTTTAGGGCTTGAGTAGGATCTAATTTCATGCTAGGCCACTCATAAAATTGTTGTATAAGCTATTTTAATTTCAAAAGTACCATTATCTTTTTTTTTTACATAGCTTGCAGAAACATTCTCTGAACACCCTGTAAGACTCACATCCTGATTCAATACGACGTCCATGCAGCCTGCACTTTTGCTTCATTTAATACATTTGCATTATTGTGTGCTTATTTCTGTTTATTGTAATCTTAGTTCAAAAGCAGAGACGGAGGTTCTTTGATAGAGATATAGTTCTTCTGACACCTTATTGCCGTTGTGCTGCTGACGTGAAAGCAGCGTGTCAGCAACAACACCAGCAGCAGTCCTGTGTCGGCGTCTACACTGGATCAGTTTAGCCTCAGTACTGATACGCACACAGAAGCATGTTGACAGAGCTCACGGCCCACTTCACAATCGTGTAGTGAATTTCAGGTTCACACCGATCCATTAATCCACAGAACCCGGGGCCGGCTGCACAAAGCAACTTAAGTTTCCTCCTCAAGTATGTCACTTAAGGCTAACCACAGAGTCCCTTAAAAGGGTTCCTTAGTAAAGGAAAAACTTTAAAGGTCCGGTATCGTGCTCATTTTCAGGTTCATACTTGTATTTTGTGTTTCTACTAGAACATGTTTACATGCTTTAATGTTAAAAAAACACATTATTTTCCTCGTACTGTCTGCCTGAATATACCTGTATTCACCCTCTGTCTGAAACGCTCCGTTTTAGTGCATTTCAATGGAATTGCAACGGAATTGCGTTGCTAGGCAACCGTTTGGTCCATGTTTACTTCCTGTCAGCTGATGTTATTTACATACACTGCAACAGGAAATAAACTGGGACACCTTTAGAATGTTTACGTTTAAAACAGTGTAATGATCTATATATACTGTATATTTGTGACATCACAAATGTACTCAACATATTGAGCGTTTTGATAGTTTAACAGTATTTATATAGCACTAAAACCTGCTTTATAATATTAAAGACATGAAAATATTTTTACAATATTGGACCTTTAAAGCATTTAATGAATTGAAAGAGATTTTACAGAACAATTCTAAAGTTTCCATGGAGACCGTTTGTTGGTACCGCCAGGTCGTTGTGGCACAACGTTGGTTATGTTATTTGCATGATTGCAGACTAATTGGACATTGATTGTATGTTGTTGTTGTTTTCCCCTATCTCCATATAGTACGGACACTTGAATCCTGATGTGGCTCCCATGTATCACCTGCACACTTTTGGGAAAGGCACCACTATCTCATCCATCCAGCAACTCTTCAGCATAGCATTATTATTTTTTAACTGGTTTGTTTAAAGTAGAAGTTTGGAGACATGTTTCAACTTCTTCTGTTCAGACACAACCAGCTGCCAGTGCCTTGAAATCAACGTTTTGGCACCGCTAACAGTCCAATGCATAAGAGAGTTACGAGCATAAGTTAGATGAAAATACACTTGAAGTAGCCAAGCTGTTAAAGTTTCAGTAGGCAGTATATTTTTTGCATTATTGGGCAAAAATACCATAATAACCTTCAAGTGTTCTGAGAGAAAACTAGACTTCTGCACCCTGTTCATGGCTCTGTTTTCAGGCTTTAAGAAATCTAGCCCTTGACAGGAGACTTTGACCAATCACAGGTGATTTCATTGAGAGAGCTTTCCTATTGGCTGTGATCCGGTCATGTGACCAAAACTTGGCATTCCTTCACCAGATTTCACAATGGCGGCGGCGTCACAAACATTCTCATTTTACAGCTAAACTGTGCACTACAAGATGATTCTGAGAACATTTGAGGAGAGAAATAGACATTAACGTAACATAATATTGATTCATATTTGATAAACGCTGCCTAGTTTCACCGTTTGGTCGGAGTTCACGAGTGATTGACAGACGGCTCTCATGGACGGCAGCTGGACAGCAGACCTCAGATCAGCTCTTACTGCTTGTTTTCCTCCGGTATGTGGAATCTTACAGATGCCGTTAGGAGCACCGGAGGACACAGAGGGACATGATTTTTTTCAGGTTACCTGTTTCATGCACTACTGTCACGATATAGCATTTTATAAAAATAACTTATTTTAATCATGTTTCCTCCAATCTCGCCTACCCCAGCTTTAAGACAACTTCCCTCAACCTTCACCAGTAATTACTGTATATAAACTAGATACCAAGGTTAATTTCATATATGACTGAGAAGTTCATGAAAAGATCGAAACATTTTAGTATCTATCTGTAAAAAAAGATATAATAGAGCACATCTCTACCAATAATTCTGGTACACAGTGTGCAGTGTATGTTTTGTCATTGTTCAGCTTTAAGGGTAAAAAAATAAAACAGACAAGGTCATTCAATTTGATATGAGAACTGTGTCTATACAGGAAGCTGACCTCAGAACAGGAAGTGGCACATATCATTGTGCCCTCCGGTTTTTGAGCTGCGAGCAGTGTGACAACTTTGCCATGTGCTGACCTGCTGTCCCTGCTGCCACTTCCACACTTTGAACAACGGGATCCGTAATAGATGTGAAAAAGTAGGCCAGCGTTCAGCCGGTTGGACCATTTTGAAACAAGAAGACAGGAACTGATTTAGTTTCTGTTCAAATAAACAACAATTATGTGGAAAACTGCAGAGTGTTTAAAGTTCAGGGTTTGCCTTGGAGACTCGGGGCTGTTTGGAATATATTTCCAGGCAGCATTTTGTCATGAATCATGTTTACTGCAACAAGCAAAGTGTCCATCTACATCAATGAGTCATGATGAAGTATCCTTAAGCAAGAAACTGAGCCGCCGTTATGTTAGACACTCTGGACAAGGACATCAGCTTAATGTCTGGCAATGCAAATGTGCAACCAGAAGAACACTCAATTGGGCCAAGCAAGGAACATTTATTTATAACTAATTCAAACTAAAAGAAAGTTCAAAGAGTTTAATTTTGCAAATATAACAAAAAAGCTATCAAGAAAAAAACACAGCACTAATACAAAGGAGCGTGCTCTTGAACAACTTTTAGCAATTACATCAAGAAAGAAACAATATTTGTGTGCACACGTGCACTTGAAATGCAGGTGTACTTAAATCCTGTGTTAATTTTGGTAGTTATTTTAAATTTAGTCTTCCTCTTTAGATGGAAATGCTTATTAGTTTTAGTCACATTTTAGTCATTTTAGCCTTCATACATTTAGTCAACAACATCTCGAAACGTTTTAGTCAACGAAAAGTCATACAATTTTAGTACATTTTTAGTCATTAATTTCAGTCAAAATGGTTTATCTCTTCATTTTGTAAGCTATTTTTTTTTTTTTTTATTAAAATGTCCTTTTTTTAGTCATCAGATCCCATTTCAGTCAATCTAGATTTACCAATAGCTAATAATTGTGTCTTTTTAGTCAAACGTATGTCACATAAGATTCTATTTTATCATTATCTGATGAAAAACACAGGTTGAATAATGAAGAACTCAGTTTTGCCACTCAGAGTCCTCTAGACTGTCCTCATTAGTGATGTGCATTCAGGGATTCGTACCCATCAGGCCCGTTATGAGAACCAGTCCACACCACCCAACATCAGGGCTCCAGAGTGCGACCAAAAGTCTGTCAAGTTTGACCAAACGGCACCGGTGCGCCTACCATTTAGCAGGTCCGTCTCTGTGTGTGTGTGTGTGTGTGTGTGTGTAACATTGTGTGTGAAACCGCACCCTGTACTCCTCCTCGAGAAACCATAAAACCAACTGGTTATTCAAGATGAAGAGAACTATTGATTAAAATGTATTACTGCAGCGCCAAAAGCCGTGGTGAAAAATTTGGAGTGCACCTAAATTATGTGTTGGTGCACTTACTGTAAATGATGAAGTTAGGCACACCAGTGTAAGCAATGTAAAAGATTAGTCTGGAACCCTGAACATGAAAATATGACCACCCAAACCCCAGTCGCTCCGGCCCGCAAACTGCATGCATAATAGCAGCACAATTGTCAGGACTGAGACAAGAAGGACAGAGTCGGTCTGAGCGCTGCCACCGCCGCTGTAGCGCATGTTATGTGTCTGTGATTGAGACAGAGAAAGTGACTGAGAGAGAGGAAGAGAGGGTGGAAGGTGACAAAAATAAAGAGATTTTGGTAAAGTTTTTTTGTTTTTTTAACTACATTTTAGCCTTTTTTCATCAACAATATAGCACATTTGATATTGTCAACGTCAGTGCAGTCTCGTCATCGCCTCGTCTTAGTCATGGAAAAAAAAAAAAGCTCGTTGACAAACATATTTCATCTTAGTTCTCGTTGACTAAATGAACAATGCTTTAATCAGAGGTTTTAATTATGAAAGTGCTGCCAGTCTGAACACTGAGGTATTCAGCAAGACCAAAGTTAATTCAAATCCCACCTACACTCTCATTTCAGATAAGTGAAAGAATAAAATCGCTGGAGTAAGCAGTTCCTTTTGTTTCACAATGTGTTTAATGAAATGTGTTGGCTGTCTAAACTTCAGCTATACTTTAGAAATTGTAATAAGCATGTTTTCACCTTTCCATTCCCAGACATTCCTCTAAACAATACCAGGGTGTAATTAAAGATGTTTTTTTTATGATTATTTGAACAGATGCAACTGTGTCTGGCTCTCAGAAATATGTCACGCCGTGAACATCACTTGATGCCAGAAGAGGCAGCATGGTCAATAGAGGAAAACACCGCCCAGCAGATTAACGCTCGGTTGTGGAATACTAATGGTAAGCATAATTAGGAAATTGAAACTCGTGATAAGTTGACTGTTCAGTGGAGGGACCGGCTATCGGTGAGTCACTTAGCGGTTCGTTAGCGTGACCTTGGCTTGGCAGAATAATGAGGGGCCTAAAAATAACAGGCAAGAAATATTCCTGGAAGATTAATTATCAAAACAACAAAAATACCTAGTGTTTTACACACATTAGATACATCTCCCCTCTATGGTCCATCCATCCAATTAATTTACTGTAAGCTGCCGTATCATCTCTGAGGATAGCAATCTGCACACAATACTGCAATAACAGTGTTTTGTTTGGAAACATAATTGCTCTATAGATAGCCCAGAAGAGAGCAGAATGTAATTACACCCTAAAGAGCTGCGTTCACTTGCTACCACTGTATGTGCTATCCTTTCAATGAGGAGGTCTGGCACAAGCGAGCGTATTTGCAGCACAGAGATTACTCTGCCCATGATGCCTCTGCAAGGCCAGCATTTATGGAGGTGGCAGGGGTGAGCCCTTTCTAGCTGCTGTGCGGGTCGGCCTCTGAGGCGTGCAGTTGGGGGATATCTGTCTCATATCTGTCCTATCAGCACATCGCAAACAGACAGCAACACCAGTGTGTGACAATCACAGCTGGAAAATGAAAAGTGCTATGAGGCAAACAAACTCCATTAATACATATAGCGGCGTGGAGCACTCTATGGACACAGATGTCAGAAAACATTGATTCAGGTGGTCTTTTTTTTTAATGTCATGGCTAGGGGCCTTTAGATTGCCCGTTATAGAAAAATAAGTCTCTCCTCGGGCTAATTCACTGTGAAAGATAATGGCTTCACTAAATTGAATAATTTTTGTTATTGACTACTGACCAGAGAAATGGCAATATAAACTTTTTTTCCATGGCTGTTATGGTGTCTCAAAGAAGATTCAGAGAAAAGATCAGTTATAATTAAGTCTTCAATTCCATTTGAGTATCTCATCGTCAGCAGAAATCCATGAAAATACCCCCCCCATAAAAAAGATGAAAATAAAACAAAATACCATAATGTCTACACAGAACTTCAATTAAATTAAATTACCAACTGTGTTTACTGGCAGCCGATGGGCAGCACAGGCCTGCTTGGCTAAATAACGGAGCTAAAGGCTAAAATTAACAGAGGTTGCATTGAGTTACAGTATGATGTGTTCAAGCTCTATTCAGTAATCTTGTAAAATGTTGTTTTCGGTGAGAAACTTCAATAAAGAGTTGTTTGAAGGAGATGTTTTCACAGCAATATAAAATAACTATTAGAGAGGATTATGACCTGTTTGACTTCCTAACACAAAAATGCAATAATTTATTTCCTTATAATTTGAATTGTGTATTTTTATGCAAATAACCACTATAGATGAAAACAACAAAAAAAAGGATAATATTTGGAGTTTTTGACTATTACACTGACTTCAGGATGGTTGTAATTATTTCCGGGAAGATTCTGTGACGTCGGTGAATAAAGTTAGTCTGGTAAATTGGCAAGACCGCCGAAAGTCGCTAGTGATTGTTCCCCCTCTGCATAGTAAACGTTAGCTAGCGGTCGCCCTGGGTGCCTGTTTTTCTGGAACTCTTATGGAGTGAAGCTGTGCCGTATAAGGGGCTTGATCGCCGCGTACCACTGTGGAGCGCTAACGTTTACTGACAGTTCCTGGTCGGGACTGGAGGCAGAGCAGGCGGCAACGAAAGTGTGAAGATCCATGAGTATGTCATCGGATTGCATAACTTTTACTTACGGGTATTACATTGTTTAGCATGAAGAATTCTTTTGATGAACTGAACTGAGAGTTTGTGAATAATTGACTGTGTTTGGGAGGGAACTCCTTCCTGTTGGTGCTGGGGAAATCCTGGAACGGATTCTGGATTGTTGCTTTTGGACTCTTTTTCTTGCTGGAACTGCTTCACTCACTCACACATTCACACACTACAGATTCACTGATAACTTGTACTCTCAATATATTCTTTTGTTGCATTTAAAGAGATGTGGTTTTGCGATTTGTTTAAGAGGGTTGAAATCAGCCAGCTTTATATGAAAGGCACTGAAATGTGATGGTCTGTGATTTATTTGGTGTACTCTGATTATTAAATCTGTCAGGCCTTGACCTGACTGGCACCACAGCAACTTTAAGTCAAACCGCTACAACACACGATGTAATTACTTTTTTAATTTAATTACGTTCTTGTTTATTTAATAACTGTCTTACTTTTGGGTTCTCTATTATACATTTCAGAAAACTAATTACAGGAAACTAAATGATCAATATTGAATTAATAAAAAAAAGAAAAATCCTCAAGCTCGGTCTTTTGTAAATGTGTACCAAAGGACACGTCTGAAAATCAAGTCACAGTAAACTCTAGAGATAAAATAAACATATTTTATTTGGGAGGGGCAGTTTTCTCTGTTGTTGCAGCGGTTTTTGTTGCCAGGGAATAAATTTGACACATAGTGTCCTTCTGCTCCAGCTGGCTGACTGCCCAGAGGGCCACTGTGTCTCCTGTGATTAGTCAGAAGTGAGAAATGCAATTAAAATGGCAGGTAGCTGCTTCTTCTTGTTACGACAACTGAACAGAGATGTGTGGTGTCACAGGCTCCGGCGCATCCATTTGCTGCACAGTTTCCGTCCCCCGAGAGGACAAGCAGTATTTCTGGAAGACTTAACTGTGTTTATTCCCATTAGGGGATGGGATTTCCTTGTTATTTAATCTGCAAGTCAACTGAAAAGTTTAAACTCAGAGACGATGAGGTTTTCTAGAGTTCACGGAGTACAGATGTAGCACAGTTAGAGCCTGATAAGCAGTGCTCACACAGTATGAGTAATGTCTTCTATGTCGATTTCTGCCAAACAGTTTTAGCCCACTTCTCAGCCCAAGTGATATTTGGCAAGAACATCAACATCTCATCTAGATCACATCAGCATTATTGATCTTCTTTCAACCATCAAGTTAAATCGTAAAACGTATTAAAGTGTAACCTGGTAGTATGTACCATTTCAAGCACACATGTTTAAAAATGAATAGTTAGAAATGTGGGGAAATGGGTAGATTTGCTTTCTTGCCAGAAGTTGGCGCTCTCAGATCTATCCATTAAATATGAAGCTACTGGCTGCAGCGGGTTAGCTTAGCTTATCAGAAGAAGGTAACAAAAGCTGTACCTAAAAAGTTCATAATTAGCACGCCAAATCGTGTTTGTTTAATCCATAAAAAAATCAAAAAGTAAAATGAATAATTTGTGGTTTTAAATGGGGTTTTATCCTTTATTGGCCTGGAGCAGTGATTTCCAGTCTTTGTTGCCAAGCTAAGCTAACTGGCTGCTGGATGTAGTTTAATATTTAACTAACAGATGTGAGAGTGGTATTGATCTTCTCATTTTAATTGCGGCAAGAAAGTAATGCACAGATTTCCCAATATGTCAAACTAGCCTTTTAAAGTAAGCTCACCGTTCAACATTTCTGAAATTATTAAAAGCCATTAAAAGGCGTGTCTCCAGAATGACGACTAGCACGGACTCATCAACATCCGCTGCCGAGCTCGCGCTCCATGTCATGTTAATTTGACAAGACGGCAGCATCAGTCATCATAACCTCTCATCAAATTCCCATTGACAAGGTGGGAAGCTGTACCGTGTTGTTTGAATGCGTTGTCAATGGCGAGCTGAATCGATGCCGACACTCTTCAGGCACGGTAAACGATGTTCTGGTTGGCGGAGCTGCTCTTGGGGGTCTAATATTTATAAGCAGGCGAGGTTGTCATTTCTTATCGGGATGCTATTCTCATCTATTAAATCTCTCAACCTTTCCCCCAATGTATGCTTCAAGAGAGAGAGTGCATTAGTAGCTTTCTTTCTGCTTTAATCATTGTTTCACGCTTGCATGCTGTGTCTGCGTTGTGCACACTCCCTCTTTCTCTTGCAATCATGGAGGATGTCCCTGTAGACCATTCATTGGGCTAATTGGGCACGGAGTGCTTCGGAGGAAGCAGTTATGACAGTGCAGAGAAGGCTTGACCTCTGAATCCTGTAAGCCCCACTGAATGTACTGGTTCTGAAAGGAGTGCCAGCCAGCAAACAATGCCACATTTTACAGTGCCCATGCTCTTTTGGCTGCCCTGCTCCTCCTGTAATGTATGTCCACTCCATTGGGCACCATCACATTATAGCTATAAAGTAATATTCAGTATTTAATGTATCAATAACCATTACTACTTTTCCATTCCCATTCAATACAGCTCTTTTGTTTGTTCCGAAATCTAACCCACTAGTCTTTGCTTCTTCTGCAATGACCCAATTTCCCCACAACGATCAATAGTTCATCTCATCTTCCCTTATCTCAAATAGCATTTTAAACCATGACAAACAAAATTGGCTGATCATGTCCTTCTCTTAACTAAAATACATTTTCAAGATGTTTTTTATTGTTTTCAGAGCAAATGTCAAACACAAAAGCAGAAATTGCTTTGGAGCTCATTGCATTTTGTAACCTTTGTATTGTAATTTGAAATGTGTTCTAACAGTAGTTGTAATGTGAAACAATCAAGAAGTTTTCCAACATGCTTTTTTTATTTATTTTTTTTAATAAGAAAATCTAACCAAGTAGTCAAACAATAAGCAATCTAGGAAGTTGTGTTTTTATTTCTACCATTACTAAAAGGTTATTGTTCACTTGCTTCAGCCAATTAGAGAATACTGTGAGCCACTTTTTTAAGAGAACTGAATTTCTCCGAAACTGAATGGAAATGGTGTTCTTTGTGAAAGAAACAAGTCAATAATTGTTTGTGATGGCTCAATGTCCTTCAATGTCTGCTTCTTCCTGTTGGGACTCACCATTCAACAGGGTGGCAAGAGACCACCTGAACTCTGTCACATGATCCTTGACCCATGGATTCCGCTCAGTAGCCATTGGCTATTTGTGGATTATACATGCTGATCTGTTTAATATTGTACAAGAGTGAATAATGCCAACCGCGGCTGTGTCAAGAACTCCACAACATCCTTCAATCTTTACAATCTATTTCCAGTGTGCCTAGAAGCACACTGGTCTATTGTTCGACGGGTTTATTTTCTGCCTCTTCTTCTTCCTAAACTTTTCCGCGCTACTCGTCCCGTAGCGTTGCCAGCACATGTACATCAAAACGTGCGGAATGATCGGGAATCGTGTGCTATGACTTGACTAAGAGATTTGTGCAGCGGTTTCCGAAAAGCGCGCAAAAGCGAGATTATTTTTGCTCCATTGGAATGAATGGAAAATTGACGTGAAGACAGCTCAAAAGCCCTCCTCTTTTGGGCCATACAGAGTCGCCATACTTTATCGTAGAAAAATTAATCAAAGTTTAAACGGGTCACTAGACGTTGGACTTTATTGGGCCTATCATCCCCCTTCTTATAACCTCACTATGGTCCTCAGACCCCCCCCCCCCAGCACCAGGCACACTGGTCAAAATTTCTTGCAAAATTTTCTAGTTTTGGTTATAGTTATTAATTTAATTATTAATCAAGGTTCCAAATTGATAGTTTAGTATATTTAATGAGACTTATCTATGAGACTGCATTAATGTGCTATCAATTTCTCTTTGATTCAAAGAGTGGTGCCCCGAGGATGATTTAATATAAATTAAATCATATTAATTATTATTATTTGATAATTATTATTTACTTTAATGTATTTTGAGCATATGTACCAATGTAATTTGGTGCCCTGTTATTATTAACATATATTGATCATTTATTAATATTACTTTTATTAATATTGATAATTATCTTTAATATTTTCTAATAATTAGACCAGCTCCTATCTGCGTCCCCAACATCCATTTCGCTGCTAATTCAAGGATTCAGGGATTTTTTTGTTTGACACATGTACACTACAGGATGCACTAAGGTTGTCACGAGAACCGATACTTCGGTACAAATGTGATGCCAAAATTCTGGAGACTGTACTTGTTTTCTATAGTACCACAGGTAGCGGGGGTACCGTCGGGGCTCAAGACTAACGGCGTCCCGGGGACGATAGCAAATGTGTCGCAGGATGCAGCAGGACGAGAGCTAGTTAACGTGCACGACTGTCTGTTTAGCGGCTGCTCTTGTATTGCTGATTTCAACATGGGATGTGCCATTGATTTACATGATGATGTGTTCAGCTTTATTCAGTAAAAATGAGTATCAGGCAAAGGTAAATTATAACGTTATCATGATGTGTTCAAATGTAATCTTGTAAAATGTAATTTTTGGTGAAAAAATTTAATAAATACAGTTGTTTGAAGGAGATGTTTTACAGAAGTATAAAAGGAATAGAGAGATAATTATGACCTCTTTAACTTCCCAACAAAAACCAGTATGCAAACAGTAATAAAAGAGTGTATGTATCAGTACATGATATTTATTGTTTTATTGGTAAGGTAGTTATTGGTATTGACTACTAAATTTATGTTATTGTGATATCCCTATCCCACATGAAGATCATCACCGTGGCCAACCAGTATTGTGTTAAACAATAATCTTCTAATATCGCCCAAGCTTATAGTGTAGTATCTAGTGTGTGGGTTCCCTAAGTTGTGGGTCAAGCCAAGATCCTCAAGTTAGAGAAATTAAAAGAGAAAAAAAGTTTTGTTGACATCAGTGCTTTTTGGCTTAAAACAGGCTTAAATGGGGCGTTCTGGCTCACCGGGTAGAGCGTGCGCCATTAGGGCCTTACCACAGCAGAGATATTGGGCACGGCATCCCCTCTCTCCCCTGCCTTTCCTGCCCGTCTCTCACTATCAAATAAAGCAGAAATGCCAAAAAATAATCTTTAGCAAAAAAAAGGTACAGACACAGCATTGTTTCATTGATAAACTGACACTAAAACTAACAGTCTATAGAGGCGGCATATGCCCACATCAGCTAAAGCAGCTAAATGCAGATGAACACATGCCAGCTGTTTCTGTTCCAACACCATAATGGATTCCCTTTTAAAGGAATAGATTGGGCTGCTGTGATCTCTTTAGTGTTTATCTCATTGCAGCATGAATATGAATCACTTCTTAGTGACCCTCCAACTACCCAATTTAAACTTAAGATCTCGTCTCTTTCAAAGGAGCTTATCTGCCACTGATTTGAACTTTGTCCCTGCCTTTTGAATCATCCGCAAATCCCCTGCCTTTAGTAGCAAAAAAATATGCTTCATTTTGTTGTTGTTCTTTAACTTCGCCTACCTCTTGTGACTGCATTTATATTAGCGGAGTCTTCACTGTACCGTCTTGGAATTGCCATGTGACCGAACTGTAATTTCACTTCTACATTTAATTAGCATTTCAAACGCATAACAATCCCCTCTGCCAATCCATGTCTCATTAGTGGTCTCTATTGAAAAGACTCTGAAGTTGCTTCATTAACATAGGTACGTTCCTCTGAGTTCCCATGGTTCTTGTTGTTGCTGTTTCTCTTCTGGTGTTAAGCAGAATTAGAATACCATTAGTTGCTGGATAAGGTTGAAAGATGAAATGCTGTGTTTTTATCACTGCGCTTCCCCGGGGGACACTATGTCAATTGGAGCAATAGTTGCCTCTGACTGCTTAAATACTCTGCCGTTGCCTCAGATATTTACATAACCTTTTGTCTCTTGACGTTTCAAAAAGGGCTTATTGTCATATTTAAGAAATAATGGTATATTTGGAGGTAGAGACATTTATTCTTGGTCTCTATCGATGTTTGCTTGAGTAAAAATAAAAAGATATTCAGCCTGATATCAGCTCATGAAAGCACTTACACTAACTACTGTCAACACCCAGTGCTTTCCAATGGAAAAATCCCCTGGCACACAGAACGTGACGCATTACCAGAAGCAATAGTGATTTATTTGGAATGTCATCACTTAATCATTTTATCCCATTATACATTTGTGTGAAATTGGCATAATTACAATATGAATTATTGAGCTATGCCAAAAATGTGCTTCGTGAGGTCACATTAACCTTGACCTTTGACCACCAAAATCTAATCAGATCATCCTTGAAGTCCAAGTAGACATTTGTGCCAGATGTAATGAAATTCTCTAGGATTAGGGTTCTGAGGGTTCTCTAGGGTTCTCTTAGGGTCTCTAGGTTCCCTCTAGTCGTTCCTGAAATATCGCGTTCACAAGAATGGGACGGACATGAAGACACAGTGACCTTTGCCCACCAAATTCTAATCAGTTCATCCTTGAGTCCAAGCGGACGGTTGTGCCAAATTTTAAGAAATTCCCTTCCTGAGATATTGCGTTCACGAGAATGGAGTGGGCGGATGTAGGGACAAACCACCCCCAGAACATAATGTGCTTTTGAACTACTGAAGACGTGGCAGTACATTGGGAGTAGTAAAACACTGGATTTAGCGAGGGCTAAAAGGAGGAGGATGGGAAAGAATTTAGCAAAAAAAACAGAAAGAAGGATTAAAGGAAACATCTGTTTATAGAAGGACACAGATGTCCTGAAAAAGTTTAATACTCATAATAGTATCTCTCATCATCTGCTGATTTAGTGACAGATTACATTGTCCGTTTGAGGACAGAGGAGTTTATTTTTGTTTTCTTTCCCAGGGGTGAGGGTGAGGGAAACCAATTTCTGCAATAAATGTTATGTAAAAGACTTTCAGTGCAGCATTTCACCGGAGAAATGATGCTGGATGTTGCATTTGTATGTGTTTTAAGATGATGTCACTGGTTGATGGAGTTTGTCTTTCCATTTGATTAAAAGGTATTTAAGATACATTGAAATCTTAAATAAGCTACAGATCAGCATACCTGGAGTGTAAATCCAGAGTCAGCAGTAACAGCAAGTCCTCCAAATTAAGGGTCAAAATATGTAGTTAGTAATTACCCCTCCAGAGTGCTTCAAGAGTCTTTTTGTTTCCACTAGTCCACTAAAAGTTTGACTAGATATTTAAGACAATCTATTCAAGTTGGATCCAAAAAATAAGTATTTAAATGGTGTACCTCGGAGACACAGTGCACTGTGCAGCTGTCATTTCATATTTAAAACTTCCGTTAGTTTAACTGAAGAGAAGTGTGATAAATTGCTAATGTTCCATTTAAAAGCCTTGCTGCTTCCACGCTTGTATCTACTTCAAGTGTGAGTAAAGTTCTGACATAAAAGAGACGAGGATTTAAGAAGTTGTATCCCTGGAGTTCCTCAGCTTCTTCCAGTACTGTCACTCCAGCGCTGGCTGGCTCGTTGCTCTTAAACCTAAGCTCATTATCCCGAAGACTTAAACTGAAATGTAATATTACCACTGGACCTCTTCTTCTACAGGCAGATTTATAATTCACTCATCGCATTTTCTCCAGAGAAACCAGTGGCCATGCAGGACTTGTAGTAGAAGGTAATTCAATTAAAACCAGTTCGCTTAATGGTATGACTGAATGGTGCCCTTGATGAAAGCTGTCCAGCTAATGACATGAAAGTCAGCATACAGCCGATCCACTTGCAGGCAAAAATGATCAGCTGCATGGATGGTGTCTTGTTGGTTGCCATTTTGCCCACATCTTAAACAATTTTCACAAAGCAATGCTAATATCACGAACCTATGGCCAAAGTTACAACACCAGGGGCTTTAAAACCCATAATACCGACAACTCCTAATATAATAATGTAATTTAAAAAAAACATACTCAATACACCATTAGCATCCGGCCCTAAAACTCTACAATACAGTAGAGTTGGGTCCAATTTCGGTGTTGCCGGTCCAGTTCTGTGCACCAGCTTATACCGGTTTAATTTTATGCAAACCGGCTGAACCGGCATTCGTCATCAGGACTCGTTCTGGAAAATTAAAAAGTAGCCGACATCAGCAACCTGTGCCGACGGCCTCACGATGCCGAATCAAACTTGCATTGCATTAGAAATAAGCAATATCACAACGTGATTAACATAATATTATGTTTGTTTATAAATGGACTAAGCAGGCCGTGAGACAAGAACGGAGACATGAAGGATATACATTTTAGTAGCGGGGGGGGGGGGGGTAAAATGTGGTACATTGGTCTGGTGTTTGGTTTAATATCAAACCTCTTTGAAAGAGTTTTACGCCAGCCCAACCCTACAATTCACTCTACAATTAAAGTGTTTATATTGGCATGGGGAAATGCTTACAAATGCTAATAGAAGGTATAGCAAGTAAATGTCTGAAACATTTACCCACGTAAACATTGTTATTAAAAAAGGATTATACAGAACAATAAGGACAAATCAAGGCAAATGGAAGCCCCACTTATTGCAATCAGTAGTTATTTATTGACTTTTATATCCCAGTTGAATTGGAGACAAAGAAAATAAATAAGGCATTATTGATTTTTGCCTGCACTGGGTTGGACAGCTCAACAGTGGCAAATCATAGGCACTTTGGTGAAGCATCTTACCAGCATGAAGCAGCACAGATGAGCCCCCCATTTAACCTTCACCCCTTGCTCCAGCTATAAGGTTCGGCTCTAAACTAGAGTGTATATATTAGCTAAAGCTATTACAGTTTGATTTGACGTTAGCCTTTCCTACTGAAAATAATGAATATACAGCACTTAAACATGTTTACAAAGATTGGCAACGTGCGGAAATGAGTGATTAGCAAAACAGCTCTTTGGGTGATGGCCCCTTTTAAAATGTCAAGAGCATATTACAACACTTGATGGCAGTAAACCGTTACCATAGCAATTTAGTCCGTATTCGGCATGGAAAGCACATTATGTACATGTTTTGCCAAACAGTATGCTGCCACCATACACTGAAGTAATTATTTCCCACAAGTCTCCATCTCGAGATGACTGAGCTGACTTTTTAAATATTTTCAGTCATCGATTTAGCCTGAGTAAGGACGATCTGATTCGGTTGTGGAAGACTCATATGTTCATGTTTAAGTGGAGAACATAAATAATTCTGCCTCCCAGGCAAAACAGCGTGCCAGGCCTGTTAGCATTTTGACAGTTTTGTGTATTAGACCACATGTTCTTGCCAACATTTTTCTGTGTTCTGACAGCGGGGTTGCCTTAGATTGAGAGCAAGTCACAAGCCACAACTAACACCCCCGCTCCCTGCTGGCTACTAATACATTATAGCGCAAGCAGCTTTGGACATTGGCATCTTGTCAGTGGCAGTTGCAAATGACTTTATATCATACGGTGCATGGTATGTGTTATGATTTGGGTCTGTGCTTTTGGTTTGTTGGAACACAAAATAAAAAAATGAAAGATAATAAAGCCACATGTGTTAACATATGAGATAAAATGATATGAAACAAAAGGGGAACTGCATCTGCATGTACTCTAGAATGAATATTAACAGCAAAATAAACTAATTATTAATGGGAAGAAATTATGTGTATGAAGATTCAAGAAGAGGATAAGGACTAAATTGTGTGTTGTTTTGGTAAAGATGTGTGTTAAAATTTGGATTAAATTATTTACTTCAATGACAAACAAAACAGCTTAACGCAGTTAAGTTTTGACTTTGTTTGCTAGTTAACTGGAGCAAGCTTATGTAAATTGCCAATTTCTGTACTTTTGGTGTGATTTTAAAGGTAGAAAGTAAAGCTTAAGAGAATCCTTTAATCTCTTTGTCTCCAAACAGCAATAACAATCTACAGTATTTGATCAATTATTAACATTCTAGCTATCTATGGTTTGTGTTTTGTCTGATTTATGAGTCTACGGCTTTGATGGTTTGTTTGTTACGAATCTTGTTCGCTTCACATATTAAAATACAGTGGGCTTTACATAAAATGCGCAGTATTAGATTTGCTTAAAATTTGAATTAATCGTCATGTAATCTATTTAAGCCTAAGCCTATATCCATAAATCATATGTTATGTAGTGGAGTGTGATTCTACAAGGTTTAAGTGCGACACCCTGAGGTGCTGGTATTTTCCACCTTTGGCACATAATTATTTCTCTTTTTTTCCTCCCACATACATTGTATTTTTCTACATTCAGCTCTCCCAACACAGGAGGGGGTATCCTAATTGGATACAGAAAAAAATCTTAGGCCTATGAGTGAATGCTCGATAGCTTTTGGGGGTATTGGTACTTTTAGCATTCACTCATTAATAGTAGACTGCTGTGAAATTAGCTGTAATTATGCATTTTAATGCCATGACCGACTTGCTGTGATCAGCTTTTCTGCTCTCATTTGGTTCAGGTTTGGTTTGGGTTTATTTGCTTGGTTGTCTGAACAACTATAGCCTTGCAGAGCTGGGCGTGACATCGTTATTTATTTACTGTATGTAGCTCAAACTGTGGTGGAATACGTAACCAAGATCAAATGCACCGTCTAATGGCAAATCTATTCCAAGACTGAAGTACTTGATTCTGGCCTTGAAATTAAGATTTTATGACATCTCAGATGTGTCCATGTTTTGTGCCTATTTTGGATTCAGACCTGTCTTGACTTATTGATTGACACCAACCATGACATTTAAAATGATCGGCAACAAGCTCAATTTCAGTCCCATCGGTTTTCCACTTTATGTCAGTCTCTAACATGCTTTTTGGTAAACACCCTATTTTAAATGTCAGATGAGGTTTGATGAGTATTTTTTTGTTTGTTAACAACCATAAAGCGGTGACTGCCCAAACCCCAAATCACTTCCACACCTTAATTACACACAGATGATCTTCTTTCAACTGATGGAACTGTTTAAAAAAAACAAGTGGCTGCATGGTTTTACATTTGCATTTATAAGTGCCGAAATCTAGCCGATAAATGTATGCATATACTGCCAATGCCTTATCTTTACATTGTAGTGTTTGTTGTTCATTTGGATGTTGATTTTAGGTCAATGTGACTCAGTTTGCTCTGGTCAGGAGTCACGGGACAGTTTTTTTTCCACACCCCTGGCCTAACAATCTCCTAGTACTCTGTATGGGGAGATGCACTGGGACTCGTGTTTTTGCTATCCTATGCAATATATTATATTCTGACCCATACCCTTGAAAAAATGTGGTGAGGAGAGAGGGAGTAATATGAGATATTCATAACGCAGTCATCTTCGTCATTAAATCAAATTGAATTTGGCACACTGGAAATGGACCGGGGACGTGAAACATGGCATTCTTCAATACGGGAATAGATTATATACTTGCAGCACATAAATGTCTCTATCTTCAGAACCGATTAGTTAGTTTGTTGGTTGGTTAGCTAGTTTCTTCCAATGCTTTTTCTGTGACTGATGGTCAATGGACCACAACTAGTGCATATTTCTGTGCATGCAAGGCAAGAAGAACATATGATTATTGTTTAGAACTGAAAACATAAGACGATTAATCGATTAGTTGATCAACAAAAGAATAATTTACAAAAAAAAAATTGTTAATCATTCAATTCACTTTAAAAGCAAAATAACAAACAATTCCTAATTCCATTTTTTTTTTTTCATTTTGAGGATTTGCTGTTCGTCTTTGACTCATATGATAGTACCGTAAATCAATAATTTTTGTGTATTTGGAAGGTTGATTGGACAAAAAAAAGCTATTAGGATACATAAACTTGGGCTTTAGGAAACGGGTATTCTGCAGATTATTCAATAAGGAAAATAATCTTTAGTTTCAGCCATAGACTGTATATATAGATGTACGACATGACAGCTCCCCAAAAGTGAAGCAAAAATATGCTCCATGCTCACGGATGGGACATGGCCCAAACTAAAAAGTCAAACTACAAGTCAGATACATTTTTCCAGAAGATGGTTTCAGTCATTTTAGGTAGTTGTTATCACGCTGATGTATGTTCAAGTGTTAATTTTTCTGATAATTTTGGTTTTAATTAGTTATTTGATGCTATAAAAAAGTGGTGAAACATGAAAGAAGTAGTCACGCAGGCTCTGGTTCCAAATGGCGTCAAAACCTCAAGATGGCAGCTCCCGTTTCCGGGATATTTTGTCTTCGCTTTTGTACAGTGGAAGGAAGTGGAGATGCGTCGTTCATTTATATATATACAGTCTATGGTTGCAGCCCCAATGACATTTAAAAAAGACTTTCCCAGGAAGAACACTTTCCCACAACTGCAGGATCCCTGGGTTTAATCCCTCGTTGCGGTGCCTCTGGCTTGGCCGGGTGCCCCATCAAACACAGCTGGAAGTGATACAGGGAAATATCAGTGGGGGACCATGTTCTTATCGCTGCACTCCTACTGGTTAGATCTGAGAGGATAGTGTGAACCCCCACATGTGCGCCGCCTGGCGAAGCTCCTCATTGGCAGGTGAGGACAAGCAGCTGACGAATCTGTATGCATTGGAAACATATGGTAGTGTATGCACTCCTGAGGTCAACTGAGGGTGTCAGTCTTGACAAGGGCTGTAGCACATGGGAGACTGGCCATGGATTCTGACAAGGTAAATGTCTAAAAAAGACATAAACATCCTTATGTGTAAAAATACTCTGAGAGAAATAATAGAGTAGCCTGCTGACAAATGTCAACTATTTCAACCCTCCACTTTGGGTGATATGTCATTGAATGATGTGGCCCGATCCCTTTAAGCATTGCCGGCCACTTCATATTTAAAAGGCCTCTCTCAACAAATCATTTTGTGACAGGTTCAGTGTGTATGCCCTGGGAGCAACATCTGAAAACCATGACATGTCTATGGCAAGGCAAAGACTTGAGCGACAGAATAATTCTCCATTAATGGAGCGGGTCACTCAAAGATCCTTTATCCCTCTCAGCTTCACATGACAATCAATGTAGATTTCAGATCTGAAACAGCAGCAAGTGTGCAAGCACAGTGTAATGATAATACATGTGGAACAAAAAACATCTAGGGATGTGGGGAATAGGTATTATTGTGTAAGTTAATTATTCAGGGCCTATTGCACAACTTCTGAAAGGGGGTGATGAAGCTTACCCAAAATTATTCAGGGCCTATTTCACAACATCTGAAGCAGGCAAAGGTGGTGATTAAGCTTACCCAAAATTTCAAAAATAATGTATCTACCTGCAGTCACTCTGTCACAGCGTTGCCAAGTCCACAACGTCTCCCGAATTACTGAAATTCAGGACAAACGATTGTACATTCAAATTCACACTGAGGGTCATGCAGAGCTGAGTTGGCAACATACATAAATCTGTGCAAAAGGTCTCTGCCACAATCCATACCTTTACTGCAGAGGGCTTCAACTACAGACCAGCATGTCTTATGCAGACTACACATTATACATATTTTATTCAACCCCAAAACCAATTTTCCACATAGCATGCTGTGCGTTTTAATAACGAGTGGATGTTGCAAATACATTTAGTAAGCATGGAGACTAGACCTGACTATCAAATATGCATAACAATTATACAATGTATGCTTCAGCATGGATATCATATCTAACACGCCAAGTCAAACAAACTCATCTTAAGCAAGAGGTTATCCAATTTAGCTGGGTGAACCACTGACTTTTAAGACAAACGCACATATCAGCTCGCTGCCCTGTGTCGCGAAGCTTCGAATACCTTTGAATATTTCTCACCGAAGGTTCGAAGCCCAAAAAATGTTATTTGGGATGGCCCTAAGATTTTCCGGCGGTATTGGAGCTTTGTTTCACCCCCACGTTGTGCAACGTGAGGTCTGGTGGTGAACTGAGTTTCGCAAAAGTGTGTCATGCCTCTAAAAAAAAAAGGCAGCGAGAACCACTAGTTAGAGGGCGGGGAATTATGGAAATCGTATGGATGCTAGCTGTCAACCACTATATAGTAAGCAGACTCCGAAAAGGTAAACAAAGGGAAAATTACATGGGATTCTGAATTCTAATTGAGAAGGATTTCCTTTTGATGTAACTTGGGAGATCTGAGAAGTGCTTTTTTGAGCTAATTACAGAGTCATGGCAGAGATCTAATTAGAGTGATGCTAATGAGCCTTGTTTATCCTTATCTGATGTCAAAATGAAATTGGTTGAAATCCAAATAAAGGTGCCGGCATTAGCATACTGCCAAGTGGGATAAGAAGTGTCAGTAATTTCATTGTTTTCAAGTGACGGAATCGTGTAGTTATTGTGTTTCACTTTATAAAATCAGAATGGAGAGGTGTGTGCGTGTGCCTATGCATGTATGAAATGTTGGTTTAGTTTTGAAGCGTTTGATTAAACGCCCTCAGCAATCTGGAAGATGACTGTTGTGGGTTCTCTAGGGCTCCAGATCAGGCAGAGCACCAACTCCCCGCTCCGGCCCCAGTCAATTTGAACATGACTTCAAAAGGAAAGTTGATTTTCTCAATGACCTTGAGCGAACGCGTGCCCACGCCATGTATAATGAAGTCCCAGCTTCTCATTAAGGAAAAAAAATACATATATATTGAAGATTTCAGGCTGACGCGTTCAACTTTAAAGCGAGGGCTTAACATTCAGTTTAGAGTGTACTCCTTACTAAAAGGGAAGCAAAGAAAATATGTCCATGAATATATCCATGGAAGTGTGTGTTGGCACTATTGAGAAGCACGGTACTCAAAATAGAAACATAAACAGTTCATTATAAACTTGACATTTTAGCTTAATCTGTAGAACCACAACAGCTACATAGATGAGTCATTAAACAAAATGATCCCAACCAATATGTCTTATAAATGCCTCACCATTTGTCACCACACACAAAAACAAATGTGTTTACGAAGCAAGGCAAATGTCTCAATTTCGTCCAGCCATTGATTTAGGCACAGGTGAATCAATGCACCAGCCTTGAAAATAATGACAACACACTGCAAACAAAGACGCAAAATCACCATACCAACCACATCATTAAATTGATACGTGCTTCATGTTCTCAATAAAGAACGGATGTTTTTGAACCTCCCAAAGCTGAAAGTAATTGCATTATTGATGCTCAGAAGCAGCCTGACATTAAGCATAACGCACCAAGACGCGTATGCCACGAAACACTTGGAAGGTGGCAGGTTACACTCCATCTGCAGTTAACATGTGCATCAACATCTTGACTGTACACAATGTCCAACGTGTCCTTGACCGATTGAAAGCCTGTGCACGGGGGAAAAAAAGCATCAGGTACAAATGGTAAACACCACTTGAGATGACGTCTGAGCGTTTTTGCTCCTTGGTCCTTGATTCAGTTTCATAAAGGTAGAGTATTTCTCTAGATGCTTTACGGTATATATTGCATACATTGAAAAACAACCCCTGCACATAATAGCCATTCCATGGTGTTTTATATAAGATGAAATGAACTTTATTCAAAATGAAGTAACTTGTTGTCATTCAGTTTGTCTCCTGAGGCCTGTACTACGAAGTGAGTTCAACATACCCAGGGTATCTTCTCGTTATCTGGCTTCACTAACCCTAACAAACGAGATCCCGCTAAGCGGTCCTACGACGCTGGTTATCAACTCAATAAACCAACCCAGGGTTTCTCAATCTGGCTGTGAGCGCGTTCACACGAACGGAGCGGTGTTTGCAGTTTATGACCAATCACAAACATGGACAAGTCTACTGACTTGCAGACAGACAGGCAGAGCGGCACATTTTACATAGATAGTGCAAACTATATTAGACAAATACAAAGAAGTTAAAAACTTAATCCAGGCTAAAGGTAACACAGTTGAAGCTGCCAAATGCAGGAAGGACAGCTGGCAGATGTGTGAATGCGTAAATTAACAGACTAGCTTTTAAGTTAAATTGAATAGCTTGTAATTGTGTCATGGTAAATGGATTACGCTTCCTTATGCACATTAAGAAAGATGTGGCGTGTATGACTATTCCAGCCTTGTTTCAGCTGCGTCCCCGTCTCCGGCGGTGTGAAACGGACTCAAGACCAAGTAAAAAAAATAAATATAAAACTATAATTCAATGCGGTAAACACCCACAGCATACAGCCCGCTGTCCTTCCTGCATTTGTCAGTTTAAACTGTGTTGTTTTTAGCCTGGATTATGACTTAAACGTCTTCATATGTGTTTAATATTACCATACGATCCGCGCACTGAGCTTTGATTGGTCAGTAGGCGGTGCTTTTATACGAGTTAATCCAGAGCAGGTTAGCTGTTCAGCATAAGTAACCATGGCGATCTACCCCGGTAAGAAGTGATCCACCTTTATAGGACAGAAAACCCAGGGTTAACCCTGAAGTTACCTTCTAATGCCAAATCCTGCTTCGTAGTATAGGCCTCTGGCCAGAGCTCCCTTGAAAACATAATGAATATGTCAATGAATTCACCTGGTTAGATGGATTAAGAGAAAAAAAAGAAAAAAAAAAGATTACAACGTGATCATCCCAAACAAATACAGATGTGCTGAAAATGAGCCACGATTTACAAGAGCATTAAATGGATCAAATCATTGGTTGGTCTTTACTGACTCACTCAGCAGAGGATGCTATTCAATGTGTTGCAGCCATTAAGGGTGTCCACGGTGTACTCATCCAAGAAAAAAAAATATATTTAGACAGCTTCTTCTCAGGACAAAAGACAAAAAAAAAATTGCCAACTATATGTGTATAAAAAAAAAATGGGGAAATACAGCTGCCCTTCATCTTTGACACAGCATATTCCAAAACTGGATTAAAACGCTGCTTTTTTTAAGATCTCCTCAGTGTTAGTATCTTACATAGTTGTCTTGAGGAACCGTTAAGAGTTTCTCGGTGAAGATAACCTCACAACCCTGGCTGCCGTGAAGAAGCAGAATGATTTATGGTTTGCATAGAGCTGAGCAGTTGGAAAATTCTGGCTATCTATACGTTGGAGTAAGATGTGAACTGCAGTGATTTATACAACGGTTACTCGTGGGCCTCAATAAATCAGGACATCTAATTTGTACAGGAGTGAAATACGTACAGTACACTCAGCCATTTCCTGTAGCGGAGCCATGTGGCCACTATGGCCATAAAGAGATTACAATGACATCCTTTACACTTTGGCGACAGCCAACCCGGACACAGCCTTGATACTCCTCTAAGAGGGTGTCAATGTCAACATAAGAGATACTTTATGAAGGTGAAAACATTATTTGACACCTATTGAAAAAAAAAAATCATTTCAACAGGACAGTGTGAGCGCAACTAGCATGCTGAATTGTGGTTTGCATACGAGGTTTTTGGAGAAACCGAGGAAACGGCAGCACTCATATATCACAGTCAGGGATTACTGGCAATAAACATTCATCTTCTTACCCTCTTAAAGTGATATTTTAAAGTCAATGGATAAGGGCAGAGCATGCTTGTAATCACTAGTAGCAGATAAAAAAAGAGTCACATCCCCAAATGCCTCCAATTAGAGAAGATATACTACCTGTCAGCCATTTAGTTGCGCTTATCATATCATTCATGGAATCCAAATAATGGGGTCATTTCATTAAATTATATGGTGCAACTCTGATGAAAGCTATCCACATCCCTGGGGAGTTATTTTTTTTAGCTGAAGAGATTTTTTAATAGGTGGCATGTAATGTAAGGAATTTATTGGTGTGTAATTCTCCAAAATGTAGTGTGTTCTTTATTCAATACAGCTTGACAAAGTAAAACAAGAACCTATGTTACACAATAAAAACATGTCGAAGCAGGTGATGAATATCGCGCTGAGATAAAATCCCCAGTTTATCGAGTGAAACCCCCGTGGCGCAGCGCTCACTCAGGGGACAGCAGTTGTTCTTATTCCTAACGGCGTTGACTCAAAGGCATGAAAGATAACCACCAAGGTCTAAAGCACATATCTTTCATTTTCCTCTGATGTGATTTAAGTGAACAGTTTGACATAAAATGCAGACTGACATCCTTGAATATGATAAATAGTGAGACTGTGGATTGCCATTCAATATCGGTGTACTGTGTCTCAATGTCTCAATTACAGTTTGCTGCTCAGTCCTGCTTGATATTTATGGTGAGAGTGTACAGATACAAAAAAACAAAAAACAAACGAAACTTCAAATTACGATGCATAATCTGATGGACGTCACAAATCATGACAGCTGTGATATTTAGATGTCAATGTAACGTTTTTATTTAGTCCCAATCAAACGGAATATTTGAACAGTGTACAGTTACCAGAGGGATTTAAATCAAATCATTCACATTTGATTGGAGCACCATAGAGAGGGCAGACTTAGAACGTAGCGCCATATGGAGCAACAGAGGACTGGGGCTCCAAAGAGTCGCATGATGCATTGTGCTTATGTAAGCACACGTCATTTTATTTTATAGGAAGAAAAGATGATTGGATTTTAATATCACAAAATACAAAGAAATATATATATTTTTTTTTTCTGCATATATTATTAAATAAGTGCACAATAGAGAGCTGCAGGAATGAGTCCTAAAACCAAGAAATGAGTTAGCATTTTATCACTTCCGGTTCCCTCGTCTCTAAGTTGATGAGTTTTTAGTAAGAGGCCTGAAATAAGGTCAAGCTGAAGGAATTTTAACATTTTGTTCTATGTTATAAAATACATCAATAAATATCTCATTTGTGAATTTTGAAGCCTTTACGTGTCTTAAAAAAGGCGGTTGTTAGTGGCTAAATGAGACTACTAAACGTCATCACGCCGACTCACCCGCCTTTACAGTCTCATCGTGTATACTCATGTTCATGCAACCATGGTGTAGTTCCTTTATAGAATAATGTTAGCATTTCACTTCTGGCGATTGTGTTTACACTGTGGAGATTATTTTACCAAACAAAACGTGTAAGTATCATAAACGTTTGTTTGCCACAGAGCTTATTTTCTGCATTAATCCAAAACCCAATGGAAAAATCCCATTGGCTTTATGTAGAAGGAACCAGGGCGATGTTAACTTCCTGGTTTCGTCTACAAATATACATCATCCAGGGAGCTCTCTATGACCGGGGATGTGATCTAAAAGGGTTAGAAAGGCATTTTTCATTTCATCTCCACTTTAATTAAAGTTGTGTTTAAGACTTTACCCTAGGTACTTCAATTTGGATCTGTGCTGCACATACGAAACCTCTCTTTTTATGAAAGTGCATAGATATCCGATGGAAGAAACTTCCAAATAAATCTTTGAACAGGTGGAGTAGCAGTCCAGCAATAATGCCTGCATCTGGCATCTGTATGTTAAGCAAACTGCCAGAGTTTCTGTACAGATGGAAGCAATGAGGTGTAAGAAGTGTTTCTGCTGACAGCACAATCGTTTTCTGTCATGAGGGCAGTAGTGGTGTAATGTTGTATATAATACATACAATTAACAGGGAGTCGTCTACTATGCTACACACGTGTAAAAACTATTGATTCATTTTAGGTTTTAAGTATGCCTATGTTAAATTGAAATGGCTTTTATAGATCATGTGATTATGTTAGAATTGTCAATATTCTAGACAGAAAAGCTAACGGATCATGACGACAGCATTTACCTCAATGACAATGAAGGGATGATTCAATAAAAAATAATGCATATTCTTCAGTTTGGTTCTCTAAGGGTGGTGAAACAGGAAATAAAATCCAAGTGTTAAATGATTTATATAGACTTTCTGACATGGTGATGTAAACCAACACCCCCAACACTCCACACCATTTTCCTTTGTCACAATGGTATGTTATAGGCTAAGCCTGAAATCAGTACGTGAAGTTTTTAATTTTGTTTTTCTTTTTTTGTTCTTTCGTTGTGTGTTTTGAACAAATTCAATAAAAAAAATAATATAAGCAGAATCTTATGTGGATCGGATGACCAAACAGGCAGTGGAATCCATTGTCTAGTTAAGTCATTTGACAATATTACCTTTTCAAAAATACCAGACTGAATATATAGATTGAACATGACACCAGCCAACCAGCTGTACAAATATCTGCACCGTGTATGCACAGACATTCACAGTGTAACCAAACCAACATTACCTTTCTGCTAAAACTCTGCAGTTACTTTTGGTTGT
Organism: Sebastes umbrosus; assembly: GCF_015220745.1. NCBI lineage: Eukaryota > Metazoa > Chordata > Actinopteri > Perciformes > Sebastidae > Sebastes > Sebastes umbrosus. The sequence continues at coordinate 3,631,480 of NC_051289.1, forward strand.
ACCCGTTTGACGACATCTTTAAATTGATAAATAGCACCCATTGGTTACATTATCCCTGTAAGGTAATGGAGTTAGATGTATTGATTGTTTTGACCAGTGTTTAGAGTGGTGCATTCAAGTGCTGGCAGGGAGGTCATAAATCAGACGTGATGCAAGAGTCAGCCCACACTAACATCCTGGATGCAAGATCCCCTCTAGCACTTTACTACACTAGGGATGCACTTCTGAAACTTTTTCAGTCTTGATACTGATACCTGGGCTTTGGCTATCGGCCGATACCGAGTTCCGATCCAATACCAGTGTTTAATTAATCAGCTGTATGCCTCACTGTGTGGAAGTGACTGGGATCATTCTTTTTTTCTGTAAAGCAACATCAGGCTTGACTTAAACATTACTTTCCTAACTTTGTAAAACAAAATGTAATTTATTATCCAAATAATCTTCAAAATTACCAGAAATTACAATTCAAGTGTTAACATTTGAATGCAGCAACACCTTGGTCAAAACTTAAACAGGAATTAAAATTCCAGTATATAATTTATACAGAATATAAACATAGAATTTAATTGAATAGATCGGGCACATTGTCACCGATACCCGATCCAGCTATTAGAGTCAGTATCGGCCCGATATCGGTATTGGTGCATCGCTATTAACTGCACCAACCCAGAGTACCTCCAAACTGTTTGCTTTTGACTGCGTTACTAAGCAACAATAATTCAACTTTGACTAAAAAATAAGTTGGCTACATGTCCATTGTGATAGAATACTATATAGCACTGCAAGTTGATAAAGTAAAATTACAATGCCAGAGGTCTAACAAACATTTGTCTTTAAGTGTAAGTTCTTAAATGTAAGTTAAGATTGATAAAGGCCAAAAAATGCAACCCAACATCGTAATCTCTTCAATGTCCAATCATTACTCACTCTAAGGAAACACAAATCCTCAGGCAGTTCACAGCATCCCACGTACACCATCCCAGTCTTAATGTGCTCACTTATGGACAAACACATTAGTGGACCAGTAGACAGGCCATTCATATTTGATGCGCCGTCACTGGCTCTCTCCTTTTGGTGAATATTTACACACATTTTCTCTCTTATTATCGCTGTGGCCGCTCTCTCCCCTGGGAGATTGTTTTTACGGGGCCGTGACAGCGAGGCGGCCGACAGGGCCATTAGAGGAGCAGCGAGGGGTCTGGGGGTTGGCCACCAGCTGCCTTGCCCACACTCTCAGCTGTTCCTGCAGGCACCTTCCACAGCAGGGGCTCTCAAGTGCTCCTAATACAATCCAAGCAAACCTTTAAGGCTAATGGATTCCAGATAGCATTGCAATTGTTAGAGGATCTCTATAAAGGTAAACACTTTAGAGGTTTAACTGTTGTATCAGAAATGTCCTGGCGAACAACTACTACCATCACAGAAGCCCATTTGAGTATTGACTTTGCACAAGAATGCTTAGATAAAGAGAAACAAAACAGGCAAGAGAAAGACAGATTGCTGAAAGTGATTATGTGGGTGTGTAGGTCAAAGTAGAGATGCTGTGAGTAAATGTTCAAGTAGAAATAAGCTCAAACTATTCTAAAGAGCACAAATGTTAAAATTTAGCACATGTTGAGTCGGAGATATTTAAGTGCTGCTATTGAGATAATATATTTATAGTCTCTTTATAGAGTCCATTCTGTTTTACATAACCCCCCCGTGGTCTGTAGTTTGAGATAATTAGGAAAAACGGTGTTTTAATATTTAAGTAAATTATGATAGTATGTGTTATTAAATCCATGTGCTGCTTGCTAACTCAATCTGACTGTATAAAAGGCCTGTCTTTATGCAGTTTAACAGATATGCCTTAATCTAATCTAAAAATCTAAAAGGTAGCTCCTGACAGGATATTACATTTTGCGTTGAACAAGTTTTTTCATTCCAGAGATGAGCTTTTTGGGACTTTTGAAACCCAAGAAGGAAGGTTTATTTAGATCCAGGTTATAGTTGAGTTTGACAAAAAGGCAATACACAAGGAAGTATACTCATTCATCACTGAAATGCCCTTCGGCACTTTCCTATTAGAAGCTGTCAGGTGGGCTAGGATCATTATTACATCATCATAATGGTGTCATCCTTGAACTTCATCAAAGTAATTGCTGCAATTTGTCACATTGAGAGAGATGTGCCTGTGGACAAATATCTGTATGCACGCAAGCCTCAAAAAAGTAAGACAATGCATTCTCAACAAAAGAAAACAAGAGAGGCAATTTTCATTTTTTTGAAGGTGATATGACCTTTGTTTTTAATTTCTGCTTGGTCTTTACTACCTTACTTTGTCTTTAGTAAAAAAAGAAAAAAAATATGAAGATGTGAATGAGAATTTCAACCTACAAGTAAACACAAGTGGTACCAGAGGGTTGTCAGTGTTTTAACTTATTGGTCACCAATTAAACTCCTTGGTCACCCATAAAAAAACGCCTCTTTGTACATCAAGCAGACACGGAGCCAACTCCTGAGAAAAATATTCCTGTCTTTAGCTGCTTAATGCTCCACTACATTCACCACCCAGTTGCTAACTGTGAAGCACACAGCAGATTTACAGCCCATTTTCGCTGCAAACAGCTGCCTGCTGTTGGGTGATAGTCTCAGTGGGTTTTTTTCACCACGTGCGACATCTTTCACATTTGATCTATCGTTAAGATAAAGGTGTTGATAGTGCAGCCTGTATGAACCTTTTGAGGTGCAGTAGAAAATCTGGAAACTTTTTTTGTGTTTTGTGGGTGGACTATGATATACTGTATGTTTGGGCGAGACAAACATGCATGGTATAACACATTAATGTACTGCATGACCACAACGCTGAAGAATGTTATGACATGTGAAACGCTCCTTAGGTTTTAAAGGAATAAGTGGGGAGTCTTATTAGAATCAGTTGCTAAGGTTGGACTAGCGCTGCGGTCAGTGATCCTTGTAACAAAGAGTAAATGGAGGAAGCAATAATTGTCACAAAGGGACCAATGTGCGTCTTTAAACAAACCTACAGTGACAGGATGCCCTGAAGTGTGCTGAGGGAGAACTGGGGTTAGATGCACTTAAAGAACCCATTTTGATATTGCCCCCTGTCACCAAAAACACTTTTGTGCTCTCAAAGAACCCTAAATAATAGATGTTGTCGAACACAGACAGATGTTAAATCTTCCCCCTTTAAAAGGCTGCACAGAATTAAATGCACACACCTAATACGGTTAATGCATTTCAACCCCCTTAACTCCAAATACCATAGCCGTGAGGTCTATCAAACAGAATGTGAAATGTGAAGTAAAGGGGAAAACTAATGTATTAAACTAGGCACAATAGCAATTGTAGAGTGCACCAAACACAATGAAAATACAATAGATCTATTGTTTGTTTTGTTTTGTTTTTTTTAATTTAAGGAGTCTGATTCTTTCAGGGCCATTGAAGGTAAAAGAAAAAAGAAAAAAATAGAAATTGCACAGCTGGGTTAGGGGGGTAATATAAAAGAAAAAAAGATTAAGTCTTAAATTTACGACAAAAAAAAACTTACAAGATTGCAAGATTAAAAAAGAAAACATAATAATAATGACGTAGAATAAGGCATGAAAAGATTTGTAAATAAAAGTATCTCACTCTAATGACAGATTCCTCTGTTTATTTTTAAGAAAAATTAATACAAGCTGTTACGACGTCTTAAGATGGTTATGTTTTTGTCTCTGAATTCCAAATACCATGTACTTGAAATGGATATGATGTTGTTGTTTTTCTAAAGAAAACTATTAACTTTACATGTATTGTTATTCCTGAAATAGAAGATCCCATCTGTAGGACAATGGAACAAACATTTTCCAGATCGCTAAGTTTCCCCACGCTTGGACAGGTTGATGTAAATTAATCTGACAGCAGGGACGAGCCAAACTGGAGGCGTGTGTTTAGAGTTGTCATTACGCCACTGAGAGGAGCTTTTGAAGGGTGTCCGGTTGTCCATTGTGTATTGCCCGTGCCCAAAAGCTGTAACTCTGGCCAAAAGTCTCCAATGAGAAAAAAGAAAATCTTTTGAATTAGCTCAGTTAATGCTCATTGAAATGAAACAATGTGATGATAAAACGTTTTTTTGGATGTTTAAAAAGTTCACACGAGATTGTGCGTCACGCTTTAGTCCATACGTCTCTTCAACTCTCCAAGGCAAATAACTTGTGCTTTCAGCCGAGCGTCATACTATTTCTATCATCCCTATAAGTGAAGGTGAAAAACCAAGTGAGACAAAAGTTTAAATTGCTTCTCTGGAATCTTTAAGATGTGTAGGAGAGGAGACAGGCAGCAAAGCACCGATTGGCTTGGCTCGCTCAAGCAGCCCATATTGTAAGCACGCCAGCACATTTACAGCATTAGTCACATCACTGCTCTAGTGTCTGCCTGACGGAGAACCTGCAGAGAAGAATACAGCCGACCCATTTCTTTTCTCTGCCCCTTCTATCTCTCCCGCTCGCTATGGCTCTCACCCTTTATAATAAGGTCAGTGGGGATGCAATCATACCAACATCCATTCAGAACAAAAAAAAGTAAGTACATGTTTGAGTTCCAGGTAAATGAAAATTCCCACGGATCCCTTAAGTCGCATGTATTGCGGAGTTGAACAGGGAGAGGAGAGGTCCATAATGAGGAGGATCCAGGGAGTCTGTGGGCGCTGAATATAGGGGGCAGAGTTGAAAGGTGGGAGGATTTTGATGGCTGTGTGTTTTCAGTGCAGTCGTAAAAAGCTATTGTTTACTTTGGTAAGCGTGAGAGTCACTGTCCTCTATGATAAAACCTCAATTTCCAAACCAATTTATGAGAATTGTTTTCTATTCTTGGCTCAAAATGTAGGCATTTCATATCAGACTGCATGCCCTCTGGGGTATATCACATTGCCTTTATCTTTCTTACTGACAAACCAATCACCATTTAGCGGTCGGTCATACATTGTCAGAGCATGTTTGTTTAAAAATAGTATTCTTAATAATTAATGCCATTTGTATCACGGTGTGGCTGCTGTTAGAAGATGTAGGAAGCCGTGTTTGTGCGTAAGGTGTTGAACAGAAGTTGTGTATGTCTTCAAGGTGTTCACAGCTGAATATCCATAATAGTATAGCAAGTGTTACTCCAAATCACAGTGGTGGAAAAACTGCAAACATAGTACAAACTGCGATGGAATAGGAAATGAAGAACGTCCTCAAAGAAAGGGTCACTTTCATACAGCCTACCTTTGGTTTTACTGTTACAGAGACGCTCAATTTTAGGCCTAGTGCCGCCTCTCACTGTTTCTGACAAAGTACCAACACAAGTGCTACACTCAGCATGTCATGTACAAAGTCAAACACGTGCAGTTCTCATGGATAAAACCCTCATTAAACACTTATGACATTCAGAGCAAGAGGAGCAACAAACAATAGAGACAATGCCTGTTGAAGTTGATTGCAATGAATGGTTCAAACACAGCGGTTTAGTTCGACGATTGTACTCCGCTGATGAGCAGAAGATCCAGAAAAACAAATCGAGCACACTTAATTAAATCGTTGCTCTCTGGGAATTATCTCGTGAAAACATTTGCGTTGACACGTTTCGACTTTCAACAGTCAAGAAATTGGCAGAAGGAAAAGCTGCTTGTTCAGCAAATGCCTCAAGCAGAAGAACAGAACACGGCAAACAATAGACGAGGAAGAAGAGCGAACGGCAAAGTGGGCATATGATTTACAGCTTGTCACTGGCTACATTCACGCTGGAGCTCCCAAATCCTACCTCCACGTGCGGAGGTCTGAAGTGTGAACAGTTAAGAAAGAGGAATAGCATTGGATCTTTTCAACTCTGATGTGGACGGAGCCTAAGACATCTATTATGGTTGACAGCGGTGATTATCTACCAGGGCTAAGTTAATACGGGGGTATTTCTACAGCTGCCAGGGGTTAGCTCAGACAATTTATCTCCTTAAAGGTTCTCTATATGATATTCAGAGCATTAATATAGAATCAAACAACTAGTAGCTATGTAAAGATATAGCAAAGTAATGTCTACCTGAGCAGAGAATGAAGTCTCTCCTATAATTAATAGCGTTTAATAGCATCAATTCATAAAATCCATTCAAATGAACATATTTTAAATATACTGGTGTACACATATACATACGTAGTATATGGTTGATTATTTGCAGAAGAGACAGTGAGACAGCACTGGAAGGAAAAAGAAAAAGCTGGAAATATACCTATCTTTCGGCAAAACCTGTGGGAACACACTGCCACTTCAAATCAGCACGCACCAAATAAAGAGAAATTAATTAAACATAAAAAACATAAAACCAGATATTAGCAATACACAAAGGCCTGCTGCACGAACGCAAGAACCATTTAGGGGAAGAATAGAGAAACACCTTCTTTGCCTGTCTGTCTTCAGTCCCCGTGGTGATGTGCAAGAGCACTTAACCTGCCAGCAGGGCGCTCGGCAGGGTTTCCACCTGAACACAGGGCCTGTCACGAGAGGGAGGTCCGAAGGGACTCAAAACAAAAGGCCATGTGCACGCAAGGCCAGGCACAATCTGTCCACCTCTGCACTTACACAAGAAGACAACTGTGACAGGCAAAGAAGGGTTTATGTTCCTTAAGAGTGCTGAGCTACACAAGAGATATGCCGGTGGCACATATAAACATCTGCACTGGCCGGTGTACACGATTTGGAAAATCTCACTGCAAACACACACACTACTATTATTGAGTGGGTATGGAGTGACGGAAAAAAGAGTAAAAGTCAATGCCTCTTGACAGTAGATATAAGAATTACCCTTATGTCCTTTGTAAGTATGCTAGAGGAATATGCAGTGAGAAAATCAGAGCCTAAGACAAAATGTAGAAACTCTTTTTCAAGATAAAAACACAGAGACAAAGCATGCACGCCTGAGGTGATGATACTCGCAGTGAGACTGTCCTAGAAAGACTTTAATCTCAATATGAATGACTAATTTAATGGAAAGCAGATAATTGTCTTTTTTTATATATTTCAGCTTTGTTACAGATTTTACATCTTAGACAGTACAAACTGAACTGAAGTGACATTTATTTCCAGTATAATAAAAAACAGTGACAATCAGAAAAACAATGGAAAGACAGATATTGTACAATACGGCACATCACGCTTCTCCAAAAAACAGACCGCTATTTTTCTGTCAATCCAGATCTGGAGAAATTAAAGAGCACCTGAGGTGAAGCAGCAGGTATGCCAATGTTGTAATATTGGCTCTAGTAAGTGCTCCCTGCAAATCAAACTGTCTAGTAGGAAATCAATCAGCGTAATACCAAAAGGCTAAAGTGCCAGTGTTTCAGAGAGAAAGGCAGAGATAGGCAAGTCAACTGTCCCCCTCCTGCCAAGACTGCTCGAGCAGGAGACTCTGGGGAGGCTTGACGAGGCTATTCAATCGCTGAGGCCGACAACTGACAATGAGGATCATGTCCAGAGGATAGAAATAGAAATTAGAACAAAGGAAACGAAGGCAGAGCACAGCAGGCTGTCTGTGATTCGCCATAAGCCAGGATTGTTAGGAAGGCATACTGCCTCTGAAATTATAGTATCCTTATGAGTCATTGTACAACGAAGGTTATTGATACACTTTCTGTTACTGCGACAACACTCTCTATCTCTCTCTGTGATGAGGTTGTATATATGGCCTGCTGTAGCTGCCGTGCAACTTATGGTGACTCATATCCACACATGTATATCGCTGTACTGCCATTGGCTGTTACAAATCAGTACAAATCATGTTAATATCCACATTTCAAGAGGAGGGAGCAGCTACAGTATGTTTTAAACTCAAATGGCGATCTCCATATGTTTAGAGATACCAACCAGGCTAGATGGATTTACAGGGAAATGACACAAATGCCATTTAAATTAAAGGATGATGATGAATCAAATAATATCAGGGCTGTCAAAGTTAACGCGATAATAACTCATTGATGCAAATTTTGTTTTAAAGCCATTCATTTCTTTATTTTGATTTGATTATTTCCGTATGAAGTAATGTGAAATGCCCTCAATATATCCTTAAATGTGGCTTCAAGGTAAGTATCAGAGTTCAAGAGGTCAAGTAATCCACGATATCTGTTGTGAATAGTAGTAATTGCAACAACATCAGCAAAAAGTGTCTCCTCCGACACATATGTGTGGTACAGCACCCCCCACATTCCCCTCCCATCCTGTCCCCTTGAGCTATGGCAGCCGGTAATCTGTAAACACTTTTTTTCCCCACAAAAGGGATGGCTAAGATAGCTAATTAGATACAAGATCTGACACAAAAATGTATAATGATGAAGTATCATGCCATGATGCAAAGTACTGCAATAATAATTCTGACTTGTGAAGTGTTTTTTTCTTGGCTTGAAAAGCGTCACTGTATAAGCCTTTCGTTACCTGTTGCTTCCTCATTGTGCTATTCTCTTTTACACATGAAAAGCCTCTAAAATGAATGGAAGGCAGCACAGTACGGTATGGTTGGCCACTAATATATTTAGTACAAGCACGACTGACACTGGCATAATAATAATACACTCGAGACACACTGAGATGCCGTACTGTTCCCAGTGTCACAGTTTCAATGGAGGCAAGTGTGTCTTCCTCTTTACATTTATTAAACAAAATATGCATATTTCATCTTAAATCCCATTAGAACAATTCTAAAAATATTTGTGAGCAAGCAGGAAAACAAACCCAAGGTCATACATTTGCTTCTAAAAAGCCCATTTCAAGTGTTAGTCATCTGTAAATGGGTGTGTGTTATAATTGTTATAATGTTAAGTTCAATGAAAGAATGTTTGTTCAGTGTGAATATAATGGCATTTATCAAAGGCTGGTTAGTGTCCTGTATATTCTGTTATAAAGATATATATGTAATGCAGTTTCATCTTAAAATATATCAACGTGTTTGCACAATAAATGTGCTATATTGAGCTGTAAAAAAAGCCACAGCTTTAAATACATTATACATGTAGGCATTGTGGGCCTGGGAAGGTTTTTGTGATTGCTCTAATACCTTCCAGGGATGGTACCGTCTCTTAGACTCCAGAGAGCCTTGAGGAATTCCCAACACACAGTTCTGTCAATGTTCTTAAGCAAATTTTTGGAATTTTAATGCGGAGGCACTATGGAAACGCTATGCAACTTCCATACTTTGTGATTCAAAATGGATAGAATTGATCCCTCCCATGCACATTTTGAAGGGTAGCATATTGGAGGGCACCGTGCCCCTAATAAGATGGATGAGGCACACAACTCTTGGCCAGGCAACAGACAAAAGAAGGAGAGGAGGCTAGAGGGGTCGTAAGTGTGCAGCCAAGTCTGATTCATCAACTTTTACAGTTCAAATAAAAGGGAGTGCAGCTTGCCAGCCTGATTATCAGATGGCTCCTGCTGCATTAGAGAAGATGACATGCTACATTTTCTCTGATGTCTCTGCACTGCCTGGGAACCGCTATTTTATTTATTTATTTTTATGATTTTTTTCTTTCAAGACGTGGAGCTACCAGAATTATAGTGCACTCTCCGTCACGGCTTGCAAATTTATATTTACTATAAATCTGAAAGTGAAGTGCAATTTTCCATAGGCGCCTGCTTTGACCTGAGATGCTTTTGGTCTTTTATTTAACATACTTCTAGAGTTTCAGAGAGGAATCTTTCTTTCAGGTGAACTGTGAACATTGTGGAGAAAACGAATAACAGCGTTATTTCACTGTGAATGTGTTAAGGTATTAATCAAGTGTTATAACATGTAAAATAAAATCTTAAAGGTCCCATATTGTAAAACGTGAGCTTTTCATGTCTTTTACATTATAAAGCAGGTTTAAGTGCTTTATAAATACTGTTAAACTATCAAAACACACAATATACAGAGAAATACACACAGCCCGCATTGAGAAATTGTGCGTTTGAAACAAGCCGTTTTTGTGATGTCACAAATATACAATATTTAGACCATTGCGCGGTTTTAAACGTAAACATTCTAAATGTGTCCCAGTTTGTTTTTCTGTTGCAGTGTATGTAAATAACATCAGCTGACAGGAAGTAAACATGGACCCAAACTGTTGCCTGGCAACGCATTCCATTGCAATTCTGTTGAAATGCGCTAAAACGGAGCGTTTCAGACAGAGGGTGAATACAGGTATATTCAGGCAGAATGCATGAGGAAAATAAAGTGTTTTTTAAACATTAAAGTATGTAAACATGTTCTAGTAGAAACCCAAAATGCAAGTATGAACCTGGAAATGAGCACGATGTGGGACCTTTAAAGTTGTATTGTTATAGTTAAACAGATTATCCCAATGAGCCTGATTTGTTGTTTTAATGCTATATAATTCATCACTTTCAGTTTACTATCACAGAAGGTTAAAACAAACCATCAAATATTCACAATTGAGAGGCTGGAACCAGGGAGTTTTGGGCATTTTTGCTCAATGGTTTAAGTACTAAAACATCTTTTTGAACTTTTCATTCTTTATTGCTCTTGTAAAAGTCTCAACCCTAACTTTACCTGTGTCTGATTATTTTGACAAAAAAGTTCACCTTACCAAGCAAAGGAAACAAAAAAATGAACAACAACTTTGCTCTGGTCATTTGTGATTCATCTATTCAAGTGAGCCTGCCTTTGGAGCAGATATACTCTCCGCTCCGTGACCTTCACTGGACAAGCATTGGTTTCAGGGCTGTGATTTTAAGGTCCCCACTGTGTTTTCTGTGGATGCCTGTGGAGACACTAATACAACCCATAGTGCAGAGCTTTAATATGGTATCCTGAGCAGGTGCTAAGAATCCTCTTCTATTCAACCTTCAGCCTTTCTTGAGGCACTTGAACAATCTTCAAGTTGCCATTTTTATGTAGCAAAGGTGAAAAAACTAGAGGCACAAACATTGAGATCACTTAAATAAAAGAAGAGGTCATCTTGGTGTGTGTGTGCGTGAGTGCATTATATGTCTTCATACCTTTAGTCCTGTTTATTGCCCCTGAATGCCTCTCGGGCATTTTTACTCACATATAAACAGTCGTTTACGAAGTCAATATGCCCAGTTAATGTCCATTCACGATAGCCAATATACGGCCGTGATCCACACCAAGTGATGTGCTTAAGGATCTTGCAATGTCTCATGTCAAGTTTATGTTTTTATGTCTCGGTAAGTGCTGTCACGGCAACAAACCGGCTCCGCTGCTGCAGCAAAGCTGTCACATGATGTGGTTTTAAAAAAAATCAAATCATATTTACCTCATGTCCTTTAAGCCATGTTCATCTCGTGGCTTGAATATGTTACAAGTAGGTAAAAGCTTATGAAGATTTAAAACATGAGTGACTATGTTTACATGCACACTAATATCCCATTACTATTCCAAATATGACAGTATTCCGAATTTGATACGGGTCATGTAAACAGCTTATTTTTCCAGTTAAGACATGTGGGATATGTTGATATTATTCTGGTTTTAGGAGCACTCTTTGGACATGTATACAGCGCATTCGGAATATTCGTCTCAATTGGGGTTTTGGTGTCAGTTTGCGAGACACGACCTCATGCCTGTTTACGGCCAGTTCTGTGCGTTGTACAGAAACCAACTAGCCAACAGTTTTCAGAGATACATACCCAAAAGAAAAGCCCACATTTCTGGTCGGAAGGAAAAATTTTGAAAGACTTGGATATCAACAGGTTTTTGAATATGCACAAATATCGCCACACCAACCTTTTCAATAAAGTGGGGACGTTTTAGGTTAATCTTATAGTACGCATGGCTGCGTGTAAACGGGAATATTAGTGGAATATTAATTTGCATAAGCATTGTAAACAGGTTAGTAGGTGCGTCTGTGTGTTTATGTCCTCCTCACATAACAATATAAGCAGAAGAAGAAAAGTATTACACAATTATTTTGATTAATTATTGGAGTCCTTTTCTTCATGTTGGTATTGCCTTATATACTGTATTGTGCGGCATTTAATAAAAAAAAGCTTCCTTCTTGCTGAGAGCACTGTAGCTTCACTTTATAAGACAACCTTGATATTTTTCCCCTTACAACCCAAACGCAACATTGGTGAAAATCTCTCTGCTGACAATTAAAGAGGACGGTGAATAAGGCACTTCACTTACTCGCACTTGTAAACATCATGTAAAAAGCTCCCATTGTGTTCTATTTGTGTAGGGGAGATAATCCTATTATATGGCCGTTAATGCACTCCCCATGAACCAAAATCATTTGACAACTGAGCAAATAAATATCACTCTATGGTTACACTAATTGAAGTCCAAGCAGCAACACATGAGGAGTACCAATCATAAAACATGAACAACAGCATGCATATTCTCACTCAGGCAGTACAGGAGTACATGAGCCGCTATCTTGTCACCTTAATAATTGCAGGACAAACGCGATTGGAACCAACACACCGACGGTCCCCAATCTCAGCGGCTCGTTATTAGAGAGAAGCCCAGTGGAGCTCGTTAGAGGATGAGGAGAGACACGGTAAATAAGGTTAATTGGCCGATCTGTCAGACCCAGGAAGATGCTCGCGCTGACACGAAACAACCGGAACATGATTTCACCCTTTGTGCCCATACCCACCCCTCTCCTGTTTGCCTTCATTAGTATTTGGGGGTGTGACGCGGTGGCTGTCGTGGTGGTGATTGTAGCCAAGGTGTGCTGTGTTGAAACCACAGGTGATGAAGAGATCAACCTGAGAGTTTAAACCTTTTGCTGGTTTGTTTGGAAATAAGTAGAAGATATCTTTGTGGAGGGGTTAAATGAACAGTTAAGCTAATTATCATCTAAATGTATGATGTTTTTGTTTGTACTCATTGTGGCCCAGTATATCAATGTACCACTAAAAGACATTATAATATATGAGCCCTCTTACCTGCTTTAGAGCGTGGAAAAAAAAAACAGTTCAGCGGGCGAAAGCACTTGAAAGAAATAGTCTCGGTGTTAATGAGACCGATATGACAATTACTTTCAAGGGTAACTCATTAGCTCTAAGTGAGAAGAGACGACAGGATGGTCTGGATGGGTTTTAATATGCACGACATATTCTCTGCTTTCTTTCTTTCTTTCTTCTTCATGCACTCATTTTGCTTTCACATTCACTATTGTACGGGTACGGCATTGTGACGGCTAATGTAGGCTATAGTTTTGGGTCTCCTCATAAGCCATCAAGATTTGTGGCTGCTCCTGTTAATGACAAAAGACAGTTAATTAAAGGTCTTGTCTGGTGGGAAATGTATCAATCATCACGTTTGCTGAACCAATCACAGCCCTGCGAGGGGAGAGGAATTCCGAAAGGATGCTGCGGCTCATATGTCTTGATTAGCTGGAAATTGCTGCACCGTGATGGTGATTGCACAGGAAAACCCTGAGAAAATCGTCCATCAAGGATGCTGCTGAAAAAATCACTTGAGATTATCTTCTCTGATACCGAGCATGAAAGACTCTGATAAGAATACCCCCTGTGCATTTTTTGGGATATAGTAACAGGAGTATGATAATGTATTGTTCCTTTGAAACGTCAAAACCGACTTTTCTGAATATCTAAATCCATCACGACTGCAGTTACACTGGAATCTGTTCTCAACTTTCGTTGGCCAAGAAAGAAAAGCCAACTCTTTAATCGGAAGGAAATATTGTATAGTCTAACCCAACAATGGCTTCTTTTGTTTTTGCTCACAAAAAAAATAATTTAAGAGAACGCTCTCCACTGTAGATGTTCCATGTCCTTGAGCAAAACTTTGTGTTCCAAACCGACTAACATTCAAAGCCAGCGAAATAACTTTTTTTTTGGTTTGATTTTCCACCACAATGATATAAAGGACGTAGCTGCAGGTGCAAGTGGAGGCAATCCAAAATTCTCAGAGCATAAACTGGATAGTTTGGTTTTTCACAGGAAAAAAGGAAAAAAAAAGTATCCCTTTAAATCTGCAGCTGTGATCCACGGCAACATTACAGTCCATTGACTGGTTCGGGTTCATAGTGGTTATCCTCTTGTACCTACCAATTTAGGTTGTTTTCCCCCATAATGGGTCATATGCCTAGTTAAGGCGTTATTCTGTTATGGCACAAACACTGTAGAATGAGCTAAGTTAATGGTTTTATCGTTTACATTTCCCTGAAAGCTAAGATCTTGAGTATCACAGGGAACTATGTTTCAGTAAATGAGCACTATAGAGTAAGTATGGCCTAGTTATGATAATCAAATTGTAATATATTCTCAAATGCATGCTCACAAATCATATATTGGAGCATAAAAGACAAAGGGAGAATCCTAATTTGTAACTTATGCATATTGTATCGTCTCCATGTTTACATCTAAACCCCTGGAAACGATTCATCCTACATATTATTTACATAGAAAGCCAAAGTGTGTGCTCTGCATCATGTACAGATGATTACAAAGCATGCTAAAACTATTCAAAAGAATAGAAACACTACATTTTCTGAATTTCAACATTAGCTCCATGCCATGTTCTTGATTCTTGTAGAATAATTAAAACAGGTATTGGGAGTCATTTTACTTTCTATGGGTATGGGGTAGACCTTTCCATTCATTAGCTGATCTGCCTTTGATGTTAATTTATACTGCCGGATCTCCTTGTCTCCACTGAGCCAAAGTAATGGATTTTGAACTCGCGATCAAAGCACCCTCAAGAGTTCCCCCTCTCTCGCCTTCTAGCGTGTAATCCTTCTGCATTTAAGCAGTCCATGTTGAACAAACCACTTGGTCGAATTATAAACTCTGCGCTTTAGTTACGACCTCCAGAAACTTGAAACTCGGGGCAAATATAATTCTTTTATCAAGTGTCAGGCTGCTGATAGAACATGCTTCTGTTGATTTAGTGTCAAAAAAGATATCGGCTGACTCGGAGAAGGATATATGTTGTAGAAAATGTAAAATGGCATTCCTATATTGAACAAAAAACAGCTGTTCCACTTCAGTAGACATCTTCATCAGATGTCTTATTGAGTTATGAAATGTGGATCCACAAGCAGATGTATACTTTGACCTCCAGACACTGATCATCCCAAAATGATGAATCGAATGGATTAAAACCAATTAAGACAAGTGTGATTCACAATTCAACATGAGGGCTGAAGCTATGCAGTTAATTTAGCTTGTACAGCAAGTCATGACACATGCATTCACCTCTTATAGTGCCTTAATGTTTTAATACCTCCCATTATGTTGTACAGAAATAATGAACAAAGCTAAATGCCCCTCATCACCAGATCCCGATCTAAATCATTTTTTAATCAAGTGAGTGCCCTCCCTAATAAACACTTGTTCTGAGAGGTGGTTTTTGTGTGACCTTGGGTGGTGATGTATCCGTCAATGCTTTTATTTATGCACGTATCGTATGATCACGCACCAATAAATCCTAGGTTAGAGGCACCCGCGTTCAAAAGACTAAACTGTCACCTAACGGGATAGGAGGACTTTATGAGCACGAGGAACAAAACCATATAAAATAGCCCCCTCATTTAATCTCTAGTGGATCGAGAGGGATTCATCAATAGGGCTATTATGGCTCCCCCAAGGCAGGAGCTGCACGA
Source organism: Sebastes umbrosus (assembly GCF_015220745.1). Lineage (NCBI taxonomy): Eukaryota > Metazoa > Chordata > Actinopteri > Perciformes > Sebastidae > Sebastes > Sebastes umbrosus. The sequence goes on from NC_051289.1 coordinate 3,647,073, forward strand.
CTGATCATAAATCAATAGTTTGCCATGCATTGGCTTTACTAAATACTTGGGATGTCAGAATTGTGCACATACTAGTTTGAATGTTTGGCCTCGAGTGCTTGGAAAGAAAAAAAAAAAAAAAGATATGCTGTTTTTTTCTGATTACTCGAGCAAATGTCATGAATGTAGACAAATTGCAGCTAATGCCAGGACTTCATGGGAGCACAGACTTTTGTATTTTCATGTTTCATGTCCTAAGGCGGCTAATACTCAAAGCCCCACAATTCATGGAAAAAACACTTGGGTTTTAATGCAGACACATTTGAGGTGCTCCAATTGCAATTTCTAATGTCTGACTGGGGTTATAATTCAAAATGCTACTATTTGAATCACCAAAGTATAAGCCGAAATTCATAAAATGCTGCTGAAAACATATGACTGATACAATTCCCTAAACAACAGCATTGCTATTTCAAAACATTACTTGTACTCCCCGGCGAGTTTTATCCTCAAGATCAAGTTTTCCTATGAATAAAGATTACAGTTATTTGCCAATGCGTCAAACTATTCATATTGAGGGTATTGAAATTGGAGTAGCTCCGTGGAAGAATGCTTATTTTGAATCACAAAAATAAAACTTATTGTGAGTGATAATACATCGTTTTCTATTTAAAAAAGGTCACATTCAAATGGTGTAAAAGATCCTGGATCAGTTCAATGACCGGAAGACTGTCAAGGTCGAACTTATACAACTCTGGCACATAAGTAGATGGATTTCACACATTCTTCGTGGAGGTTACTTAACCCTCATTAAACTTGACCAACATTCTTCCATGGACTAGTTTTACACCCACTCAACTTCATACACAAAGCTGAATGCAAGTCAAGTAGGGATGTCCCGATCCAATCTCAAAGATAGGTATCGGGGCCTTATCAAGGCACTTTTTAAGTGATCAGTATCGGCTGTATTGAGAAGCTCGAAGCTTTCGAGCACTGCGACGCTCTCCGTCTCTCCTCCACTCTGCTGACCTCTGTGTGTGTGAGCCACGGGCCGCGGTGAAACACCACCCTCCATAAATTAGAGAAAAACTCAGTATGAGACTGTTTATTTAACGTTATTTACCAAATTTATGTGCATTCGTTTCATTTTTGCTCAGTGTGAAAGTCTCTTGCTTTTTGCTGTCATCTATTGTGCGTGGTGATTCACCACAGACAGACAGCGACAGAGAGTCGACACAACCACACTCACCACGCCACTGCAAGTGCTACAAAAGCCCTGTGAGCAAAAAGCCAAAAAGGAGTAATTTATTGATTTAATCCGTGAAAAAAAGATGTGCAGTCGATGGAAATAAACACTCGACGGGATACAGGTCATTCAGGTAATTCAGGCAAAGGCTGTACCGCAGCAACAAAACACTGGAGGACACTTTTATAGAGAGAGAAAGCGACAAGGCCAAAAGATTACAGAGAGGTTCTGTTATTCTGTACTTTACTTTGTGAAAAATAAAAAAACATTAAGGAGCAACTTGGATGCAGGCAGTTTTTTCTTAATGCAATGCGGAGCTATTTAACTGTCAAGCATATACATTAGATTGATTTAACAAAAACGTTAATGGACTTGAAGTGTGCACTGTGCAGCTGTATTATCCAGGAAAATAGAAGTATCGGGTCAGGACTCAGTATCAGCAGATTGAGTCTCCATAGTGGTGTAAGAAAATAGTGAGAATATTGAACATCGCAATATTATGTTTTGTGATACTGCATCGATCTCGCTGTATCGATTCTTAATTAATAGTTTACATGCAATGATTAACTCATTTAATTGTTGGGGTTTTTCATCAGGGACTGTTGATAAATGCAAATGCAGATCCTACTGTTCTGATTGCATAAAAAAGTTAACTTTTTTTACTCAGATTTTACTGGTGGAGTGTTCTTTATACTAGTTTTCCTAAAATTAGATAAAAAAAAAATCACAATACATTGCCTTGCTTACTGTATCACAATATATTGAATTGTAACCCCTGTATCACGATACGTATCATATCGCCAAATTCTTGGCAATACACAGCCCTAATACTCAATATTAAATGACTTGTATCTGGATCAGGGGCAAACAAAATCCTGATTGGTACATCCCTAAAGTCAAGTATTAGGTTCTATTTAAATTGTTGAAAATGAGGTAGAAAATGTTGAGAGACAACCAAGCGGAGAGAGAGAAGATAAAAGCCTCAAAAGGAGGGAGAAGAGAGAATCTCAGTAAAACTTTTGACAAAATATAAACTCGAAAAAATCCTGACAATTAATGGAGCAACCAACTTGTCAGACCAGCGTGTGATAAAAGAAAGAAAATCAGCTCACTGCAAAGAAATATTGTAAACATACAATATGTGGTTTACGCCACCAAGTCACACAACAGGAAAATAGATATTTTGGTTTCTACATGTTTTGTAACCATTAACAATCGTCAGAGATTTCAATATATTTGTTAAGATATTGCAGTAATAACAGATTATTAAGTGAACCAGAGCCCCTCTGCCATATCCATAGATATTGTAAATTCTATTCTAAAATAAGAAAACAAAAACAAATAACTATCAGTATCTATGCAACATTAAAGTGCAAATGGTAAGGGTGTCGCATTACTATAAATTGGTACACCTTTTCATGCACTGACTGTTGCAAATTGTCTCCTGCTTTATATGGAGCTCGATAGCTGGAAGAAAGCGTTGGCTCATTGCAGATCCTGCCACTGTTTTCCAGTCAGCCTAAAATGGAACACCCTAGCGCTATTCATCATATCCTACTCAATTATGAATGTCTGAAAACTTGAACGTGCTGCAGTAATATATTTGCAGGGGATAAGAGGAGAAAGAGCTGTGCTCGGAAAACCAGAGCAAGTCATGACGCTATTAGAATGCAGAAAAGGATCCTTTGGCAACTAAAACTCTTTTCTCATCTCGAAAAAGATGGTTTCATTCACATAAATCTGAATCACACACATCAACACCATCTTATGCTATTGATTTTTACAGCCTATATAATATATGCAAGAATACCATGAAATACTGCTGGTGGGTGTGACTAATACTGCATTTTAAAGCTGATGCATTGTGTTACGTGCAGCCCCTCTGGTTAATTTTCTTTTTGATGGTTTAAAATATGGCTAAATAATCAGGGCAGACTTATTATTCCAGTCATTGTTCTCTTGCAGGCCTAACTAATAACAGTGAATCAGCCAAAGCCATTGGGGTTCCCAGACTTAATTACCGAAGCTCTCTTTGTCTGAGGAAGCTCAATAGAAGATCTAAAGCAGCCTTAGATGTGTCCGATCTGATCTTCTAACGCTGATGAGATTTCACTTCCTTTATGGCTCTAATTACTGAATTAGATCTCCTGTAGAGAAGTCTACTGTATAGAACCGCGATTGGCAGTCCCCTTTATCTCTTTAACTGTAGCCAAGCCTCTTTGTTCTGGGTTACGAGCCTTCATTTCTTTGGAACACGCCTATTTTCACCGATGTAGAAACAGCCTTGGTTGTTACACAACAGCTGAAAAATGTGTAATTTTTTTAGTATGTGTTCCATCATTGATACTGTTCCAGTGAGACCTTTGTTCCTCTCCACCTTGCCCTACTTTCCAATGTGAATAATAAGAAGATGGAATGGCCCTTGAAAGTGTATGGCTGTATAAGTCCTTGACCTGGGATAGTGAAACCTTGCTAAAAGCTCAATCGTATGGTCTCGTTATCTAGTACATACATAATTAAAACCCGAAATCTCCTGCTTCAGAATAGGTTCACACTAGGAGGTTTAATGAGATACTCCGAGGGCCAATCAGGAGCTTGCTCCCTGCTGACTTATATTCAAGTGTGACACAAATGTCACGGCGACATTTCATTTAAAACGGAATTTACTTAACATGTCAGCAGTTTATCAGCCACTAATCTATGTTTTGATAATGATCTTGGGTTATTCAACAGTCAGACTGCTTGGTAAAGTCAGAGAAGAAAAGGTAACAAGTTAACTCACTTCCTGTTTGTAAAGGAGTTAGCATTTTAGCACTTCCGGTTATTCTTCTCGAAATCAATGGGTTTTCTGAATGGGTTTTTAGTTAGATGCCAGAAATAAAGTCTGTGGTTAAAGTGGCAGTAGAAAGTATATTTTTGGAATCATTGGGCAGGTATTCCATAATAACCTTTCAGCATATTGTAATTTAAGTGTTCTGAGAGAAAACTAGACTTCTGCACCTCCTCATGGCTCTGTTTACAGGCTTTAGAAAATCTAGCCCGTGACGGAAGACAGGTCATTTCAGGAAGAGAGCGTTCCTATTGGCTGTGCTCCTGTCATGTGACCGAAACTTGGCATTCCTTCAACAGATTTCACGATGGCAGCCGCGTCACAAACTTTCTCATTTTACAGCTAAACCGTACACTACAAGATGATTCTGAAAACATTTCAGGAGAGAAATAGGCATTAACGTAACATAATATTGATTCATATTTGATCAACGCTGCCTAGTTTGACCGTTTGGTCAGAGTTTGCGAGTGATTGACAGCCGGCTCTCATAGACAGCAGATGGACAGCAGACCTCAGATCAGCTCTGACTGCTTGTTTTCCTCCGGTCTGTGAAATCTTGCAGATGCCGTTAAGAGCACCAGAGGAACATGATTTTGTTCAGGTTACCTGTTTCATGTACTACTGTGACGATATAGCGACCGTTTTATAAAAATAAATTTTTATAACACAAGCTTAAGAGATTTTAACGTTTTGTTCTACAATATAAAATACATCAGTACATATCTCACTCGTGAATTTTGAAGCTTTTATGTATCTTAAAAAAATGTGGTTGCTAAGTAGTGGCTAAATGAGACAACTAAACGTCATCACGCCGACTCGTCCGCCTTTACAGCCTCGTTGTGTATACTCACGTTCATGCGATCGTGTGTAGTTTGTTTAGAGCCTAACGTTAGCTTTTTACTTCTGGTGATTGCATTCACACTTCAAAAATCATATAAGTGGTGTCCATATGTGAAGATTATCTTGCTGAACAAAACATGTAAGTATCAAACGTGTGTTTGCCACAGAGTTTATTTTCTGCAATAATCCAAAAGCCAATGGAAAAACCCCATTGGCTTTTTGTCGAGGGAACTCGTGCCATTCTAACTTCCTGGTTGGCCTACATAAACATGTCATCCCTGCAGCAATCTATTAGAGCTACACTACAGCACTGTGAACAGACCATGTTACATGTTTCTATAATGACACAAGTAACATGTTGTGGTCAGATATTATGCATAGCGTTGGGGGAATTAAAACCTTGGGATCCAACCAGCTGTGTGGAAAATGTTATTTATCCCGCTCATTTCTGCACAAGCTGAACCAAGAGGTCTCTCTAATTGATTAGAATTTCAAATGAAATTTGCCAGGGGCATTTGAGAAAAACAGCTACCAGCTTTGCCATCAGCTAACACTATAATTTGTCAAAGGACTTTGGCAAAGTTATCACAGAGCCCTTTTTTCTTTTCTCCCGCACTGCGAAATGGCACATGGGTAACAAAGCAGCACTCTAAGAATAGTAAATAGCAGACTGCCAGAAAAACACATACTCCAGTTAAACTTTGTAGGTCCTCCTCTTCTTAAATGGATCCTGAGCATTTAGAGCTCATCTTAAACGGTGACCGGTCTTTTAAAAGATCCATCTTTTTTTTTCCAGAATAAGGCCAGAAAACAAATTGTTTGATATTTGATTCAACGATGCTTTCGTCGGCCCACAGATTCCCTCGAGCTTCTATACAGAGTTCATTATCCACAGACACACTTGATTCAGCTATAGTAATGCTTGGATGGGAGTCAGTAAGATACACCCCGCATAGATTTAATTCTGTTATCTAAAGTTATGTTTGGAGCAAGCATTTTTTATTGCAACTCTGGATTGTTTATTCCTTTACTCTGGCTACTTTTGGAAGGTAAACAATGGCACTCAAACACAGGTGAGAGCAAATAACCACATGGAATCACCTTATAATGCGGATCTTTGTCCTCTTCCAAGAGACCTGCATTAGACAGTTTATAAGGAGCAAGAAAGACATCCAAAGCAGTAAGAGTAAATGACCCTGAAAATGTGAGGTTTTACTAGTACAAGACAACGACTGTTGATGTACTGAACTGGACCTAGCACTACACAGTGAACTGAGCACATACTATAGTCTACAATAGTGTTAACATTGAGCTATTTCTGTGTGTTTGTTACTTGGATAAAAACCTGAGAAAGTGGAATACACCAAAAAGAGTGAAAATGGATTTGGCTCAACCGAGCTTCAAAAAGGTGACGGGTGATGACAGTTGGAAAATCAAGTAAACAAATATTTTGTTTTTGTTTAGAGTCGTGCGCAATAAAATTCAAATATCATCACAGACTCCAGGCAAAAGAGACGAGTACGACCGGGCAAAATATACATGAGATTATTTTAATCAATCATGTAGCTTTTTCAACAGCAGCCCTCTGGGGACAATGTATTGCTTTCTTTTGTTTTCTCTTAACATAATAAATAAAACAACCAAATACAAGATTTATTTATTTATCCGTGTATTACTATGTAGGATAAGCATATTTGCAATAAAAAATGTGTCATTGATATATGTTTATTGTTTACCACAGCTGACTTACCATTCTGAATGTCCTCCACAGTGTAACAGTTCTGAAAATTTATGGTATCAATATTTGAAGACTTGTATTTTTTTTTTCTTTCCTCTGGGAATGAGTCGGTACAAAAAGCATAGCTCTAAAAGATTTCCAATGTCATGGCTGAATATTTTGATGATTTCCACAATGTGGATGAGGCCTTTGAATTCGATGGCCGCCTATATTTATTTGAGCCAGAGTACACAGATATTCAGATTTCACAATGAAATGTCTCCTTGAGCGGGACTTGGACACAATAACAATCAGACCGGATCAAGAGAAAGGTAAGAAAAACACTATTTCTCTGTAAAGTCCTTTCCAGTCAGACACTTCTAACAATCTGAGCCTGTCCGTGGCAAAAACAAGGACTTTTAGCGAACGTAATGTTACTCACTTGCCCTTGCAGCTCATTTCCTGGCTGCCGGTTTTAGCCTCACCCCTCAATACTGGACCAGTATCAAAAAATGTTGTTCCCATTAGTCACTACTTATTTACGTACTTAGGCCTTTGTATTCCTTGCGGAACATAGGCCATTAATGAATAGCACCCTTGTCTGTCTTGGGCCATCTTCTCTAGCTGTTTCCACGTCAGTCCCTTCATAATGAACTCTTGTTCCGTTGACCTTCTCCATGTTTTTTTGGGTCTTCCTCTCCCCCCGTTTGCCTTGTGGGTTCCATGTCAGTGCCTTCTTGGTTATTGCTATTTTGCTTCTTAGAGTGTGTCCAATCCAGCTCCACTCTATTGTACAAGTTGATGTTGCTGATGGTGTTTGGCCAGTAGATCCCAAAGGATGCATCTCAGACAGGGATTATTGAATGTCTGCAGCTTGTTGATGATGTTAGTGGTGGTCTTCCAGGTTTCTGATTCATACGGCGGTACTGTTTTAACGTTGGAGTTGAAGATTTCGAGCTTGGTCTTTAGTGAAATGTTTTTGGATTTCCAGATTTTGTTCAGTATGTCCCCATACTCACTTATAAAAACATAGGAAAATAGGTTCCAGTTTGAAAAATACCAAAGTTACCCCTTTAAGGATTGTTAATTCAATTGAAAAGCACCAAAAACTGCTCACACACTATTTTGGAACGAAAAGATAAGGCCCCAAACCTTCTTATACATGCCAAATGTAATGTCTTCCGATTGTGCACTCACAACAACAGCAAGAGACAAAGTGACTGATTGCAATCTGTTTGCAGTGAGTGCTGAGAGACAGGGAGAAGACACATGGAGAGTGGAGGCAACAACAAAACAACAACAAGTCAACCCTTCACCGGAATTTCAAAACAGTCAAGAACAGAAAAGTGGAAAGTTGAAGCATTCATTGCTTATATTGCCAAAGAAATGTTGCTTTGCTCTGTTAAAAGTCGTTTCCCAAAGATTTAATAAACACACTTGAGGGTCATGAACTTTTCCATGAAATGCCTTCACCAACAGGTACAGCTGTGTCCTAAAGTAAATCCAACTGTTAGGGAAAGTACTTGCTGTAGGTGACTGACAGACTGGTGTCACTCCAAATGTGACAAATCTAACCAGAGCACATGTTTATGTCAAGTTTAAGTATTTGAATGAATTGTGTGAAACGTACAGTAGTCCTGAGTTTCAAGAAATACAGAAAAACGTATATATTTAGGCAGCCATATATACATTTGTCATGTACTCTGTGTACCACATCCATACAAATAGGGCTGTAAAATAGCAAACTCTTTATATTAAATTATTGAATTTAAGTATTTATTTTTCGAATGATATCATCACATACTTATTAAAAATACAATACAATTAAAATAATGAAAATAAAAATATGGCAACGGTTGCTGTTCAGCTTCTAGCAAGCAATTAAAAAAGTGATGTGCTCTCAGAATTAATTGACAGGAGAAATCACACTATGTTGCTCTCTGGGTTCGTCAGGTGTTCGGTCTGCAGACTCCAAAGGCATCTGGCATAAATTGAATCTTTGTTTCAGTTTTATTAGAAATTAACAATATCATTAACAAACCACTCAAGAGTGTTTGACTGTAGAGCAATCTGTTATTATGACCTAACAGGGCCGCAGAATGCGTTCATTGGAGAGTCCATGAAAGGTGTGAAATAATAAGCAGTGAAAAACAAAGCAAAGTATCACCAACTTTTGATCTGTGCTTGGCCAAGAAAGAAGCAATCATAAACACTGTGTAAGGCAGCCAGCTCCGTCTGAAACTGCTTGTCTCATACCTTTCTGCAAATAAGCAGTAAAGGAGAAACAGCAGGCAAGTGACAGCTTGGGTAAAATACCATTTATAAAGGGAACACCAGGTAGGCTTACACCAAAATAAGCAGACTCGAGCGTTAGAGCGCCTAACCTGTGTCTGTTTAGTAGTGGAAAATGGCACTGGTATGTACTGTATGGCCTGCCTGCAGACACACAGACACATGTATGACTACAGTGTGATACTGACTCATTTGACATTAGTAATAATAAAAAAAGTATTAAAAAGCAGGGGATATCTACACTAGTGCCGGCCACCGTCAGCTGACCGACCAGCGATTGCCGATATCTTCGCGCAGATGTGTGTCTGTGCGGCGCGACGTCAACTTTTGGGTTGACAAGTTGCATGTTATTCCAGTAAAGTTACGAAAGGTAAATCCAGTGTGCAGACACACTCTGCTTTTCTTTCTTTGAATATTGTTATCTAGGACCAAATCTAAATAAAATGACTATGTGCACTTCATGTCAAACTGTGTGACCAGTGAACCATCTTTTTACTTTTAGCTGTGCCATCGTTCACTTCTCATGCTAAATACCCCAATTCTTGATTGCAACTGGATTATTTTTTTTCACAGAAACAAAACATTTAGTATTTAGATTGCAATTATGCAACTGTTATATATTGGGAATAGATAAGATTTCACAAAAATGACTGTTTATCAAATTAGTCTTTCAGCTAACCAACCACTTGTCTATCCAGTCATTTGTCCATTGTGATCTTAAGCCGTGTGATAGTACTTATGAGTGTAGGCGGGACTCTCAGCTGATTGCAGTAGTGATGCCACATGAAACTACAGTGACGTCATTATCAATTGGACACTCTATTAATCCTTTCATCGGCAACCAAACAGAGGAACATGAGCACTTCCTCAGTTGTACGGCAGTTTTTAAAATCAGGGTTGAGTGAATTAAAAATTGCTGTCGCTATTGGCGACCTTGGCTTTTTAAAAAACGAGGGTTTGTGCAGGATGCCCCGTGTTACGCTAGTGACGGTTCTCTCTGAACAATCAGTGGTCTACAGTGTTTTGACTCCACCTTCTAGTATCGGCTAAGCTCACTTGGAACTTTGAACCAGGTAGTACCTGGTACTACCAACAACTTTTGTTAACGGAAACGCAAAAATAACTGTTCTACTGTGTAACGAACTGAACTGGACTGCTTGGTGGAAACGTGGCTATAGTGTGCTGCCCGTGCACTTCAAACTTTCTTGGAAGCATTTTGTGACTTCGGAGTGTCAGTGACACAACAGGGCCACAGATAATGTCCCGTCTTCTCAAACTCTCCTTTTCCAATGTAACTTCACTTTGAAGTCCAGTCAAGGGATCAAGCAGAACATTTTAAGTCGCTAATCCCTAATTTTTTAGTCAAATGCACAGTATCCGCTTAATATTTACCGCAGAGGTTTCTAATTGTCCTGCTTACTAGTTCAAACTATAAGTACCATACTGATATTTTATGTGACCACTGGAGAGACGGAGGCTGCATTTTGAGAAATTAAGGAACGGGTGGAAAAATTATTTCAAACAATATAATTAGCATACCTTTGAAAGGGAAAAATAGCATCTCTTTTTTTAGTAACTGCAAGGTCATGGTGTTTAAGTACGGCAGTTTAATTAAATTTGCTGTCCATAAAGTTTTTGAGGAACATTATGCAAATACGATTGCCCATTCTGAATGTCATCAAAGTGCTTGTCTAAAAATGGGATAGAATGCCTCCACCAGTCCTCTGTGATTTCCTCTACCCGCATTTCCTCCCTTAAAATAGGAGAATTAAAAATAAAAAATAATGAATTGAATTAGTTCCAGTCCATAACTACTGCAGAAACTTTCCCAGATATTACCGTCTTGTCTACTAAAAATAACTCTAAATCACTTTAACACCCACTGCTTCACTAAACTGTAGAGACAGCCATCCATTTTGCTTTGTTCATCAGCACTTCCACTATGCATGTGTGAATACACGTAAAAATAAAGATATACATCTGTCAAGTGTGTAAAAATGAGTCTCAATTTCCATAAAATTTTAATATATATTCAGATTAGCATGTATGTGTTTGCAATATGTTGTCATTTTGCATTAACTTAACGTAAATGCTTTTGATTAACTTTCTTCCTTTGGCAGATGTGTGGTCACATGCCTTGAATGCATTTATAGACCACAACCTTTGGTCAATTCAAGGCACATGGAAGCTACTCATGCCTGAAATTATACAGTTCAAAAGGGCACTGATTGTGGTTGCACACTTAGAAGATCAAATATTGGCTAAAGCTGTCATCCCAGTTGAAGGGAATGACACATCTGGGGAGGGACTTTAAAGTTAAAACAGGAATGCATAGGTTCTGACGACCGGGACATTGATCAAATATCGATTGTGTACAGTCGGGAAGTTGAAGCTGCTGAGAAATCCCAAATCCATACTGTGGAATTTGCGAGACGTGGGCCTCCATTATTTAATTATCACCTCCTTGAGTGAGATCAGCTCTCCAGTCAAGCACTGACAGCTCTCTTTTGAAAAGAACCTGCCAGAGGAAGCAAGGACTTTAATTTGCAACTTTTCATTTTTCTTTCATTTCCGCATTGCTGGTTCACCCTGAAAGCAGAGTCGATTCAATCCCTCTACAGAGGAGAACACAGACCTATTCCAGCATGAGTAATAGGCACCGGGATAGGGATTTATCACCAGAGACGACGTTTAAAGTGTAAGAAAATGCCTACCTCTGAAACTTAGGAAACCATTTATGGGAATTTGGAATTGAAATGAACGCACTTTATTGTTTGTGAATGTTGATACACCTCATTATATTAGCGTCATACCAGTGGGTTGCATGTGTAAGGACACATTTACCTCAACTTTGATGATCCTGAGAACTTATTTCCCCTTGTGTGGGAATTCTTTTGATAAGTCAGTGGAATTTTAACACTAAGACTTATTTGTTATTGTGTGAATGTTTTGTTTTGAGCAAAACACAGGGAACCCCCTAATTCACAGCCGACATTTGCCTACAATTTTTAAATTTTATAATTTCAAAAGCAAATGTTTTGGTAGAGACCTCAAACTTTACATAGATTTGTTCTCACGTTTGATTGTTTTTAATGTTGGGTGTGAGTGAGAAAACATCTTTGGTATTTTCAACGTGTATGTGTATGTATCTATGAATGAATGCACTGGTATGCCAGAGAAAATATATCAACAGAAGTAAGCCTTAAGCTCCGTTCTCACGAGACCGTCATTATGTGGGGACCTCAGGTAATTAATGAACTATCAACAACCTCTGTGGTTTGCGAATTACATGGAGACACAATATAAATTCCCCCTAAACCACCGGTGGCCTGGATACAACACGTTTACATTAGTCACTGTATGATTTAACACAACTGCATGTCACATTTGTCCTGCAAATATATTCAAAGCCGTCCTCTCTTTCACAGTAGCCTCAATTATTCATATCAGGAGACAAACAGAAACCAGCACATCTATAACATAAAGAAAAATACACTGTTGCACACAAAACATATAATGTTGTAACCACATGGCAATAATTTAGTCAGCATGGGCACTGGTGTCCGCACCGAAATATCTTCTCCACACTGTTTCAATTCATGTCAGATTTAAATAGGATTAGAAGAGGTGGAATCTCCATAATTATCCCAAATCATTTTAAAGGAACCGTGTGTAGCATTTAGGGGGATCTAGTGGCAAAAATGGAATATAATATTATGTATGTATGTTTTCTTTAGTGTATAATCACCTGGGAATAGCAATTGTGTTTTCGTTACCTTAGAATGACCCATTTATATCTACATACGCAGCGAGTCCTCTTCACGGAGCAGGCCAACAAGTCTCCACTAGTGGTGTAACGGACCGTAGTTGATTCGTGACCCGTAAAGTTCATAGTGTGAAATAAAGTGTTACTGCCGATCGTTATCAGATGACATTCAGTAAAAATGTGCAATCGGGAGATCGGGATTAATGCGTCCTAGTCGCCGATCCTTGATAATGCTACATTGTGAACAACAAATCTATGTTGAAATCATCAGGAGGAAAGCTGGTAACGTTGGCAGCACCGGAGCAGCTAACGTACGGAGGTTCCATTGTACATTATGGTGTGTTCAAGCTCCATTCAGTAAGAATTAGTATCGGGCAAAAATAAATTCTATCGTTATTATGTAGTTTTTGTCAAGAAACTTGAATAAATTCAATTGTTTAAAGGATATGTTTACACAGCAATATAAAATAGATAATAGAGGGGAAATTATGACTTGTTTAACTTCTTAACAATAGCTCTAAGCAACTTATAATACTTCGATAGAACTACTATTGTCAATATTTTTATATCAATAGAAATACAATCTTTTATTTCCTAATCATTTGAATTGTGTGTTTTTATTCAAATAATCACTATAGATGACTATAACAAAGTAAAGGATAACATTTAAATTGAAAAACAACAACAAAAACGATCTGTAACATCGACGATCAGCAATCTTTATCCCCGGCAAACAATTGTGATCAGGGCATCTCTAAAAGTTATATTTGCTCAATTTTTTTTACTGCCGTTCTGATCCGTGACTCAAAACCGTGATACGATCTGAACCGTGAGTTTTGTGCTCTGTTGCATCCCTAGCTTCAACAGTAGCCCACAATGGACAAACCAAACACTGGCTTAGGACGGGGCCATTCGCGTTTTCGCGTCGGCCACCGTTCTCCTACAAGCCAAATTTCAGTAGATTGTAATCTGCCACCTCACCGCTAGATTACGCCAAATGCTACACACTGCACCTTTAAAGTCCCTCTGTGTAGGATTTTTAAACTGGTAAGAAAGAACTCTACATATAGGGGCTTTAATATTGATCAAGTGGGAATAGAGTATAATGAGCAACATCATGGAAAAAAAGTCAGCTAATATATATTTTGTTTCTTTTTTGCGAGGAATTAAATCTTAGGAGCCAACTTGTCAGTCGGTACAAAAGTCAGGAGAAAGCAAATAAAACAATAAGGATGTCTCAAGGCCTTTAGATGTTTGGAATTGAAGAACAACGTTGGAGGAACTCTCCATCTGTAAACACACCAAGAAGTTGACAACTGTCATCGGTTATCAACTTTTCCAATGCAGTGTCCTTGCATCCTGGGAAATGTTTCACAAAGTTTGTCACTTCCGTTATTTCTTCTCTCGTAATATGAACTTGAAACCAGCTGCCAATCCAACTTCAATAGGGTGGAAAAAGCAACGCGTAACTCCCAAAGGACTTCTGAATTGTCTTCAAAGAGAGATAACTCACCGCTGGCGCACAACAGTTATTGCAGTTTATGAAATATCCTTACCCAAAAGGCTCAGATGTCCACCCTGCACTATCTATGAACTGAGCCCTAAAAGAGTGAAATGCATGAAACAGATAAATAAGTAAACACACACTCGTATTTATATTCTCCGTCTGTATATACCCACCTCCTTTCATATTGTTGGGACCAGCTTCAAACAAGGTGAAAAGATATACCCCCTTCAAGACTTCAAAAGTGCATTTGATATCTCAATCTGGACATTTGACGCATCAATAATGCATTGGGTATTTTTATTATTTAAAAAAATGAATGGATGTCTCTTCTTCAAGGACTGTTTCCTTTTCATCGTCTTTATGTGGAAGCAGGTTGAACATCAAGATGGCAACATGGGGTTCAATAAAGGGGAAACTGTCAAAACAGCACAAACTGCCCTTCTTTATTTTTTTCCTGCTGGATGCTTTGAGAGCCGTACTGGGGGGGAGGTGATCAAAGTGGATGGTGAATGACTCACAAAGCAATTCCCTCCTTACTCTGCACGTATATAAGTGAATGGCCCACAGTTGACCTGTGTCACACATAACATGATCTGCATTGAACAAAGGCCCCAGCACCTGTTATCTACTATTTATTTTCATGTTATTATCACAACTCTCAGTGTCCATCTAGAGCCGCTTTTTCGACTGCAGGAACTTTCCCCAAGGACTTGGAGCCTTGCGAAGAGCTCATCGTGTTTCGACCGCAGGGACCAGGGTCTAAATAAAGACCATAAAGGCCCGGGTTGGGGGCGGGGTAGTACTTTCTGAAAGTACAGGAACTTTGGGAGTGGATTGGTCAAACAACACAAACCACCTCTGCTTCAACTTGTGTACCGCTTCATTCATAAAACAAGGAAGAACTCCAGTATCGATTCAGGACCGTTTTAAGACGAAGGGGAGAGCATTGCTCTCTTTTTTTTGATAACATTAAAAGTAAAGTTAGACTCTGCTGGCGGCTTCCTGACTCATTTTGAGAGAAAAAGAGAGCGAGAAAAGGAGTGAGCGAGCAAAGAGGGCGAGCAGTAGAAGAGACAGACAGTGCGGCGGTGCTGTGAATGAGAGAAAAACAAAGTTATTTTCTGATTGTTTCAGGGCGGTTATGTTCTAAAGCACAGATAAATAACCATCAAACACTCAACAGATGATTTACTGTGGAAACAGACGCTCTTATGGCTTCATTTCCCTCCTCTGCATTTCAGTCATTACATCAGTAAATACTATGCAGCAGTAAATGTCGTCGCAGAGAGACAAAACCCATTTTTTTCTTCACCTTTTTTGTTAGATGAAACAGACAGACAGACTGAACTCCAGGCTGCACTGTTTACCCCTGCAACCACCAGCACTACCTCGTCCCATGTCATCTTGCATTTTCATGCATCAGTGGACTAATTTGCCTAATCTTTGCAGGTCTTTAGACCGCAGTGGAAATGCAGACAAGAGTGGTCTGATGGAACCTTTTTAGTTCTTTGAAAAGTAGCCCCGGGATTGAAATTACCAGGATCTTCAGGCTATACTCCATTGAGAAGGCCAGTTAATCCCAACGGTTTAAAGGTAACAATTAGTGGCTATGTGTGGAGCAATGTAGGAGTACTGTACTAGACCGCCCGAGGAGCAAATGGATGGAGCTGTTTGTGAACACACATTCCTGCAAAAGAACATAAATCTCTGAAAGTATGCACTATAAGAATAGAAGCTTTAAAATATTTATTGGACTTCTGTTCTGAATCTAGAGGGGCTACCATTTTGTTGCATTTATATTACAGATTGTGTCTAAACATACACACTGTTCTGTTATTATTATTTCAGCCATTTTTCGGCATTGTGGTACATGATCTCCAAAGATAGATCTCATTTTTCTTGTCTCCTTTCACCTGGACTTTTGTATTATTGATTCGTTTTTATCTGATTACTCGCTCCCTCTGTTTGCCTGAGGAGGGAGTAGATTGCCCAGTTTGCTGCTTCCACTCAAAAGCACCACATAAATTAACCATGAGTGGATTTGTTCTGATTAGAGGAGCAACACAATCAGCCAAGAAAAATAGCTATCAGCTGCGCAAAAAGTCACCAGAGGTTACCACATACAGTCCCCACTGTTAGTGGAGCGAAGGAGATTACAAAAGAAATTAAGTGCTCTCAAGTTCAGACAAAGGGTCTGGGAACACGGAATAACCCTGCGCCACGTTGAGCTTTACTTTACTTTTAGCTTTACTTGTTTTACAGTACTTGGTAAACTTATTCTGTTATTTTGACAAACTAAAGCCAATCAAACGTCCTAAAACTTTCATGTTCAGCTCCTTTTTTCAGTTGTCGGCATACTCATACTAACTTTCAAGTAATGAAAAGGTGTGCTATGGTGCATTTCCCCGTACTGTTGTGTAAATACATTAACAAAATAATGAAGGGTGTCATTCACCTCTACTAACAGGTTGGGGTGGGAATCACCAGAGGCCACACAATATAATATTATCACAATACCTAAGTCACTATACGATCTTGTGCAATTTTAAACATGTTGCAATATGATGAGTATTGTGATAAGATATATTGCATTTCATTAATACGGAGCCCTGCTAAACCCCTAGGAGAAAATTGTATTAATTTGTTCCCTCAAGTTAGTAAGTTGTTCCCTCAAGTTAGTAAATATTTCCCTCAAGTTAGTAAGTTGTTCCCTCAAGTTAGTAAATATTTCCCTCAAGTTAGTAAGTTGTTCCCTCAAGTTAGTAAGTCTTTCCCTTAATTTAGTAACTTGTTCCCTCAAGTTAGTAAGTCTTTCCCTCAAGTTAGTAACTTGCTCCCTCAAGTTAGTAAGTCGCGCCCTTAAGTTAGTAACTCGAGGGCACTTCATAGTGCAGGGAACGACTTACTAACTTCAGGGAATGATTTACTAACTTGAGGGAACGAGTTAATCAAATTTTCTCCTAGGAGTCTAGGGGGGCTCCATACATTACCTTTTTTTCAAGGTGAAGGTGAAAATGGCCAGTTTTTCCTCGCCAAAATTTAGCCTAACTTTTCGAGCGTTCTTCCCGTAAAGCTACCTTGACACAGTACCAATCAATGAGGTTATCTAGTTTCATATGATTTCAGTGTCTTCACTCTAGCTTCAAGGCCAACTCTGCTACAACCTCTGAAATACAGAATACTGTCCGGGCCCACCGACGAGCCATCGGATTGTTAAGAGGTTAATAGTTCATACAATAGAAGATCGATACCTGACGTCTCTGCAATGATACAATATTGCCACCCAACATATCACGATAATATGCTGTATTGACTTTTTTTCCCCCACCTACTAACAGGCATGTCAATTTATTTTTGAGCAGAAATGACAAAAAGCACTGCTTTCAGATTCTCAGAAACAGAAATATACTGGCTCTCTAAGTCTTAAGCAAACTTAATATCTGTATTTTGGACAATGGTTAAAAAGAAAAAAAAAGACTTTTGCACATTTTATAGACAAAACATAAAAATACAATTTTGCTGTTGCCATATACTAAAGGTCATTAATATTACATATCGCTTCTGTTCAACCCTGACACCTCTTTTCTCCTTTCGTAACACAATCCACTTCTTTCCCTTTCTTAAATGTGTTCCATTACCACAGTTCCTCCCTGAGCCTTTAACACTTTTGAACTGACACATTCTGGCCTTCCTGACAGAGACCAATTAGTGAGCGTAAGGTTGAACAGCTTGAGTCCTAAGGCTGCCAACACTACTCTTTAGTGCCTGTTGGAAAGAACCATTTGATAATGATCCCACACTCAACATCACCATAAGCTGAGTCCAATAATCGTCCGACCCCTTACCGGGGCAGTCTGGACCTGTCCGTGGCAGGGTCACAGAAAAAGTATGTGTTGAAATACTGCCCAACAACAGCCATTCTTTAAACCCACACCAAGGTGTTGTGCAACATAATAAGCCTCCAGCAGAGGCTGCGAACATTCACCAGCAGAGCCAATTTATTCTGTCTACTTCAAATGTACTGTGTATGCGTGTTTGTTTTTTTCTGGATTTGTCTAAATGGAAAAACACACACCGATTAAAATCTCCTCGTCACTAAGAGCATTGAAGCAGGAACAGCGTTATTTGTCCTGAACAAGCCTGTTGATGTTAGTGAAGAATGCCTGTGATTTCCCTTGCCAACAAACACATATAATGCAGAACATCTAAAAACTTGATTTGCTTTGGTAAAAAAAAGAAAATTGAAAATGCCCTTGCATGAAAGAAGATCACACACTGTGTTTCCTCAAAGAGCCCGATTCTACTGAATATCCAAAGCTTGTTTCCTTCTTACTATGATACACAAATGTGTGTCAGAGAAAAAAAAAGTACTATGAATTATGTTCACAGCCAAGGACCATATCAAATGATATTCCACTATTAGCTTACACATTCAGAGGCAACAGCAAGTCCCCGTAGCCTCTGGTGGAGATTACAGAAATAAATGGGTGGCATTTTTAGCAAGCACCCACTCCATCTGTAGCATTATTTTATTTTCAGATTTCCCTGCAGAAATTATATAAACAACGAATCTCTTTTTTTTTTTAATTTGCCACACATGTTGACCACTGATAAACGATGTATGCCTAATGGATTGGACCACTCATTTAGCCTACTAAATCACAGTAACAAAGTGCACCGCATGATAACGTGCCTTTTTTTGATGAATTTGTGGGAAAATATGTCTTGGGATGTAACAACCTCACGCTTTTTATAGTCTTGACAGATGTGGCTCAGTATAAAATGCAAAAAAACAGCTGTCACATTCAGTCAGTGAAAGAAGTAGCTGCACGTACTCCCGACGTCTTTATGAGTTGTACTAATGAAATACAGCAGGTGATACAAGTTTATGAAGCTCGGTATTTATTCCCAAAACTTTAGGGTCCCTTGTTATTCATAGAGAGAAAAAAAAACAGCTCCTGGAGGAGAAGGTGAAGGCGGTCATTTGCTCGTACCGGTATCATAATTTTTAAAATAATCTGTGTCTCCCACTCTCGTTATCTGTTTCCCCCCCTGCGTGTGCATGCAAACCAATCCAGCTGAATATTAATTTAAACCCCGCTTGCCAAGTTTGGCGGATGCAGCGGTGCTACAACAGCATCATTCTGGCTTTAATGACTCAGTGCCAAATGAATTAGACTGACAGCAATTTATTGACCCAATTTCGAAACAGAATTGCTGGAATCATCTTCAGTAACAAATTGGGCTCTGGATGGTGACTGCTGCTGCGGAGCTACCTTGTGTGTTCCTAATATCCGAGCTACTCATGAATCACGTTTATTTTATTTCTAAAATGAATAAATAAAGGGGCATGATGGTGGCCCGGCGGTCTAAGAGGCATAAAATGTAGCCACGGCATATTTGGCTCAAAACTGTCCAGGAACCTCTCTCAGTATTCTTCTTGCCTCCCTTTGTCTGATCTAATTTAGACAAAAATTACCTCTATATACAAGTATTTCATAGATGGAACTTGTAAAAAAAGGCCATGCCTCAGTGCATGCCTCCTCCTCCTATCTCCTGTGCTTGATCATGCGCTGCACATGTGCTCTCATTGTGCATGTCTCCTCCCCGAGTGTCTCCTCCCCGGGCACATCACCTGTGCCCGATCATGCAGTGAGGGAGAAATACAGATGAGGAGAGGACGGCTGGACTTCACCTGCTGTGATTGATGCCTAATGGGCATTTCTTTTAATGTGTGCATCCATGGAAAATGTGAGTTTGTGTTATGCTTAATGTGTTCATCTTAAACTGGCATTAATAATCGGTAGCTCTGTATTTAAGCCGTCTTCTGCGTAGATGCCTGTGTTACCTCAGGCTCACTTGTGTTGCTAAAGTTGATTCAGTGTTGATTCTAATAACTCTGTACTGTTGTGCTTTATTGCTACAGAACCACACACGGATACAGAACCTGTGATGGACCTTGCATTTAACACTTTCATTTCTCATTAGGCTCATTTCACACACCATTATTTTTTATTCTTTGATCTGCATCGAGATAAACAGCCTTAACTCTACACTTGGACTCTGCATATCTCTGTTTCCACACTCTCACCTGAGCACAAAATAGTGTCCTGATCAGACACCCTGAAGCGATTGTTGCCACACCTATTGATCCATAAAAACACACACATTCCTTCACACAGAACTGGTTAAAAAATGATTATCTTTATTGGTGTTTCATCGTCTTTTTTCACTCTTAAGGGACTGAGGCAAACAATGAGCACCTCTTCACCTCTTCCTTTCTCCATATCGCCCGCCCTTACCACCGCCCTCACCGTCGTTTCCCTTACTGTGTTATCAATACGTAGTGGGATGACGGGCACTACAAACTCAAAGTTAAAGTGTGCACAGAGTAGCAGGAGTCTCATTTCACACACACACACGGGACGAGAGAGAGTCGACAGACAAGACGATGGCGGAGGATTTGGTGTCGAAGCAAAAAGCAAAAGCGCCTATTTGGCAGTATTTTAGATTTAAACCCAACGCTATAAAGGGAACCATGACGTTAATGAGGAAATCACCATGCGGAGGAGACAGTGGTGCCAGGTGGAAAACTGCGACCCCACAGCGAAAGCGACCGGAGAGGCCAGACACGTCGATGATCAAAGTAAGCGCTCTGCATATATTGAGCATCATCTTTTCTTGTAAAATGCCCGTTGTAATCTGTAACACAAGTTTATTAACCAGTGGAAAAATGTGTCCACCGTGACATCCCTATTGTTACTGCTCGAGTGTAAAGTTGCATCTTAGTATTAAATGTTTTACATCGTAAACTACAAGCTATCATCAGCTGATTATTGTCTTTAATTTTAGAATTGACAACTTGCACCTGAACAATTATTATAATGACACAAAAAAGACAAACAATTACACGTGTACCCATTAAAAAAACCTGTCTCCTAGACTTTTAGGGGCCTAAACGTATTGACTTTTCTAAATGCCCAAACAATTTATTCTTGTTAAAATGTGTTAAATATTGTAACTGCCACATCAGCCACCGCCACGGTGACTGATCACTGCAAAGTGGAACACATATCATATTGTATTATTTGAATAAAAAACAAAACAACACTCATTGTATGTACACTAATGTGTTATCATGTATTCATATTAGTCAATCTCTAGACTAGACCTAGCCTACAGCTACATGTTCTGGTTTAATATTTTAGTTGAAGGACGAAGCGTTTGCTCAATGTCAGTTATACTCAAACAATACCTTGGCAATCATGACAGATTTGCTATGTTCGGCTACATGATAGAATATCACTGGTTGGGGGGGGGGCTTGTTGGGAGGGAAGACAGCTTCTATTTAAACACATCTGTTGATTGGCCACACCGTGGGAATTCAGAGAATAATAACCCTGTGAAGGCAGTGGGAGAGAGCCGGGATGAAGGGATCTAAATCCGTGCTGTGGACAAACAGGAAAGCCGTTTCCCTGGCACCGTCCTTCCCTCAGAGATTACATGTCTCTCGTTTTCATCATAACATCCAAGTTGGCTTGCCACCATTAACAGGACAGACCTCAGTACTTATCCCATCACATTGCAGTGGCCAGAAAAACAGACCACAGCGGAGCAACTGTGTCATCCACACACCGGCGGGTATTTACAAAATGCACATGTAACAACGCGGTATGGAAGTTTGAATATGTTCAAATGAGGAGAAACAACAGCCAATCTTTTTTTTTTTTTTTTTTTTTACAACAGCAGGCAGGAGGTAGAATTATGCAGCCCGAGTGAAATCCTGAAATACCCTCAATAGGTTCAAGTGTGAGGCTGTGGGCTGCAGTCAGGTGGACAGCATGAAAAGGTAATATACTGTAGCTGCAGAGCACAATTCAGAGCCAGCGGCGAGTCGAGGCAGTTTCTGCACCACAGCCCTCCTGGCTGTTCAGCACGTCCTCGTTCGCTCGTTCAATATACCTCCACCTCTGCAGGCTAAAGCCCATATACTGGCCGCTTCATCTCTCCACAGTATTTAATGCGTTTCTTCCTTCCCACTCCCACTCCAAACCTTTGCCAAATGCTTGCTTGACAACACATCCCTCAGCCTTTGCAGCAGACAAGTAATATGGGCTCATTTTGCAGCAGCCCGTGGCACTGACAGCAGTGGGCTTGTGTCTGCCAGAACTGATTACTTCCGCAGATTGCTGATCAAATTGTCAAATCATCCAAACTTTGAGACAGTTTTCACTCCTACCTGTAGAAAAAAAAAATGTGACCTCATTTTATTTGTGGGGCAATTTCTGTGACATCCACATTTTGCAGACAAAGTCTGATACTCTAAATCAAATTGCCTGTGGATTTTTTTTTTCTCCCATACAACCAATATTTCTCACCTGTGAAAATTAATTCCATGTTCAATAACTTAAATCCGGGTCGAGAATTATTATTCCAGCATTGTCACCATGCTTTTATCTCCGGCTGCCTGAAAAACATCATCAGGGAAACACGCACCGGCCTCTCTCAAATGAGCGTTTTTAATCTCTTTCATTAGGTTGGCATTACGGCTTTGAGAAACTGATTAGATGTCTCATTCCTAGTGCCTGCACTGATTGTTGTTAATGGCAACCTGTATTGCAGGGGCATTGTCAGACCGAGTGTTCGGCTCGCTCCGTTCAAGCAACTCTCCGAAACACATGGCTGTTTTAATTACTGCTCCATTCAGATCAATGCGGCATTGGTGCTGCGATCAGTATTCAGTATTTGAGTTTTCCTTTAAAAAACACTCTCGCTCGTTGTGCCTCAGGTCTTGATTGTGAAGTAGCCTGTTTATGTGAGAAGGCTTAATCAAAGATTGTTTTTCTCTGATTTAACACTTTGGATGTGAATGAGTTCTCAGAACCAAATGTGACTATATTCACGAGACAAAGCGCTGCTCTAACACAGATCTTAAACACCTAAATGATGTAACTAGTTTACAACTGGGTTCCCTGAAATAAAGATGATTGTGTCTAGAAGGTAACCCTCAAGTTACCAAACTCTCACGAGATGGTTAAGGTTAGGCGTTGACCGTGAACGGTCAGGGTCAGGACAGGTCGTCGTGCAACTTGGGGTTTACCTTCAAGACACGACCAATAAGAATTGTTTTGTAAATGGCAATAGTGACCGACAGATATGAAATGTTCCTCTTGGAAATCTCTACCATGACACACAATGTATTAATTGCTTTAACAAAACCAATACATCATAAATCAATGGGTCATTATTCTTCATTAGAGGGAAAATATATGTAAAAATGCACTGGTAATACCAACAAGGGGCGTCCCGAATACCATATTTTGGGCTGTGAAGCTTCTGTGAGAAATATTCAAAGGTACTCGAAGCTTTGCGGCGTTGCGTGGCGTGGCGTGGCGTGGCGTGGCGTGGCGTGGCGTGGCGTGGCATGGCGTGGCGTGGCGTGGTGTGGCGCGGCATGGCGTGGCGAAGCGAAGCGCAGCAGGCTGAGATGTTCTTTCGTCTGTCTGTCTCCATCTTTTCTGTTTCATTGCCAATAATGTCAATAATGTTTAATATGAATAATTAATAATGTTGTGGGATTATTACTTATTTCATGGGCTATTTTGGGATTTATACTTTATCGTAACATACTTGTATAAAAAAAAAAAAAGAAAAAGCATTGAATACTGATTTGGAGGTCGATTGCCATGGCAATGGTCGACGCCTCGTAGCATTCGGGTCAGCCCTAATACCAACTGTCAGAAAAGGGAAAAAGTGATGAATAGATATGATATTCTTTGGCCAGTGAATATGATCATGTGATGCAACTCATACTAGCTTAGGAGCAACATTCAATCATAATAAACCATATTAAAAATAAAAAATACAGTAGTTTGGATTCATTCTCGCCAATATATTTCAAAAGATTAATATCTAAAGCCATTCAAAACATGGTACGCTTCATCTAAATGACACCACAACCACTGCAGATTGGGTGTACGTGTTACAGGATAATGCCCGTCTCTCTCTCCTGCTGGTAATTGCAGTAAGTCAGAGAGGAGGAGTCAGACCGGGGCTCCAGATGCCCTCTTCTGGGCCAGACCTCCCTCAGGACAGGCTGGTCTTGTCTTGAGCCGCATCAGCCGGAGAGAGAGCCAGACTGGTGATTCCATTAACTTAGCCGCTAATAAGAAGTACACCTGGGTCCTTGCTGTCCTGCAACACATCCCCCATCAATCCGCTCCCCCTTCATCCCCGGTCATGCTCCAGGGAAAATAATGAGTGGAAAAGAAGAAAATAAATAAATAATTGAAGTAAAAAAGTGAATATTTCAGCTACAACAAATGTCTCTTCTGCACAGGCCTTGAAAAGTAAGCCCACAGATTAGGTTCATTGGAAGTTACTGAAACATTGCCCGGTATAACATTATTACCTAGCCTGATATACTGCACTGCTGGTCCACACGTATATAAATAACATCGCAAAATAACCAATAACAGAATAGCAAATGATCAATATCCAACATCTGTACACATCTTCACAGCATGCTTAAACATTCACAATTCATGTATATATTTTATTATACACTAGTGGCAATAGAGACATTTTGCAAAACACTAGTGGACAACAACAGTTGGTACACAATATAGTATAGTATATAGTATAAATAAATGCTTAAAGCTAGATCTTCTGCCGAGGGGTTAAAGATTGAATTTGGAGCACCTTTTAGCTTTTTGGTACAATATCCAGATGAGCAGGACACACACCGGGCCTCCCTTCACATTCTTATTTGATGTACCTCGCACTCCAGTAGTTCGTCTAATAGCTACTGTAGCTGCCCGATGAAGTTTTAAATAAAAGAAAAAATGAGCAATTGCACTCCTCTGGTGGCCAATTAAAGTTAACAGATAAATCAGATGCAATTAATTCAGAATTATTACTGTGCATTAGTTTTACAGTGTAAATACTCCCTCAGCTTATTAGCAATTCACAGACATTATAATTCAACTGCAGTGTCTTTTGATATTCATAAGCAATATTTCAATATTTTTTTTTATCAAATATGTGGATATGGCTGTCCTGTGAAACCTAATATGTTGCAGTTAAGTTACTATTTCTGACCACCACATTACCTTTCTTGATCTTTAGCTTCACTATTTATCTTTAAACAAATCCCCTAATTCTCTCCCAAAACTCATCTGTAACTATGATGACTTTCATAAGCACTCAGGTAGAAGGAAATTCTGAGATTTGGGGTCATTTTTCTGACTTTTGCAGTCTTTTTCCTTCTTCTACTTCTTTGTTGAATTGGTTAATTGTCATTTTAAGTACTTTAAAGGACCCATATCGTGCTCATTTTCAGGTTCATACTTGTATTTTGTGTTTCTAATAGAACATGTTTACATGCTGTGATGTTAAAAATACCCTTTATTTTCCTCGTACCGTCTGCCTGAACATACCTGTATTCACCCTCTGTCTGAAACGCTCCGTTTTAGAGCATTTCAACGGAATTGCAATGGAATTGCGTTGCTAGGCAACAGCTTGGCTCCATGTTTACTTCCTGTCGGGTTATGTTATTAACATACACTGCAACAGGAGATAAACTGGGACACATTTAGAATATTTACGTTTAAAACTGTGAAATGGTCTAAATATTGTATATTTGTGACATCACAAATGGACAGAAATCCAAATGGCTTGTTTCAAACACAACATTTCTGAACACGGGCTGTGTGTATTTCTCCGTATATTGAGCGTTTTGATAGTTTAACAGTATTTATAAAGCACTTAAACCTGCTTTATAATATAAAAGACGTGGAAATCTCACTTTTTTACAATATGGGACCCTTTAAACTATATTTGCATGAAAGTGTACTATTCAAATAAACCTGGACTATAACAGAATAACTTCTAACCATTGTGAGATATGTAATGTTTTTTGTCTGTGTGCTACACAGCTTTTGTACTATTATCTGAACAAATGAGTTGTTGACGCCCGCAGCCGATATTTTCTGTATCTGTTCCAGAAGGTTATGTTTTCACAGCTATCGGCAGAGCGCCTACATGGCTGCCCTGTAACGGATCATGACCTTCAATTAAATGTCAGTCAATCCTTTGCATGGCCTGATGCCAATGTTTTTTTGTTTTTTCCTCCTCTCTCTGTGTCCTGTATGCATACTTGCTTGGGACACTTCTGTGTCCCGTACAGCAGTTGGCCGGTCTGAAATGCCCTGATTGACGCCTGACTCTGAGCATCCGTTCCACCTCTTGCTTAGCTGAGCCCGTGCCAAGAGGATTAAAAATGGAGTCCTCTAGGGCCACGCCATGCCATCTGGACAGGGTTGATCTGGGAGCAGGGTTGTCAGCCAGGAATGCTGAGTGCATAAAATGCTGCATAGCTACATTCAAATACAGCTTTCAGCTTTGGAGAATGTTTTAAAAGTGTCATTTGCACTCATTTCAGAGTTCCTTTTTTCCCACATTGCTCTCTCTTTATATCCTCTGAGTAGCGGAGATTATTTGTATTCATTTGATATTTTTACTTTCTGCTGACAATGACAATGGGATGATTGGCAAATTGGGAGCAATTGCGGGGAGTCTACAGGGTGAAATTCCACCATGATTTCATGAAATGTGTTGTTTTCTATCTTTGGTTTAAGTGCTTCTCGCTGTCAAGCACTCTACTATTATGTTGCACTTTGATGGTCACCTCTCCTGAAATATAAACAAGACAGATAATAATGTATTTTTTACAGGTAATTGAAGAAAAATTGCTTTAACTTCAGTACAATCCAGCCTGTTGGGAATTTACCAGACGTTTTCACTCTGACAAAAAAAGTCATTTTAAGCAAAGGGAAGGAAAAGAAAGGGATTTTTTTTCCACCGTGAGCCATGTCCATCCTCAAGACAGTCAAAATGAAATATAGAGAGGACTAAATGCTAATGCCTCAATAACCTTTTCCATAGAGTGATGTGTGCCACCTTTGATTTCCCCACCATATCAAGGTCTAATTTTAAAGGTTAAAGCTGGTGGTTGCTCCTCAATATGCCAGAGAGAAGCCAGATGACATCTGTGTTCTGCATGACCAAGTAAGGCAAGTAGGAGTATATTAAATCATGCAAAACATGAAAATAAGCGAATTTAGGTCACCGTCAGCGACAACTGCCAGACTTCAGAGAAAACCCGTAAAAGTTTTGATGTTTTGATGATGTAATTCTTTCTTTGTGGTGATCTCTGTTGGGAATAGCGGGGGAGGTGTTGGGTTGCTTTATTAGCTCGTTCTCTTTGAGAGGTTATGGGTATTAGCAGGAAGCAGCTGATGCCTCCTCATCCAACTGGAACCCCGCTCCACCCCAGACTATTTCCCTTGACCGTGTACTTCATCATCCAGCTTATAGCCAGCCACAACCCCGACAGGATACCCCTGCACACGCACACATTTGTATCACTGCACCCTAGAATTATATATCAACCTGCCATTACCTAAAGTTAGCATCTTCTAACCTTAGCCATGCTCCTAATCTCATCTTGAACCCAATACTTACTTCAAACCAAATACCAAAACCAACACTGACCATAAACTAGTCCTAAACTTAAGTGTATGACGCAAATACTTAAAGGGACTGTATGTAAGTTTTTAAATGTTTTTCAATTGTTTTTTTATTGCTTATGTGTAAACAGGTTGTAACCTAACCTCGGCCGTTTTTTCTGGGAAAATCCAACGGATGTGACGTCATGCACGCTCGCGAGTGCCTTTTATTTCATACTAAGGGCTAACAGTGTGCAACCATAGCTAACGTTTGGTTAGAAATGGAGTCCGCTGACGCCAACAAATGACCAGGAGTGTGACCGACATCGGGGGGAAAACTAGGATCGCCACGGCCTTCGATTCATGGAGGGACCTTCGTTTGGTTTTGGTTATCAAAATGGACCTCGAGCTGACAAAATTACTATTGGGCTAATATTACTGTGTGTTGTCACCTCACTGTTTTGACGGATGCTCGTTCGCGTCTACGTAGTGCGAGCACAAGCGCAATCGCGAGCAACAGGACGCTGACTGTTGTTGACGTAACGGCCACAGGTGACACTGTTAACAAGCAATTTCTGATTCTTACATAGAGCCCCTTTAGGAGCCCCATCAAAATCAATATAAGGGTATTTTATATATAAAAGTCAATGAATATAAGTGGGGCCTAAACCAAACTGTAAAATTCCTCTTGACCTTTGGACCATTGTTTATAGAGCTTTAATGTTATTTCTCGTATACTGACTAATCTCTTGTTGGCTACTATGTTCCCAAATATAACATTACCATAAACCTGATTCTAAGTCTACCATTAACACTGTAAAGCCCAAATAAAAAATAAAAAATAATAAAAAAAAATGTTTTCACCTCTCAGATGTTGTTGTAGAAGGCCACTGACGCAGAAATTAAAGTTTTTTTTTATAGTTTTATTAAATTTTTAGGAAAATGTTTGTTATACTGCAACGTTGGCCCTGGATGGGAGCAGAATTTCTGTATTTGAACTGACATTATCTGGAAAAAAATATATAGAAAAATTCAATTTTAATTTGCAGGACTGATGCCCATTTAGGGTTTTTAGGAATTTTTAGGATAGCTACAGGAAAAGTGATGTATGTCATTTTGCAACTGTGGTCCTTACAGGGTTAACACCTACTCAAATTGTGACTTTTTTAAGTTACCCTTTACACATGTGAACACGTGATCACCATGGATGGTTCTAATGTCTCACATAGAAAAACAAAAATGCATTGATGCACTCATACACAATCCCCCCCACTATTTCTCTACCATTTAAATCGAGCTGAAACTAAAATGGGTTTATTTTCACTTCAAAATGTATGCTGTGTAAATGATGTGCCTTCAGGCCTCCCTTTAAGGACAAAAAAAATGAAATAAAATTGTTACCCAAAAGCTACAAATTAAAATTGCATTGGTCTAAGGGCGGCCCCTCTCTTGTGTTTATATGCCAGTGGGGTTGCCATCGGGTACCTACCTATGTAAATGGGGAACACATTTGCATA
The DNA here is from genome assembly GCF_015220745.1 of Sebastes umbrosus. NCBI lineage: Eukaryota > Metazoa > Chordata > Actinopteri > Perciformes > Sebastidae > Sebastes > Sebastes umbrosus. Next base: position 3,676,275 of record NC_051289.1, read on the forward strand.
AAGAGTAGCCTATCAAACCATTTTACTTTAAATTGTATTAGCATAAAGCAGTAATTGTTAGTTGCCTATTGCAGCATTTGGTTTGCAAATCACAGTTAACAGGACAAGTTTGTTCACATTATGTCCCCTTTCCCCTAGCTGGCTCAGCTGTCAATCAAACAGGAATAATGGACTCCCCAAACCACTGCACCTTTCACCACAGCGCCCAACACAACCCCCAACCTCCCACAGGACTTTACTGGATATATCCCAAAAGATATGTGTATTTTTTTTTCAATCCTTTCCTAGAAAAGATTAATTAACTCACTTCTGACTACAAAGAGCGAGAAGTTGTCTAATTTCAGTTGGGACATTAAAGGATCTGCAGAGCACATGAGCTCCGGACAAAAGAAGCATCTCCAAGTGTCTCTCCGATTAGAATATCCCCGGTGACCACAGCACACACCACTGGCTCTGTGTGTGTGTGTGTGTGTCACTGGGGGGTTTGGAGGCGGGTTGCTTGCTAGTTGGCTCTAATCTGCTTGATGATGAAGATCCCCCTGTGCTCAAGGGACCTGACGAGCAAGAGGAGGGGATGGGATGGGGGGGGGCTACTGCCTTACGCCAATGCAATCACGACCGTCTCTCGCCACTGAGCCAGCAGCGCTCACAAACCCTCTCACATTCCCTCTCTTCCTCACTCTCTCTCTCCTTCACACACACTTCCTCTCTCACTCTCAGACGCACACGCACACACACACACACACACAAGCTTCTTTCTCTCACTTCACCGCTCACTCACTCGCTCTCCTCAGTCGTCATCCTGTAGCCCGCCGCACCGACCGACGCGCTCCACTTTGGCACTGCTCCCCGTGTATTCTCCGGCTATTTCCGCAAGCGGTTGTCTCTCTGTAACTCTCAAGCGTCCGTTCTGTTCCAGCGTGGGATTCCGACTGTACACAGAGAGTGGGATAATGAAAGAAAGGCACCAAAGAGGAAAGCAGGGTGAGAGAGGGAATTAAAAGAGGAGTAAAAAAGCAGCAAAGGAGAGCAGTCTGCTCTTGCAAGAGAGGTGGGAGGACAGTTTGATTCAGTGATCGTTTGGATTAAACTGGCTACGTCTCTGCTCTAAAGTGTCCCACTGAAGGTAAGAGTGTCTCCTCTCTGCCTGTAGGCATTTCACATGTACCCTAGTTTTCACCTTCGTAGAAATGGAACTGATTTCCAGCAACTCCTGGGTTACTTGCTTTGTGCAGTTGATATACATTTCATAGCTTGTTGACAATAACAGACAGGCTCTATTTGATTATGATATTGATATCATTCCCTCTGCAAACACAGTTGAGACACTTCTTTCTGGTTTAAGTCTGATGAAATGTGGTTCAGCTGTGCCCTTGACAACGTTTCAACCAAAAAGGAGTTGTGAGAAACAGGAATGCTGTTGGAAGTCCACGAGGACCTGCAGATACTTAGAGCGGTCGTGTGCGTCTCGTGTGCTTTCTGTCGAGGCTCGTGAGAATTCAGTTAACTATGAATTAAAGCAGATTGGTTCACGTGTCAGGCAATACTTCACTCTGAATGCGCTGACCCCATTTGTAGGTCTGAGTTATTTGAGTTGATTTGCATATGAAAGGCTTTGTGGCTTTTGAACTCTGTGTTGGAGAGCGTTCAACACTGATTATCACACCGTGGTACATCAAGTGGTTCTGGCAAGTTGATCTAAGCTGTGCGTAAATAAAGCCACCACAACTACAAATAGTTTCAGCCGTATTTCCGTGTGTTTGTGTGCGATTACAATGACAATGTGAACTAGATAAATTAATAGTCTGTTCGACATGGAAATGAGAGCCTCAAGGACGACCGTTGTGTATCCAGTTTAAATGCAACTGATAGTGTTTGCACAGTGCAGTGCTAATAAAACTGCTTTCAGTTGAGGGTAAGAGCACGCTGATGGTCTGATGGCTCAATCACAGGCTTGAGATTATTCCTTTTGTTTGCACACAGAGTATATCAGCAACATTATTAGTGGGTAAGACCATTCTAGTGGTGTGGATAGAGGATTAGGGAGAACAATCTGAGAGGATATCAGAGAGGCTTGACAGAATCTGATTTGCTGAGAAACATGGGATCACAGATGCAACCTTGTCCCCATTCCGCAGTAGCAGATGCTCATTCGGATGAGCCAGAGAGGAAATATAAGGACTCAAAATATGGAAACGTACCCTGGAGCGATGCGGAGCTACATCTGCTGTGAACTTACACATTTGATTGTTACATCAGCAGTCCCACTGGAAGTTGTTAAAAAACATCAACTTTGCATCGCTTCAAATCGTCCAAAGCTCAGTTATCTCAAGTACTGCGGTGCATCGGGTGCATCTAGACTCTGAGCCTCTGGCAGCCATGTGGACAGAGACAGACATAATCCAACGACTATCGTCACTTTAAAGACTTTTGAACCAACGTGCATTGCTATGATTACATCAGAAAAATAATGGAGATTACTCACTTAGCATTCTCAGTATGCCTGTAACATTATTTCAGTCTGACTGAAGAGATGTCTTGTGAATACCAGCGCAGGTTTTTCAAAGTCAATCCCATCTTCACTTACAGATTAGATAAAAATATATAAGCTCTCGCCTTCCACTACTTTGAGCACATCTAATGTAACTCACTTTAGTGTCGAGGCACTGAGTCTTCTTATCAGCATTCAGCTGAAAACACCTGCTTTGGAATAATCAAATTACGCTCCAAGGAGTCCAGTTCCAGAGGAAAAGAGGAGCCGGACCCTTTGAGTACACAGAGGCTACTGTGCAGAAAATGAGCATTCAGGGCATGCAGCCACCGACCACTCAGGTATTATAACTGCATTAGAGGGGATAAACGAAGAGACACGCAATATACTTGCTATGAGTGCTATATTAAGTCATGATAGTGACACTACCAGGCTCAACAGAAATCCAGCGACAGAGTGAAGTGGAAGGAAATGTTTTTCATAACATAGTTAACCTGTTGACGACCCGTTTATGATGGAAATAATGACAGCTTTCGGTACATTTGCTTAATGTTGCACACTTCCAGTGCTGCCCTTGAAAGGTGAACACTTCTATACAAGAACAGGACGCAGCATCCTGTAATATTGTTACATCAGATCGCCTTGTTACACAGATTTAATCAAGTCTCAATTCTTGTTGGTCAATGAATTATTTGAGCGTTTGCAGTTTTTAAACCAACTCATTTAATTATATCCCTCCGCAATCAAGTTTGATTCATTTTGGGGATTTATGATTCATTTAACTCAAGACACCTGGAGCCAAAAGAAGATATTACCACTTTGCTACGACAGACAATAATGCTAGATTTTTTTTTTTTTTTCTTGTACAAGCTCATGGTTCACCAGCATATTGTAGAAGTGGGAATCACTAGAGGCCCCACGATACCATATTATCACGACACTTAAGTCAAGATACGATCTTATTGCGATTTAAAACATTTTACGATATGCTAGTATTGCGATAATGGGATTTATTCGCTTTTTTTAACTGCAGATTATGCAGTTTGTCAACATCTGAAAGACAGAATAGCAACCAGACAGACCCCCCGGCAGGCTGTCGGCTTGTTAAGAGGTTAATAGTTTATACAATAAAAAATGTATACTTGACGTACGTGTATCAATAAAATACTGACACGCAAAATATCACAATGCTATGTTGTATTGATTTGTTTCCCTCATCCCTAATACATTGGTTCACTTTTTGAGCCAGCTAAAGCGAAACATTATCTGTTACCTGTGTGGCCTGACAGATATGCATCTGCCAAAGCGAGACAGCAACACCACTTTGTCAGGCTGAATGTAAAGTCTCCTTATGCTGACTGTGTCCATGTAAATGGAATGGAAAGACTGAGTGCTCCGCGGTAAATTAAAGCACATGTCCACTAAGCTGTCATCATACCTTTGCATCCGCTGCGCCGTTTGATTAGGGTGAGCTGTTATTTATGGACGGTCTGCAGCCTTTAGCGTAAGCAGAACTACAGCGATCAGTCATCCGGATATGCCACCCATCACCGCATTTTGAAGTAAGTGTCCATCAAGAGCCCTGAGCTTAAATAGAATCAATACTTGAGATTATTTGGAGTCTCCAGACTCTCTTTACCCTGGGCTCTTCCATCTCCGCCCCCACTCAATGGAACCATTTTAACATCATTCCGCTCTAAATCAGGTGTGTCCGAGCTTGCATATGCGAATCTATATGTGTGAGTGTGTGTGTGAGCGTTAAAGTGTGCCTGTCTCTGTGCATTTCTGTAGCACCGTAAGATCTAATAAGCTAACTGTCAGAAACTTGCTTGCACAGTTTAAAGCATCTGAATGCTAATCAGAAAGTGGATTTGGTTGTTCTGCCTGCAGTCTCGAGGCCAATCTCAGATGAAATTATTGCACTTGTATGAACGTGCTTTGTGTCAGGCAGCAATTTCCCCCACAGCGAGCCACACTCTGCCAAGACCCCTGCAGACCTCTAAGACGGGGCTCTCCCCGGCTCTCAGACAATCAGCAGCAAGACTCCTAAACATCTCAAATTAAAGTCTTACAGTGATGGATGACTCTCAATCTCCAGGAGATATTGTGCACGCTTCAGCTCTGAATGATGGGCAACTCCTCTTCACTCCACTTAGCAATTATTTATATAGATTTGTCTCTGTTCGTTTGTCAGCTTTTTGGACACGCTGCTTCTTCCGCTCTGTGGTAGAAAATACTCTGCAGAGTTTCTGCAAGCCGACTGAAGCTGAGGCGCTTTTTTTCAGGAAAGCAAACAAATATATCCCTTCCCATGTGGTATACGCGCATTGTTTGAAGTGGTGGTGAAAATAGAAGTGGGAAGAATGCAGTTACCTGAAGATACCGTTTTATATCGAGGACATGCTTTTGCCCTATGATCATACAAAACAGTGAGCTCAGTGTGGTGTCCTGCAGGATGTGAGATAAAAAGGTGAGTGCAGAGATGGAACATTGATTATTACTAATATCCGTGCTCTGCTGCGGCTTATCTTAGAACGGCCACCATTGGAGAGGTCAAGGAAAATGGCAGGTTTTTTGAAACTTCATTGATTAATTAAGCTGCTTTGCTTAGCTCACTTGAATGCATTATCATACACAACCACTTCCTTTGAATGTATTCTGAGGAAGTCCAAAGTGAGGTCAGTTCATTGTCTCTCCTTTATACTTTATTTATGAACTTTCTTTCATACGTGTTTTGAAAACTGCGGAGCCACGTCTTAAAATAGCCCAAAGAGACGCTGGGGCCTTTGTGCCTTCCAGCCTCTGAATACATTTGTGCCATCTCTTTGAGAAATCCACCACAGATTCTCAGCCAATGGATGGCAGGAATTGGTTGTGGTCATAAAAATCGCTGGAGGCCATGCACAGGCACAAGTACAAGTGGATGATGGAGGAGGTTTCTTTGCCAATGCCTTTACTCTGCTATTCATAAAGTTGTTCTTTGTTGTGTCTCCATATTTGGCAGGCGCTGAATAACAGGTTTTCTTTGCTTGCCAGAATCAGAAAGACAGGCAATTAGCGGGTTATATATGTAATCCCCTTCCTTTGCATCGGTGATGAAATGCTTTCTATCTGACACATTTAATCATTGGGATCCGTCCAAACAATAAAGAGTCATCTCTGGCTGGCCTCGATTCGAGCACCTTAAACACAACCTCACCGGCCCCCAATGGCAACTTGGGAAAGATTTCCTGTCACACAGGTGAATGACTATTAGTTTACTGACCCTAGAGGTAGAGGGAGATTGTAATGATTTCTAGAGAGGGTGCTAGGGGGCCTTTCATTATAGGGACTGAGCAGCGCTGTAGCACTCCCTGCAGTAAAGTGCGTGGTAGAAATAGATATGGAATACACCATTCTGGCGAATTGATTAAATCTTGCAGATGACTCCAAGGCTATCAGCATATCTTTTAAAGATAATAGCTTTGAGCCATCAATAAAATTCATACATGTTTATTTTCACTTGAGTTGGGCGTGAAAAAAACAGCAGCTTTGTGCGGTTGCAATCTGTCAATTTTATTTTTGTTATGATAAGATTACCATTAAGATGCAGTACTATTTATGGATGTTGGCATTAGGGCTGTAACTACCTATTATTGTGGTTATCAATTTATCTGTTTTCTTAAAGAAACCAAGGTGACATCTTCACATTGCTAGTTTTGACCAACCAACAGCGCAAAACTCAAAGTTACATTGGAGTTTTTTGCCCGATAAATGACTTTAAAAACAATTTGGATACACTATTAATTGATTTAGAAGAATAAGTAAAATAAAATGCCAGGTCATTAGTTCCATAAAAAACAATAATTACATTTATGGTAAGGGTAACATCACAAACCAGTGTAACATATTATTACTACTCCAAATATTCTTTCCTTAAGTCTGTGATCTGATCATCATCAAACATCTGGTTGTGTTGCCCACATGTAAAAGATCTCCAGCTAGTATATGAAGCAACAGCATTTCCCTTTTTCCCTTTTTCAAGAAGCCTCAGTAATTAATTCTGTACTCTACTGTATGCCACATCAAATTTTCACTTTTATTCATCCACGTCAAAACTCATCTTCATTTCATTAGAGGAAAATGTGCTCCTTAAATCAAATCATTTCGCAGTGCAGCAGATACCACCTCCCTGTGAAGTACCTCTCACAGATACAACATTTCTAATTTTGCTTAACACACTCGAGCAATGTACCCTTTACCGGCATATAGACTACTTTAAAGCCAGGGTTGGTAATCTTCTTCAAAAACAGTTGTTAAAATTCTCATTACATCCCGACAGCAATCAATAAATCTAATGCCCTGACCAAAAAAAGAGACGGTCACAGGACTGTAATAAGCCCGTTCAATCATTTCATTTACCCCGAATGAAGTTATTGGACGGGCTACCTGCCTGTCTACCTACATACCTGCCTAGCTGAGTGCACTCTGCCCGTGCACTCATTGCGCATCAGCGGAGTCTTCTACAAGCTGCTAGCTTGACAGCTGTAAGTACTAACAATAGAGTGGTGCAGGAATGAGTCCGAAAACCCAGAAATGAGTTCGCATTTTAGCACTTCCGATTCCCTCGTCTTGAAGTCAATGGGTTTTCAATGTTCTACAACATAAAATCCAGAAACAAATATCCCACTAGTGAATTTTGAGCCTTTACGTGTCTTCAAAAAGGCGGTTGCTTACAAGTGGCTAAATGAGACTACTAAACATCATCACGCCGAACACTAGTCACATTTGGCTTAGTGGTGCTGATGTGGAGTCATGCAACGGTGGTGTTCATTTATAACCTAAAGTTACTTCTGGTGATTGCATTTACGCTTCTAAAATCATAAAAGTGGTGTTCATTTGTGGGGATTATTTTACGGAACAAAACGTGTAAGTATCAAACATTTTTTTTTGCCACACAGCTAATTTTCTGCAATAATCCAAAACCCTACGGAAAAATCCCATTGGATTGTTTGTCGAGGGAACCGATACTAACTTCTGGGTTGGCCTACAATAATACGCCATCCCTGCACCACTCTATGGCCGTGTTCGTTGTTTACGTTCATAATGATAATTTTGGGGGAGTGGCTTTGGAGAGAAGCCTGAAGAGACGGGCGGTCAGTGTTGCCGACTTGCTAGATACTCTTGCTAGTTTCTCAAGATTACCATCCCTAGCTTTAAATACAACCAGTGTAATATAAATGCTTATTGTATATTGTTTATTGTATTTTCCATCTGTTCAGTAGTCATATCACAGTATCTTAGACCGAATGCATGTATGATTGCAGTCTTAGATACCGTGGTGCATTCTGTAGAAGATAACCTATTATATAAATAGATTTTTCAGAGGAAAAAAAACTCTACTACTACAAACTACAAACTAACAGAACAGACAGATATACACATCAGGAAACTACTCTGTATGATTTACATTATCTGAGGTGTAATTCCAAGTCTGTGTGCATGGAACAGCTTGCTGTGGTTTAATTTAAAATATTTACCCACGGAAGTCGCTCCTTCTGGTATCTCTTCCTCTAATCGTTATCATAGCAGAGAGGAAAATTACATCATAACTTACCGGAGTAGAATAGAGGCTGAGCTAGCACAGCAGCAGGCAGCAGTTTGATATGGGAGGACGGGAGCTAACTGCAAAACCCAGTTGCACTTAACCATGAAATATCAGCCTGCTGATTTATATCGTTATTATCATGTTCTGAGTATGGGGTTAGCCTGCCACTCATGTTACCCACTGCTGATATGATGAAGGTTCCCCTATGTGACCACAGCTACATTACAATCTGCTAAACATGCCATGGAACTTTATCTTTGCTCTTTTGACTGATTCATTCAACCATAATGAACTGTTCTTGTTGTTGTTGGTTTTAATAAAAGCTGAAATGTAAACCAAACATCTTTAAGCTATTGACAGCAGAGAGAGTTTGCAATGATGTTAGCTAAAGTTGGCCAGATCAACAGATATTATATGATAGGGGAGATGGGTGGATCACCTTTTTCATAAGAGAAAATTTGCTAATGCACCCAGTGACAGGCTGCGGCTAAATTTATTGGATTTGGTATAACATGAAAGATATTTGAGCAATAGACCCAGGGATATGTGGTAATGCAACTCCTGCCGTTAACATTAATCTACAAAGACATTTCAAACCAATCAAAAACTTCTGTTGTTGTGGGAAAACAATCTGAACTGTGACTCTGAACTGTGGTCTTAGATGAGAGTGTAAGGACAAAGAAACACTTCCCTCCGTAACCATTCATGCTTATCTTCCAACAAATGCCTCAGTGGAAAATGTCATTGAGGAGATAGGGGGGGACATTGTCATCCGTTTCTTAGTTTACTATTCAGAAGAGTGCCGATTTAACATAAAATTGCCCCCTCTTTGCACCTAAATCATTGTGACTCTTAAGGACATCTTTTTTGTGTACAGGGTTTTCTACTTAACAGCTTACCATTCCAAACGGGGGTCGGCCCTTATGCCTTATATAAACCATGAACCTGGGGAGTGATAAAGCATTGCACTTCCACCATTAAATAGAATAAGAAATCATCTTGACAGACCCTAGATCTTGGCCTGGGTGAGTCTTCTTATGAGCGAGACTTCCTCAAGGTCAGCATGATCGTACTTTCCCCACCGTGTGAAGTGCCTGTGATGAATAGGACACAGTGTAAGGGGAGGTGAGGAAGTGAGGGCTGGATGGAGGGTGGTGGGGGCTGTGGGGGTGGTGAAGATTCAGGTAGGGTTAATGTATTGTGTTTACCTGTAAATAGAGGCCGTGAGAGAGTTGTGCGTTTCTCAGGTGTGACTAAGATTAAGGAGGACAACAAGAGCGAAGTGCCTTTTCAATTGTTAATGGCACAAGTTTCAGAAGAAGACATACAACTGTGGCTAATCCACAGCAAAAAACAAACAAGGCCAAAAAGGTTTAGGAACTTTATTTAAGCCTAGGTCGGCTTGGATTAGTTGAGGCTTCACTTATTCCTGAATAAACTTTCAAAACGAAAGTTACACTAAAGCTTTAAGACTGTAAAAGTGCAGATTGGAGTACTATTTATCAGGGTGACACAATCAGGACAATTCATTTCTAAAAATCAACATACTTTTCCAAGAGAAAGCCGAAAGAGTTTGATATGATCATATGAGTGTAAAATGCAATCTACAGATTGCCTCTTCAGTAGGGCTGTATTGGCAACAATCTGGCGATATGATACGTATCATGATACAGGGGTAACGATTCAATATATTGCAATACTGTAAGCAAGGCAATATATTGTAATTTTTTATCAAATATACTTTTAGGAAAACTGTCATAGTATAAAGAGATACCACCATATGAAATGGCTATTATGGGGACTAACATCGTTACATATGAATACAATTGTACTCATTGGATCCACAAGAGTATCAGCTTTCCCGTCATACCCAATGTATGCAATTAACTGTTTAGGGACCCCAGCATGCAGAAATAGCCTACACTATTTTAGAATAGTTACAAATTACACATTTGTACTGCATAATATTGGCATGAAGTGGGAATGTATGTAAATGGAAAACTCGTGGGTACCCACAGAACCCATTTTCATTCACATTAATTGAGGGCAGAGGTCAAGGGAACCCTTTGAAAATGGCCATGCCAGTTTTTCCTCACTAAAATTTAGCTCAACTTGGCCTCCTTGGCAACATGCAAATATGACATGGTTGGTACCGATGGATTCCTTACGTGTTCTTGTTTCATATGATGCCAGTCACTCTAGTTGTGAAACTGAGCCTGCTACAACCTCTGAAAGACAGTAGCGCCCGGTCTACCGACGGGTCGTAAGATGTTTAATAGGATAATTCAAAATCGATACAGTATTGCTAAACAATATTGAGATACTCATGTGTTTCCGTATTTTCTTACACCCCTACTATTCAGCACAGTGAAATTGGCAGAGAAAGGTCAGACAGCAGGTAGTTTGTGTTTGCATGGTAGATATAGATACACCCTGGCTCTTTTTTAGATCAGGCTTCAAGATTACCCTGAGAGTCTATTTTTCTCACCTGAAACTGAGTTGAGTACCAACACTGGACAATCCAAATGAAGTCTTGCCGAAATATAACACATTACGAGAGGGCATCCTTACTACGGAGGACAGAAATGTGTTTCTAGTGTGCTTCAAAGAAAATAAGAGAGGAGAGAATGGCATTTGAAAAAGAAGAGGATTGGAATTGAGAGACTCTGGATTTTGACAATCAAATGCTTTGGTCAGTGCAACAGACAGATGAACACATGTGGCAGCAGTATCAAACACTGTCTCTCGCCTTGTACAAAAAAAAAAAAATGTGTGGTATAACTGGTTCCAGGTCCACAGCATGGAACTGAACAGGACCAAAAAAATGGACAGCACCAAAGGCTTTTAGTCGTGTTTTTATTGTTGGCCATGATACCATAGTAGTGTTGAATGTTAGATGTGAAACTCGGTGCGTTGTGTCGACACTTGTTAGTGTGCTTTTGTACCTGCATATTTGTGGCGGGCATGTGTTATCCCATGAAAGATGGTGGTGCATGCACAGGTGCTAAATAAGTTCTTAAGTATTTATGTAGTGCCGGATTCACCAAACAATTCTAAATATGAGTTTAAGGTTTGATACAGTACGTCATTTCAATAGGCTCCCACAGAGGCAGCTCGTATTTCATTTGATACAGCATCACACGCCCGTCACGCTTGGGCTCAAAGCTGAAGTCATGAAAAGTCCCGGAGGATAAATAACTACCATTGAAAAGTTTTGCACATGATGGATGGGCTGCTGATATGCCCATTTTGACTTTATTAATAGTGCAATGTGTGCTGTTTTGTTTGGCACGAAGTAAATTAGACTGCACAGATGTCCGTGCATTGACCCAAGTAAACAGCGTCCACAAATGTCAATGCACATGTTATGAGGGTGTCACTGTACAGATGGGCTGGTTTTTGTCAATTCTGAATGAGAAAGGAGACACCGAGCCGCTGTAGCTCTGTGGGTAGAGCAGGTCGTCCCTTAACCACAAGGTCAACGGTTCGATCCCCAGCTCCTACTGCTTTACAGCAAACTTACTGCTTTCCCACTGCTCCTAAATGCTTAGGGTGGGTCAAATGCAGATGTACCTATGAACCCTGTACGTATATGATGAATGTAATAAAGTTTAAGGATCGCAGGAGTGGCCATTGTTCTTACTAAACTCACACAGGTTCAGTTTTACTGTTGTTCATGTGAGCAGAACCATGAGTCAGAGGAAGCTAAATTCAAGACAAAACCCCAAAGGCTTGGTGCTCTGTATTTGACAGCTGTGACCTAGCCTGCTGAGTTTTACTGATGAGCAAGGGTCCTTTGACTTCATGTGTAGAGTATAAACAACAATGTGCCCAGCCACCCTTGTGCGAGCAAGGCCTCCGCCAGCCCTCTATCTGATTGTCTCCACAATCCACTGGACTGACAGATCTATCATCTTTCTTATATGAAGCCATAAATCACTCGGGGTTATGTTTTGGGGAAACATCTTTACTTTAAATTGGATAAGTTTTTGATCCGATAACTTTCGGTGACATAAGCTGCGTGGTGATATTAAAAATGTATAAAGGGACCATTCCTTAGCTTAATTATCTGTGTGTGTGGGAGGTTTGATCCAAAATGGACTGAGCACCTGCAGTAACCTGCACCTGAGTAAGCACTAACAAAAGTAAGGTGGCAGATGTAAAAATGTAATTTTAGATCTCATAATCTTAGAACCAAATTGTAATTTTGATTAAAACCTAACAAACCTGTGCTGCTCTATTCCCGCAGATTATCACTCACTTGCTGTGGTTATCAGAAAAGTAAGGATATATTTGCTTTAAGGCTTTTTCTGTACAATTCGGCCACAGGAATTTTTCCATTACATCTCTACTTGTTCTCAAATAAGTGTGAGGAATGTGCTGCTAATAGATTTCTTCTTCCCCACCTTTGTTGGAACATTGCTGCATTTCTTAGCGCATTATCGCCGTCTGTAGATCAGTGGAATAGTGTGTGACCATTGGCAGGAATGTGTGCAAGTGGAGTCCTTCATCTAATGCCATTGGACTTTCTTTTCAAATAGTGTCAGACTGTTGAGCCTGTCTTTACAGCTTATTGCTTAGCAAAGATCTCAAGGTGATTTACGTAGTTTAATTGAAGAAGAGTAGCCTGTTAGACGTAATGCTTCAGTAAAATTAGATTTTAACATTAACGACTGCGGATCTGTGTGAATATATCAGCAATCATATCAGTTGTTGGGCTGATGGTGGCTGGTTGGAAAATTTTAAAATATTGCCCGACCCTATTTCCTATTTTATTATGCAGAACTCTTGTGATGGTTAATGCGTTCTGCCATGTGACACATTTAATCCATAATGCATTCATTGTTAATACACAGAAACCTATTCAGAGCTCTGTGGCTCTGATATCTAGAGATCAAGCTTATAATTCAAGGTTAGTGATTATGGTTTAGATACAAATGCGTGCTGTAATCTTGGATTTACTAAACAATACATGTAGGCAAATACAACAAGCAACTGTATATATAAACTGCTCTCCCAGGTATTTTAAGCCATCTACCTTTCACCGCAAACAAATGTAATTAAACACACTGCAGATGTTTTGGGGAAAGTGGTGATTGTCTCCACATGGTATTGCATATAATAGCATAACATATGGACAGTTTGATAATGAAATAACGGTGTGATAACTGTGTAATGGGAATGAAAAAGGCAAATAACTGGGACATGTATGACTCACTCAAAGAAACACATGGATGATCTGTTATCTTCTCATATGAGCATGAATTACATAATTAACAGTAGCTCTGGGGAAATCATGATTTGAGGCTTGAAGCTGCTGGAAAAAAAAAGAGAAAAGCAGCGTAGTGTTGTCACAGACAGATGATGTCTCACAGTAGCTGCTCATCAACTCTTAATCAGTTTTTTGTTTTTCTTCACTTTAGAAAATACGATATAGATTAATTTTTTTCCACAAACAGACTCTGTTACTGAGACGGGATGGATTCCACATTCAATACTTTATTTGCCATTTCAACATAGTTGATAGAAATTCAGTTTGGTGAGCTCACAGACTGTTATACTTGATTTATTTTCAGTATTTTATGGATGTGATTTCTAGTCATTAATAACATGCCAGAATACCAACCTTGTACATGTTAGGGCAATTTATTAATGCTCTATTCCACCGTAAATCCAACTTAATGTGATTCAAATTAGATTGATTATAAATATTGCTGAGATGGTGCAGATCTTTGCAAATGTAATAAAGTATTGAGTTCATATCTGCATGTAAACTATTAATTAAAAACCTATAGTGTGTATGGATACAAAACATAATATCATGATACTCAATGTTTTTGATTTTTTCTTACACCCCTAACTAACATTAAAGATTATTTATCTATTATCTAATATTACACATGTGTAAACGCGGGTTGAAGTTAGACTAATGCGAACAATATTACTTGAAACAATAAGGTGAAAAGGATTTTTCCCCCCCCTATTTCATCCCACTATCAGATTACCTGTGCGTATTCCACAGCCTACAATAAGGGACCGCTTTGAAAAAGCACTTTATAGAATAGTTTTTATATTCACTTCAGCTCACAGAATTATGGATAAATAACTTCTATTTTCTGGGTGGAAGATTTCCCATCTTTTTAAGGAATTCACATGAACCTGCTCCAGTTTAAATACGTGGCAATAGCTTTTCAAAGTTTACTTGCAAACTGGAACTGAATAATGTAGAGGAGAAAAAAATGCAGTATGTGAAGTTATTCATAAGCCTTTTATAGCCATTGTCAGCATTAGACTCCATCTATTCAATATTTCAATACAGCTTGCAAAGAATCAAGTACAAATGGAGAGAGAGAGTGAGTGAGAAAGCTCTTCCCTGTGGGACTTTTAGGGCCAGTATTGTTGCCACACAGCCCAAAGATATTGCACACTATTTGGAATACAGAACAATACCTTTCTAAAAACACAGCCAGTACAGTAAGAGATAGGTGTTCCCATGCCAAATATAATAAAAGGCATTTCTCCAAATGTTTTCGCTATCTCAAAGTCAGCAGTCAATATTTTTGATTGTTAAATACGGGAGTTTCTTTTGTCAGCGTGTCAGCAATGATTTTTTAAAGAGTGCTTGCCACTTCTTTTTTTAACTTAATGCAACAAACAGACACAAACACGCACACAAGCAATGACAAATAGAGCTTTTAACACTGAGGAAACAAAGTGAAACAGACAGACAATCAGAAAAAAAACTCTCTTTACTTTTCCACTTATTGCATGAGACGTATCGTTTCCATTTTGTTCCCATCAGTGTGAGTCATGGAACCTTTGTGCACCATCTTCAAATCTCCTTAACCCAATTCTGTATGCTGTACCACTATGCACCATTGACCCGGTGAGAGAGCCATTGCAGAAAGGACTAATTCTTAATCTAGGATATTGCTTTCTCATTATTCTCTCTCCCTCCGGCCACTTGCGTGATAACTGTTTGATTAAGGCAGTTATGTCGCTTGGGAGACAGAAAGAGCCCACCTTTTAATATTACCTGGCTGACTGATTATCCCAGCACTGCTTGAGGCTAATAATGTTGAACCGTGATGCTTGATTAGGAATGCTGATGGGTCCTCTGTGACAAAGTAGCCTTCAGAAGTCACAAATATTAATCAATAAATAATGCTAATTCATTTTCCAAAACATAACAGACTGGATTACACTACCAGTTAGGGCTGACTCCTCTTAGTCAATTAGTCGATTAGTCATTTTTAATGCTTTTTCATTGGTGAATGACTTATTTCCAAGAGACGTATGAGCACATCTCTGATAAACACAAGATTTAAAGTGATGCTTTTGTGTGATTCTCTGTGGAAGAACTCAGTTTTACACATCCATCTCGACAAAACTGTATCTGTGTTAAACAACTAACAATATTTCTGGTGTAGGACAGCCCTACTGCCAATTCCTTTCTTAATGGTGACCGCTTAGACGGACTCTGCCTATTAATGCTATTTGTTTAAAGCATGCTATGTAGGTAGCAACTGTGTGTGCAAGATGTATTACAGCAGCTGCCTTTCAAAACCGCCAGGTACACATTGCATCACTCGCCTGCGCTGAAAACTTGAATGTGGAGTATGAGAAAAGTAGCAGTCCACTTCAGTGAAATAAAGAGACTTCAAGAACGCTTTGATTAAACACTGGAAATACTGCTCCTGTCACTTTAATTAAGTGGTGAAAAACACCGTGCTTAAGTAGTTTGCTGAATGCCTTTGAGGTCAGACCGCTCCACTCTAACAGTGAAGCACAGTTGAGGGTCCATTAGATCATCTATGATTTGAGATGGGGGGGCTTGACAGCCTGAATCTCAGGAAGCGAGAGAGCCGCGGCAGTCAAATGGTGTTCAGAGACGGGAAACTCTCAAAGGGATAGGTTACCGCAGAGTAAATAAAGGCGACTGCAGTAGCTTGTTATTTACTTAAAAAAATCTATTTTCAATTCCAGACAAGCCTCGCACTTAAGAGCCGTACACCTCCAGTGTGCGGGATGTAAAAAATACCTCCCTTTTAATTGAAAGCGCCTCACCCTCGACTGTCCTAATGCTCTCAGTCAGCTTTGTGCCTCTTATTGTTTTCAGTAATCGCAGCCAGATGACAGCAGGCAGCGGAGGTGGCAAATAAATGAGATCACAAGCGTTTCAAAATGATAATCCCATAGAACATCCGCCTCAAAGTCACCGACTCTCAAAGTGGCTCCTCTGCTATTTGCACAAAAAGGTATCACAGGTTACACTGGACCTTTTTTTCGCCCGGCACTTATCTGAGAGTAGTATCGCCCGGCAGAGTGCATCGCTGCAAACATCAAAAGCTTGCAGTGCGGATTGTTGAAGGGGAGGACGATGAGATTCTATGAGGCGTATCGTTTATAGCACATACTGTGGTCACCGAGGGCTGCCTAAGGCAAAATCCTAAACACATTCTCTTCTGCCTGCATTCTTTTGATCTGCAGTAATTAATTAGATAATTATTGCACTAAATTTCCAGTGTGTGCAATGTGCATAATGGCCCATTAGTTTGAAATGATATGATCGGACCAGTGAGTTTATAACGCTCGCAAAAAAATCGATGCAAAGCGATGAGGAAATGTTTACTTCTTTCTTTGTTTGTCGGTCCTCTTCCATTAACACTCTGCGATACTCCGAGTTCAATCTCAAACTCTCACACAGACATGCACGCACATGTTCACAGATGCACACGTTGATGAACATGACCATTACGGTAGCGCTCGCACACACACACACACACACACACATGGAAAACAGACACCCATTAGCATAACCAATGTGATGATCATAGCTATACATCAGTGAGTTCCAACCCTAATGCTTTCTGAGTTTATCTTTGCCCTGATAATGAGGCTCAGCTTAATGTGACTCTGTGCCTAATAACCCATAACGCCATGAAAAATATTTGTTTTTGTCTCTCTTTCTAGTTTTATTTTGCAGCACAGTTGAGCAGAAAATGGACAACATGTAGGAGAAATAGGAGGAGACAGTAAGAGCAAGGTTAAAGTAGAGCAAGTTGAGGAGGAGTTGAGGTTGACTGGAGGCCACAGAATGGTAACCGGTCTAAGGTTGATTCACTCCCACCCCCCCACCGTCCCCCCCTTTGACAGGGACTGGAGACCAGGGAGTTCAACTGCATCATTTTAGGTTCACTGACTTGGCAAAATCCAGCGTTTAATGAAATTAGGTCCAGAGTGCTTCGTCGGGAGGTTTCATTTCAAGGACATAACTCCAATAAAGGAGAAATCGGCTCGGTTCTATTACTGATATCGTGTTCTCGTTCAAGCTCCCAACTCTGATTTTTGCATTTATTTTTTTCCCCCGATTAAAAATAAAAAAAGGTGTCCTGCTTGCTGAAGGGTTCTCTGCATCCAGATGAGACATGACACACATCAGTAAATAATACTAGCTAGATGGTCAAATACATTTTAAATCAGATTTGTTCTCTTCACGTCAAAGTATAGCGGCCTAAAGAAGTGCATGTACACCACATGTTTCAGCTGCTCATGTCTCAGAAAAAGACTCAAATCAAATTTGACATCGAACACGATTCAGCACCAGCGGGTGCCTTACAGCAGCTCCGTCTTAAGCATGTTACTTCAACCAGCTCCGTCTGTGTATTTGTAGTATGTTTTTTTTTTTTTACACCATGCTCAACATGAGATTGTTACACAACACTAAGGCCATAGTTCCACAGTGACAGTTGGCCAGCGGAGCCAAGCAAACGGATCACAATAAACATAGTTAGAGAAAAAAACAAGTACTGCAAAAGTCAAGACAAATATATCACTTACATTTAGAATAGAAAATATGAAAAATATATCCAGAACTATGTGAATTAGAGCCGTATAGTGTTTAAAATGAAGAGGATGGAATTTGCAAAATAATGACAAAGGAAATGCAAATGCACGGTAGAAAGAATACGTGCAATGTATTGCCTTTGGTGGAATCTCTCCAGCTAGACAAATAACTAGACAGCTCTTCTGATAATGTGACAGCCAAATAAGATGACAACAGAAGTAAAAAAATGTCATCAGAACTTGAGAGGTAAAGTGGAGCTGATTAATAGGAGCAGACAGCTAAAAAATAGCAGCTGCATAATAGACGCCTAGTGTTCCCCCTGTATTCATTCTGCAGCGGCGCCGAGAGTGACAGGTGAAGTGAAGAGAGCGTTGTCAATACCAGTTACGAACAGGCTCGGTAGAGAACGACACACTAATGTGCTGACGGTTTCGGTGTTTTTGTGCTTTTAGCTGAGCGAGTCAGACCAGAGAATATTGGGTTAAAAGTGACACTGTTTCGCCCTCGTCGTTCTCCGTGAAGTTTGCTGGAGGGGATGTGATGTAGCCTTGGCGGGTTTTATATGGAGTGGGAACTTTGCCGGACTCATATGGTAACTTGAGAGGGAATTAGGCCTTTTGTGCTCTGATTAACAGGCAAACACGATTTAAACGTGTCATATTTTCCTTGTTAATTATTTTTTGTATGTATACATACATACATACACACACACACACACACACACACACACACACACACACACACACACACACACACACACACACACACACACACACACACACACACACACACACACACACACACACACACACACACACACACACATATATATATATAAAAATATTTATAATATTTTATTTTATTTTTTATTTTGTATTAAATTTTTCTTTCTTTTTCTTCTTTAATTATTTTTCTTACTGCACACTTATATGTATTTTTTGAGCTGTAAACTAAATGATATGACTGTACGGGGATGGAAATACCTCAATGCTGGTGTTAATTTATAAAAATGACTAACTACTGTTTTAAGCCCTGAACCTTGCAAGGCCATTGCTGACAGAGACTCAACCGGTCGGGACTTATGTATGTCGTAAAAATTATATAGTTGTCTTTGGTAATCATTAACTAATCTCTGATGAGTACTCAGTATGCTGTAGGTTATAGAAAAGGCATGACGTGATGAAACAAGGGCTGAAGAGTCCTTGAATAGCCATACTAGTCTGAAATACCACTTATATTACCCGTGAACAGCACCGTCAACTGCATGAATGTGGCATTGTATACTTTACAATTTGCCCTCGTAGTACACGGGGAATGTTCCCGATATGATCTTTAGTCTACCGAAGTAATGGCATCACATTAACATCCAAAATTAGAGCGGATCAGTCGGCATCTGTTGAATACCGACACTAAAAACACAAGTGTGGTTAATGGTGTATGATGCTAACATTCCAATGCACTCATTCCGGTGCGTTCGTCTGTTCATCAACCTACAGAAAAGTTGTTTAAGTGCACAACAACACTTTGAGCACTCCCCTAATTTCCCTAAAACAGTCATCTGCAAAGACTTCTTCAACTCAGCAGGCAGACAGGTGTTAAATGTTACTGACCTGAAGCAATTCATTCCTTATTTCTGGCTCCTGTGATCAAATTGTTCCCTACACATTCCCTCTGATTCCAAATGACAAGGGCCCTATGTTGGAAAGGTAAGGGGTATGAAAGAACAAGTTGAAATTGGTACAAAAGGACTTGTTGACACTCGTGGAATAACAAAATCGCCGTAACACACTTGTCTTCAGTTGATTTCATTTGATCCCTCCCAGACACAAATCTGTTGGGCTGACATTCTGACACTTTAAGCCGAGGGAAATATCGATTTGCAGACTCAAGGGGCATTTGTTTAACTATCCACAGCGCAACCTCCACCTCCATAATGTAAAATCTATCAAAATTTAGAGTGAGGAAAATGTATCTATTTCTCTTTCACATAATTAGAGCAAGACCAGCGAAGCCGCATATTTCTATCTGATACTGGCCCCATTATTGCTCATCAACCCGGTCATGTCATCCACCTCAGATATCAATGGGAACTTCACCCTGGCTAGAGTTACATAAAAAAATGCCTGTTAAACCTGCACACTATATTTTCATTAAATTGGCCTGTGAGGGTTTATTTTTATTAACCGTTCATTAATGCCTGTAATGTATCCCAGAGCTCTCTGTGCCATGGAAGAGGTGCTTTGTGCCCCCTCTGCCTTGGATGAATTTTTCTTTTCATTTACAGTTCTATGGGCCCATGTTCTTAGTTTAATGATTCTATTAATTAGCGTCATGTAGGGCAAGCAGAGTGCTCATATAACTCCAAGTTAAGGATAATTATCTAAAAAATCCTTGTTTGGAGAGACTAAAGGTGAATGTATTAAAATGTATATTACAAATGTTCACTGTATTACATGAGAGCATGAATGCATAACTACTTTAAGTTAAGCAAACAAGTTAATCCGCAACATCTATTGGTCATTAACAACTTTTTTTTTTTTTATGTTCGCCTTTTTTGTCACTCCAGACTAAGCAGTTTAGATCATGACAACTTGTTTCTGTGCTTTATAAATGTTTCAGGTGGAAATATGCAAAGATATTTGCATTACAGTTTGCGCTGTCAATCAATTAAAATATTTTAATCACAATTAATCGCATGATGGTCCATAGTTAATCATGATTAATCGCACATTTTTGATCCGTTTAAAATGTACATTAAAGGGAGTTTTTAATACTCTTATCAACATGCGAGTGGGCAAATATGCTTGCTTTATGCAAATGTATGTATATATTTATTATTTATCTATTAACAACACAAATAAAAAATATTGTCCAGAAACACTCACAGGTACTGCATTTAGCATAAAAATATGCTCAAATCATAACATGGCAAACTCAAGCTCAGGACGAACTCTGACTATGACTTGCCCCAAACTGCATGTGATTATCACAAAGTGGGCATGTCTGTAAAGGGGAGACTCGTGGGTACCCATAGAACCCATCTCGAGGTCAGAGGTCAACGGAACCCTTTGAAAATGGCCATGACAGTTTTTCCTCGCCATAATTTTGGAAAAGTTTGGAGCATCATTTAGCCTCCTTCACTACTAGCTAGAATGACATGATTGGTACCAATGGATTCATCAGGTTTTCTTGTTTCATATGATACCAATACTTTACTTTAGCTTTAAAACTGAGCCCGCTACAACCTAAAAAATCGCAAGTTGCATTAATTTGTTATTATCGCGTTAACTTTGATAGCCCTAATTACAGTACATGCAATGCCCTCCACTACGGGGTTATGATCACGGGTCCCCCGCATAGACTGTATATAAGAAGTGGACGTAGTCGCCATGACGTCACCCACTGGTTTGTGGACTGCCGTTTTGAAGTCTCGAGCATTTTGGCCTTCACCATCTTGGTTTTTATGGTCTATCTGACTCTAAATGGGACCATCATTTACTAAATGAACATCATGCTGTATTGAAGAAGACTTGAAATTAGCGATTGAGACCATAAACTCATGTTTACAATGTTTACTGAGGTAATAAATCAAGTGAGAAGTAGGCTCATTTTCTCATAGACTTCTATACAATCAGACTTCTTTTTTGCAACCAGAGGAGTCGCCCCCTGCTGGCTGTTAGAGAGAATGCAAGTTCAAAGCACTTCTACATTGGCTTCACTTTTCAGAAGCGGAGGATGCCCACTGGTCCCACGGGATGAATCAAAAGGAAAGGTGTGCAATAAGAGAATATCCTGATCATAGAAGGAGCTGGCATACAGTTTTAATGACGGTAATCCATCTTGGTAAACTTCAGCATTGGGTTATGAGGTCAGGGTCTCCTCTCCATACGCAGCAGGTCGCCTCGGTTGTACCGCAATAAAATATTGAACAATTGATCCATACAACACCCGTCGATAGTTTAGTCCTCTGTCGCACAGGGTAATTAAGAGACCCGCTGAACCTATTTACGGTACAAACTGATGAACGTGTCTGTGCAATAAATCTCAATGTGCAGCTCTCGGTGCCGGGATTACAGCGGACTCCCTGCAGTTATTCTGGATCTTTGTCCTTATTTGCTGCAACAGATGTAGTCCAACAATAGCAATACCTGTGGAGTTTGCTTACCATGAATCTGTCAAAATACGAATAGACTCAAACATAATCAGAGCTTATCACAGCATGCCTATGCTGATTTTCAATGTTTTTCTTTTGTGTTCTTCTGATCAGCACCTCATTTTCATTACTCTTTGCAATCGCAACTTTCATTTTAATGTTTAAATATTGGAAAACACTGCATGACGTCCTGTATTTCATTATTAAACAACCAACTATTTCTTAAACTAGTGTTTGTTTGTGCTCCCAGGAATGTGCTTTTATGCAAGTGGTTATCCAAAGACAATAGATAACTGACAACAGATGATGAAAAAAAAAGTTTGATTGAGTAAACGTGAATCAAAAAAAGTGTTTTTTTACCTACAAAATTCGGCAGATTCAGCAGAGTTTCATTTAGAGTGGATAGGAGGTTCTGTGGTGGAATAATTGAGATCTCCTTATCCTCCTTTTGATGTTCATCCATTTGATGCAGACTACTGAATCCATTTGAGGCATTAAATAATTAAGCAGACCTTTCTGAGTTAAAATTTTTCTCATTATTTATTCTAAATGCTTATTGGACTACAGCAGATATGCCCTCAAACATAATTATCATCTGAAATGACTAAAATGTTTGCATAAATCCATGTCTCTTTCTGAAGGAAAGCTCGACATGGGTATGCCAATAAAGATTATTGGAATATTGTCAAACGCTGACAAAACCTAAATGAATACGTTTGCTGTGGGAAAAGGTTCAGAAAGTACTTGGTGATTCTATGTTTCTACATGTTGCTTAGTTTGATACATCATTTAATAATGTTCATGCTGTATAATATCTATTTGTGCAGGTACTTGACTAAGTAAGGGAGCGAGCCAGTCATTGTTGTGAAATAAACCCCAACAGGGCGATGCGTCTGTCATCGTCCTGAAGGGGTTTATTTCACAACAATGACTGGCTAGCTGTACATTATCCCACTTATTACACGGTTACTTACTTTAGAATTCAATAAGTTGACACAAAAACGGTTCGCCAGAGTCCGAGATCAGTACTGAGCCCATAGCAACGGTCTGTTATACATAGCAACGGTCTGTTATAAAGAAATAACGGACCGTAGAACACCGTAATTGACCAATCAGAATTGAGTATATGTAATAACAAGGAATTACCAAGTGAGGATATTTAACGGCAGTTATAGGATGGTCAAAATCATTCACCTTGTCAATGTCATTGTGATGTATTTAACATCCACATGATCCTGCTGTGTTTATTTAAGGGCATAGAAAGACTTTCAATTGCTTTTTTTGTATCTTTATGTGCACATTCAAGAAACACTAAGAACAAAACAAGAAGTGCGGCTATGCTTCAATCAGTGATGCCAATTCTACATTCAACACCAGAGACTAGCCTCCCTCCAGCCGGTTCCTCTCCTGCCTCACAATAACCTGGAGTTCATTAGGCTTTGGCTAAGGGTAATTGCCAGTTCACCTTTAAGTGTGTTACACAATTTCTGGGGTGCAATCAAGTCCAATCATTAGTAATTGTGTTTTCAAGAGAATTCAATTTAAAATCTTGCGTACCTGCTACTATATAACCTACATACCCTCCAGCCAATGTTGCACATTCCTACATCCTCATAGTCTGGATCCAAAATGCCAATCTTTATTTGTTTTATTAAAAAAATTCTAATTTGTTTGTACTTTTATTTAGTAGCCGTACTCCTGCATGCATTATCTAGTAGTACTTAAGTTCTTGTGACTGTACGTCTACCTTGGTGTTGTTCCATTACTCCTTAGCCAAAGTATTAATTGAAACATTAAATCCACCTTTATGTTCCAACAACACACACAGACAGCGTAGTTTGTCAGCGGAGACTGTAAAATGTATAATTAGCCCCAATTGAGAGCACCGTCTTGCACTAATCAGTCTCTTATCAGGTACTTCTGCCAGCACGGCTACTGTAGCACCCACAGTGTTGGCATTCCTCAGGTATTTGATTCTCTTCTTCATTTCAAAGGAAAAAGACAAATATTCAAACACCCTAGAGGAGATTAAACAGATTTCGATTTTCACAATATAACCAAATGCCATTTTTTTCTCTTTTGCATATTGTATAGTTTTTAATATTGTTCCTTCCCAAAGAAGTTTAAATTCCTGCTGACTACACGAAAAAAAGTGGCAAACAGACATCAGAAATACTGTTCTATGTCTTACTTTCTTAGGAAAGTAAACAGAATTGAGCAAGTAATGTTGAGCAGACACGGTTCCCACTGGAGAGTAAAACACAAAGAAGGAAAATTGATAATTCTTCAAAAACCATGCACTGTGAAAGTTATGGATGGAATTCAATTTGAAAAATCCTGTCTGAGTACCCCCTATATTGTACAAAAGGATTTCATTTGTGGTCTTTTTTAAGCATCCTAAACCTTTTAAATCTGCACTGGGTGAGATGAATTCTTTAACTCAAAAAGTGTAAAACTTGTATTTATCTGATAATATAGGCCTTCATAGAAGAGTCCAGATTTCTTTTAACAGGCTCAGGCCAAGATTTGGCATTTACTTCTGAACTTTGAATACATTGCGACCTTTACTGTACATCAAGGCACAATTCTTGAAATGTGTTTGTTAAAACAGAGAAGCTATGATGGAATAATTAGTGTGGATCGTACACTATGTCTGTGCGACAGGCTAACTTTACGATTTAAGCTCATGATAGTTTCATTTCAGATAAACGTTGCCTCGACAGTGAAGAAATGAATGATGTGGATCCAGATCGTCCACAGCCTTCACTCCTCTAATGAATAGGAGATGATACAAAAGGCCACAGCGGGCGTCCCTGACCACAGTGATGGAGCACAATTGAGTGGCAATGCCAAAGTAGCAACGTGCAAAGGAAGATTATTGGTATCAGACCACCAACACGTGGGTTTTTAAGTTACGCGAGGACAGGCACGTTCAGCTCCCGCGCTATGGATGTATTTACAGTGCTGAGGTAGAGCGCAGATAGGAGAAAGCGACTCACCGGGTGTCACTCAGGACTATATCCATGCAGGGAAAATTGATGGCAGAGGCAAGGAGGAAGGCAGGAATGATGAAGCCTTTCACTACCAGCAATCCATATCAGTGCATCCGGGATAGCTGTGGCATCACGCTGTGTGTAGACAGTGTGCATAGTGTGCATTGCCCCGTTCCCTGTGCGAGGAAAGTAACTACGCTGACACCTTCAGTAAGGGAAACTCTGCAAAGCTTCCATTGAAGTGCAGATGGTAAATGCAGCATATCCCCAAACGATTACATTTAAACATCTTCTATAAGAAGGACTAGATGTAGAAACTACAGTTTGATAACATTCAAAATTAACATCTGGATCATCCAAGAGTACTACCACCATGAATCCATAACTCCATAACTTTCCCCTCTTTAGTCATCCATGTGGTTCAAAGATTTCCTCCTTTTAAAAAGCCTTCAGTTTTTAACAGCTGACTTTGTCTAGCTCTGTAAATGCAGACAAACAATGTCAGAATTTAACTGCGAGGCTTTATTTTGTGTTCAATTAGTGACATCTTTCCCTTTACAATATGTCAACACGATAAGCAGTCTTCATTCAAGATTAAATTTCCATGTAGAGGTAGAATAAAAGGGGGGAAACACATCTCAATTGGAGTGCATATGCTGTGCCAGAAGCATCATCCTGGTGGAAAAAGGGACAGTTAAAATTTGCATTTAGATTACTGTGGTAATAGAAAAACCATGGTGATGAATCTTGTTCTGAAAAAGAGACTAATGTGGTTGTATTTTGAATAAAATTGTAAAGTTATACACTCAGGGTGAATCTGTATGAAAATATGTGTAATGGAATCGTCATAATCAATGTGCCACGCTTATATAATAACCACAACAGCTAATCCAGAGTTATTTTACATATAGAAAACATATTACTATGTATGAATATGAATGTAATTGTGCATATTGTACAGTTACTGTATGAAGCCTTCAGCCAAGTAGCTTGGCACTGTTTGAAGTGGGCTCTTACTTTTAACACATATGCTTCTTAAAATGGACTTTGAGACATTGGAAATGATAAATCTACTGTTTTTCAGTGCTGATTTTCATATTCATGAGCGCCACATTGTTTGTCAATAGTGCAAACCAAAAGGGCTTAATTTGTCTTCAGTTCCCCCCCATCATCCAATCCTAAAAGTGACAGCTCCACAGCATCAGAGCCACTTAATTAAGCATCACCGAACCTACACATAAGAGCTGTCTGAAATAATGAAATACTAAGGCGTTCATCGGGTGAGAATTCCCCCGTCGACTGTAGTCATTACCGCGGTGGGGAAAATGTAAACAAAAAGGGAAGGGGGGAAATGTATTCAGCCTCAACTTATTATCTACGAACTTCTTTTCAAGTTGAGAGAGAACTTTAAATTGCAGCACAGCATAAGAACAAACTGGCTGTTACTCCATACTGCATCGTCGAACGGTGGCGACGCAAATAGAAGTTTAATTTCTGTACAGTGACAACAGAAGTCTCATAACATGGCGAACCCTGTACCGTCAGATCCCATTAGCATTCAGTCGACTGCACAGGTGAAAATGTTAGCCCTATTTAAGCTTCAGTGAATAACAATGTGGAGGAGTTTACCATTCATATATTTGAGAGTACTCAAAATGAAGAGTTGAGTGATTCTATTCAGTGCGTTCTTGTGAGATTCTTTTTTTTTTTTTCACTTCACTAACCTCGGGAGAGAGTTTTATCACTAGGTGTGAAATGTGAGTTATCTGTCCACTGCATCAACATGGCAAGTAGTACAACAGAGGCTGTGTAGAGGAAACCTTTTGATCTGAATGTTGAATATAAGACGGAATATCAAAGCAGCCATGTATAATTGCTACGCTTTTAAGTAGGGCTGGGCGATATGATGACATATATATCAATCGAAATAAAATAAAAATATCTATCGTATATATTTTTCTATATACGTGTGTCTGTCTATGGAGAACAGAACCTCCCAAAATAAAAAATAAATGCTTAAATAAATAACTTGATATAAACAAATGTCATTAAATTAGCAAAATATTATGAAAAATAAATGCAGCCATTAATCAATTGATAAAATATGACATAAATTGATATTTCTGTTTTAATGTGCTTCTTTATTTAATTATAGTTGTATTAATTCCCTTATTTATTTACTCTAATGTTTTTTTTATTAATGTATTTATTTTATTTTTTAATTTGTAATACATTTATTTGTTTGTATTTATATTTTATTTATATATTTGTATTTGCATTTATTTTATTAATTTATGTTTTGCACTTATCTTTTTATTTATGTTATATTTATTTTTAAATGATGTATTTTTTTATGTATTTATGTTTTTATTTGTATCCCTTATTTATTCCCCCAAACTTATTTATTTATGTATTATTTTAAAGTTCCGTCATTTTTTATTTGTCATTATTTAAGCCATACAGGAGTATAGAGAAAATAGGCTTTACCGTGTGGTTATTTAATATAGACTATTTATTTATTGAATTACCAGAAAACCTGCTTCATTGTGATATATATCGTTATTGAGATATGAAATTACCTTTAAAGTATAAAAGAAGGACCAAATGAGAAACAAAATAACAGTAGCATGGAGATGAGAAGAGGTGGAACTGACTCATAATTCCAGCTCCACAATTGTTGATTACAATAGAGACTGGCACCTTCAAATACGCCACAAGAGCGAACATGGCAGGTTCTTTTTCTGCTACCATTAAACAGGATTTCAGTAATTGTTTAGGCCACTGCCCATTTTCTCTCTTGCTCTCGCTCTCTCTCTCTCTCTGTCTCACTCTCTCATATCTAATTTATTGCCATCTGCTCTGCCTGGGTGTAAATCTGAACGCAGGCTGACTTGCTCGCCCAAGCTTTATCTGTTAACATTTAGCAATGTCTAATTAAGCGAAAATGGGAAACGCGTTGGCTGAGAAATGCGGCGGCCGGATAATGGCAGTCATAATAGTTTGGGATATATGTCTGTCACAGCAAGCAAATGCACTTATTAGATCAGGGTAATTAGAAGAAGACAACAGCTGTAATAGGCAAAAGCGGTTCAGCTGTGATTAAAGAGGCCGACTTGCAGTACATCAATTGTTTTCTCATGAAGTGAATTGATGAAGGTCACAAAAAGAAAATACCTAAAAAATTCCCCATTTGCAATAAACGGTGAAGTCTTGATTAAAAAAAAAAATTACAAACACTGAAAATGCTCTTTTGGATAATCTGATAAAGACAACGCTAATTAACTGTGCTGGATCGGCTCCACAATACTGAATCACAACTGAGTTGGCTCAATACAAGGATTTAGGAGTGATGTTACATTCATCAGCAGCCAGCAAAAAACAGCTGATTGCTATTCCATAAGCATTACTTGCAATCTCAACAGAAATTAATGGACAAGGCACATTTCTGTGCCGTTTATTATATGCTTGCTGACTCAATGTTTTGCCTCTGACACATATAATCAAGTTTGCGTTGCAAATAATGCCATAGTGTCTGCTAAATAACAGCATTATCTGGTCTGCTATCACTGCTCTGTTGCCAGGAACCATACCGGTGGATTTGCCCATCTGAATCCACTATAAGTTGTGTATACTTTACATTTCCACTATCAAGAGCATAAGCTTGTGGATTGATTTCCTGCCTTCATTTTACTAAAGTATTAAAAGTTGAGCCAATGTGAAACTCTGAAAAATAGTTAGTCCATGATCCATAACCCAGTCAAGATTGCCACCTTTCATTTTTTTTGTTTTGGCCTTGTCCTTGCGAGCAAGGATCAGGAAGTGTTTTGAAAACTCTTCAAGAAAAAAACTTTTCCTGGTTGTTTTCTAATTAATATTTGACGATATGATGGTGGGTGTTGTCTACGGGAGTCGAGAAGTTTGTAAGGATGAGAATCCCTGAACGATATACCTTAAAACTCCTTTGAGCTTATGCAATGACTAAGGTGAAATACTCACGATGGAATGAATAATTCAAGGGGAACAACAGCTAAATGATACTTAACAGTCCAAAGGTAACCCTTTAATGGAGCTTTTCCTCCTGAATGTATCTGTTCGTTAAGGGGTTTAAACCCATGACTGAATTTTAAGTGGCAATACACAGTTTTTTTTTGCTTTAACTGATGTAAATGTTGATTGCACAATGGAATGGCTACAGAATAATGACACCATCGGTGTTTAGATTGGTTCCCCATAAGCCTCCCTCTTTCACTTTGCAATTATGTCTGCCACCGGGAAGGATCTCACGGGAAAATGAAGGACTGATGTACGACACAAAGGAAGTGCGTCAACAATTGAATGACGCATGAATGTGTTTGTGAAAGGGGGTAAATATTGGCATGTAGAGTAAAGCGCTTTGAGTGGTCAGAAGACTGGAAGACTAGAAAATACGCTATATAGCTGTGGAAACTCTCCCCGGCAAAAGAAAAAGAGCCTCGTTGACGGAGGAGGTAAAGAAGGCGAGTGCAGTGAGAGAGAGAGAGTGATAAAAACGAGGTGAAATGAGTGAATCTCGGAAGGGCATTCATTCAATGGAGAGAGCCAAGAGACTTGAGAGGGTTCCAAACAAACATTCAGTTGGCTTTCTTTCTATCAAATCACTAACAATGGAAAAGAAGTGACTAAACCCCTAACAACTAAGGGACTAGTTTTACATTGCATTAGGGATGATAAAGACATCTTAAACTGGCTTTTTTTTAAAGAACGTTCACCTCCTATCAACTGCAGTATCTCCTGAACTTTGGGACCTTCAAATGACCTTCATGATGGTAGCACGAGATTTGTGGTTCAACTGACTGTGTTAGTAATTTTTCAATACGAATCATGTATTTGGTTGGACTGAGGGACAACTAACCTACTGGCTAATTCTGGCATATTTACAGTAATGTTTATTAAAACGCACTGTCCCTGAGAAATAAGTTGAATACTTAAAAAAAAAAAAAAAAAAAAAAAGTCTTTACAGCTCGGCATAGAAGACCTGTCACCAACAAATCCTCTCACCAACTGATTGGTAGACAATACGTTTTTTTTCCCGGATAAAGAAACTAAGGTGCATTTGCACAGATGAAACTCTTATTTCTGTGGCATAAAGAAAACTATTTTCCAAAGTCTAAACAAGGATGTTTTGGAGGATTTTGAAGTTTTTTTTTCTCACTCTAAACATGCTACTAAAATATGAAACAGCCATTTCATCCTGAAGCCCTTAACTCTCACACACTCTAACAGTGTTACATTCTAAAGAGGGGATTTTATTTCAAGCATATTAGAGAATTGTTCATACCTAAATTTCTCACATTGCTGTTAGTCTTTCTGCAGCAACATTTACTTTATGGAAAGTGGTTGAATCACCATCGTTTACAAATTGATTATACCGCTTACTTTTAATAGAACAATTATGACACAAACATTAAGTGAAAGTGTTTTTTTAGAGACCGTTAGTAGGTGTTTTGATTACACATGGTTTTGTGCGACTAAGCTTTATTTTCCTTCTCCACCTAGGAGAGAACAGGTGCTTGACCATTTGCCCAATTCTATCTGTCTTGTTATAATCTGCTTGCCTCCTATAACCTCCTCTGTCAATAGTTGGCATCGCCTTCAGCAAAATTTAATGACACACTCTGTAACACAACACCAGGGTTCAAAATCCAGCCTCCAAGTTTGTCTTTTTCTTAGTTCAAACGAAAGCAGCGGGGGCCAAGGGCACTATCTGAGTTTGCACTGCACACCACGTAGTAGCAGGTAAATCAAGAGTCCCCCTGCTGTCAATTTGGCTTGTGGGTTCATAGTCAAGCTGAGTGCCGACAGGTCTCCGCATTCACACCTTTTATTGTAATGTACATTCATTCAGTTCAGATCAGAGAACAGCAGCAGCTCTGACTCAAACTACGGCAACCAGGCATCAGTTTCGAGCCGTTCTACCTTCAGGGTTTGTTTTCCTTTTTGTAGGTGTGTGTGTATATGTGTGAACAATATGTCACAGATTATCCACAGCATCTAACAGTTAGGAAGTAAAATCCATAATTCAGATTCTGGGCGCCTATCTGTAGTTTTATATATATATATATATTTTGTTTTTAATCATAACCTTTCATTGGAGCCATATCTGTTGCGTCATAGACTCTCTGTTGGCAGGGGATCCAGACGTGTTCACGCTGGGGAGAGCTGAGTCAGTGTGGTGCTTCTTTATTGCCTCAGGCCAGTTTTGTCTCTACAGCTAAGCCTTCCATATCTTCAGGGGGGAAAAGTTCAGTTTCGAACAGAGAGGCAACCTTCGTTCAGTAGGACACGCAGCTAATTTATTTTTCATCATCACTGGATTATATTCAAGGTGATATACCATCTCGGGGAGTGCGTGTACTCAGTGATATGAAGGGGTTCCTAACTGGACTAAATTGAACTGATGAAGCCATCTACTCTGTTTTTCCTGAATTACAGTATGATGGAAAATATTGTAATTAGGGGTAATCCGGGGTTATGACAACATCCCAGAAAAGGTTTGTTTTCTCCCCCCCTGCAGGAAATGGCCTACATTTTTAAAGTAGGGGTGTCAAACATACGGCCCGAGGGCCAGAACGGGCCGCCAAAGGATCTAATCCGGCCCACTGCCCATTTACAGAGTCAATTAAAATGTTTCAATAACATGCACTGCTATTCCTATTTGCCAACTAAAGGGTCACGCTGTCCTAATAAGGACTAGCTAGTATTACATACGGGCTACGTGACACAACACTGTTGAGCGTTGGCAACTGTTCATACAGGAGCAAGTGGACAGTGTGAAAAGCGGACACACTGTGTCAGGTTTTCCAGGAAAATGGATCAGTTCTATTTCCTCACAGATGTAAATGTGAAGCCGGCGTGCTTGACGTGTTCACAGTACCCTTCAGTGCTCAAAGAACATACTATTCAGACTCATAATGGCAAAAAAAAAATACAAGAACTTGCAAGGACACCTGAGAACAGAGAGGATGAATGAATTGTTGGCAGGTTTGAAGAAACAGCACTCTGTTTTTTTTAGTTGAGAGATCAGTGAGATATCTCAGACTGCTCATCATCCGTTTTGTAAATGCATTGTTCCTGAATGTTTTCAGAATATATTGTAGTGCTTTACACTAAGAGAAAGGGAAAACACATTTGAGGTGTTGCTATTTATAAGTTATCATGGAATGGTTTTACTGGCCCTCCCACTTGAGTTAAAATCAGGCTGTAAGTAGCCCATGAAGTAAAATGAGTTTGACACCCCTTGCTAAAGACAGAACCAACTCGCAAGACGTTTAGTCGTCTTAACACCAGACTATTAAGGTTACAAGTTGGATTCTTAAAACGAGAGATTTGTCCATCAGCTGCTTTGGCAAGGCCTCTCTAACAGGCTGTTTATACCGAACACCACATTTCAGCCTCATTCCTCGGTTGTAATGGCCTATGAGCACTGCTAGACCACAGATGAACATAGAACAATACTGTGACTGAAAGCATCCAGTGTAGACACGGGGGACTGACACTGCTGCAGTTCTGCCTCTGTTTTGCTTTCCCTGAGCAACATCTGGTCTAAACAAGGTGGAGGAGACATTTAATGAATATCAGTTTAATCAGTAGATATGGTCTTTGGCACAAGTTATGTAAAACAGCTATTCTCAACCACTGGGCCGGGGCCTCAGCGCACCACCTAGTGGGCTGCGGAGGTAGTGACAAATGGTTAGATTGGCCGCTATTCTGTTTTTCAGAGGTTGTAGCGGGCGGGTTTTAAAGCTAGAGGAAGGAAACTGGAATGATATGAAACTAAAAATCCAAAAGGAATCCATTGGTCCCAACCACGCCGTGCTAGCTTTTCGGAAAGGAGGCTAAATAACACTTCAAAGTTACGCTAAATTTTGGCGAAGAAAAGCTGGCATAGCCATTTTCAAAGGAGTCCCTTGACCTCTCACCTCAAGATATGTGAATGAAAATGGGTTCTATGGGGAACCCACGAGGCTCCCCTTTACAGACATATATGTCTCGGATGCAGTGACACAAAATGGAGCATGTTTTTGAAGCGAAAAGTGATGTTGGAGACAACCATGCACCGGTAAAAGCTCCAAAGCGTGTGGTGAGGAAATATGACCCAGAATAGTTTGGATTCATAATGGCAGGCAGTGATGGGTAAACTGAATATATATGTGGGTCATTACACCTGACAGGGGCATAACACATACTGTATTATAACCCAGTTTGTCATTTATTTGGGAAAGTGGTCCTCGAAATTATTTTAACAATCAGAAGTGAGCCTCAACACACACTCACGGTTTAGGCCAAAAAGTACCATATGACACAGGAAGGAACTGACTCCCTCGTTAAGAGAAGAGCCATCACGAAACAGTTTTTTAAGCAGCAGAAGTCACAGGGTCAGATATCAGTTGTAGCCCTACATGCTTGAGAACTGTCTGTTGGGATGACAGCAGTTGCCTGTGCACCAATGGTGCTCCAGAGCTGCCTTGGGGCAACAGGGCTGCTTCATTTCATTTCTGTAGCTGCCTGTCTTTCACTGCTCTGGAATAAGATCAGGCATGTCTCCTGACTCTGAATATTTGTATCTGTCAAAACATAAGATGTCAAAGGCATGATAAAAGATAGCTGAGCACCGGATTATCAGAAAAAGATTTGTTGTTTTGACTTTTTGCTGGTTGTGGGTTTAAAACATGAAATACTGTAAGCTCTGGTATGACTGCGTAGAAAATGTTCAGGCCTGAATGAACAAGTAGTTTAAATGCATTTTTGAAAATGAAATTCAGCCAAGTCATTACTTTGAAGGTTAAAAATTACCCCTCGTTGATTTCTGTTGATGCGGAATAAGCGCTCAATCGGTTTGGGCTTAGGTTGACACTATTGTCTCCGGCAGAAAGGTGTCAAAGTGAAAATACAGGAGTGATTGAGTGACAGACATTTCATATAAAAAAATATATAAAGAGACAAGTTGACATCTGTTGTACCTCTCGCTGTGACAAACCTAACCTTGTCCTGTTTGCTTTCACTGGCACACTCGGCTTTCTGACAGGCACTCGTCACAACATTTCCATTATAAACACCGTGCACATCCAACTAAAACGGAAGGAGTCTCTGTATGTATGTAATATATGTAATGTTTGCATTTGATTTTCTCGACAGCCGTTCATCCAATCAACTTCACACTTGTGTTTTGTTGAGGACCCCAGGAAGTGCAGTGTCGAGTACGAGCTTTTGAGATCTATGGGACGCATTTATTAGCACTGCGTTATGTAAACACTGTGTAGAGAGGGGACCCCTATTAACTGCCGAACGGCATGCTGGGTACAGCTCGCTTTCCGTCGATGTTCGTGTGAGTTTTTGCACCCAAATGACACATACTCTAGCATTGCAACTATGTCGTGGCAGGTGTATTGCTCAGGAAACCAAAGAAGTGTAGAGACAAATGTGAAGTTGTTTGCTTGAGAGGTTCTTGAGGAACCTGCAAGCAGCATTATCAGATTTTAGTTGATACAGACCCTTGAAAATATACCTAGATTGCCCTGATACAGATCCTTAGGATCAGCTCAAGATATCTGAAACATAATTTAATATCATTTTTGATTACATACTAAAATAATAAGTGGTAGTTAAATGTTTGTGTATTCTATTTTAAATAAATGAAGATATAATTTGCAACTGAATTACTTTAAGCGACTTTTTAGCTGATTGTCTTCAGGGTAACATATCTGTAGTCAAACATGTTCCATGTGTAAAACTACACTTCCAAAGCAACTTCCCCAAACACGACCAAAAACCCTCTGCAGAGTCTCTTTCCAGTCTCGGTTCTGTCGACGCAGCAATTTAGCAAAGTAAGCGTCGAGGCACATTTATCACGGAAATAGCCTTGGCAACGGGAGTAGCTGCCATTTGTCACTATTAAAAGTATGTGTTTTGGCTTACAGTCTTAGTGTTCTAATGAAGTCAATGAAAGATAGGAGTGTTATTCAACTGGACAAATCTGTGGTTCAAAAAACTTAGTGCTGGCATTCAATAGCGGTATCATCTCTTTAAAATCACCAAGTTTATTTATAGCTGAATCATTTCTCAGGAAGACAGTTAAAGTGTTTTGCTGTGTGTTCAAACCCCCTGTAGTGTGCAAACTAAGATACACACAGAGGGGCAGGCAAAATAAGAGAAACAACTATCAATATATAACAAAAACAAATCATATGCAGTCTTCCTACAGAACCATCCTAAAAATAGAGAGAACTTCTCATTAATGCATTCTGACTTTAACCCAAAAATGTACAAAACTGACACTGATTCACTGAGCGACGACTTCGCCGAAGTGAAAACTTGCAATATTACTGGTATGAGTGCCCACAGCATGTCATATCCACCACCAAGTTTAACAACTACCCAGACATAATGCGAGTGGAAGTCATCATTTGGCTCTCCCCAAACATAATGTGCGTGGGATGCAAGAAAAAGTGGGGAAGACGACTCGTCAAATCATATTAATGTTCCCATTGTTCAGGGAACCACGTCTTGTACTCCTTACTGCTTTTGTGCACAAGCCTAGCATGCAAGAAGCCCTCCAATGAATATCATACAGATTAAAAAAGAATGTGTAGTATCTTTCTTCTTTCTTTTTCTCACAACAGTAACATATCCACGGCTTTGCATCTGCCGCTGTTTCACACCTAGACATGGATAAAACACCTTGTTGTTTTTTTTGGTTGAAGCCAAACTGCATCGTAAATGTATCCGAGTAACTAACAAAGCCATTTTATTCACTATTCATTACTTTGGTTGTGCTATAACCTACGCATGAGGTGTTCTTTGATAATTTACCTTGACTGGCCAGCTGTGTTGTTACTCCCATTTTCATTACATTGCTTCCACCTACACTTCTCTCCCACTCGTTCCCTGAAGGGTTTCAATGATATTACAGTCTTCTTTGGCCTTAGCCGTGCAAAAACAATGTCTTCGCAGTGATTTCCCTGATTGACGAACACCTTTTTTTTCCCCATCTCCTCAGCCTTAGTGCACATATTTTCTCAAGACTTCAGTTCAATCGAGGTCACTGTTTTGATCATTGCGGTGACGGTGCTGACCTCAACACATCTGTTATTAGGATAGCAGCTGTCACTGCTGTTACAATCAGATGTTGAAAACAATATGATGTGCAGAGGAACATCAATACAGAGACCTAATGTCTTTTGCCAGTCTGTTTTATTTTCTTCTTTTAATTGGAGAACATTGTTTGCCTAGCACACTAATTTCTATGACAACCATACTGCACACACATTTAATATATACCATACATGACATGTGAATGCAAACTCATTCAACATTTACCATACAAAAAAATACATTTTTGTATTTATTCTGAAATCATTTAATTTCAGAAGAAACTCCCAAATTTGTCGCTATAATAAAATTATTTTACACAAAGTCTAATTTCATAATAAAGAAAAAACACTTAACTCTTGCTGTGTTATGTTCAAATAATGTCTGGTTTATGACGTGATTATAATGGCAGCACAAGAGTTTAAAATCAGCAGTGCATTCATCATTCTTGATCCAATGCTCATGTTAGCTTCATTAGATGTCTGTGTAACTCTTTAAAAATAATAATCACCTTTCAATTCAGAGGCTACTATTCGCAGCTTATGTTACTTTTAATGTTACTCTGATGGCTGACCACTTTTGTAAAAACAAAAGAAGTAGATAATAGAGTGTAAGTTGGATCTATAGCTGCGGTTGTGTGCAAATATTTGAGGAATATTATAATATGTTTGATAGAGATTCTATATGCATTTTTCGAATAACACCATTGTAACATATAACTTTTAACTTCCCGGATACACATAAAACCCAAAACTGATGTGTAAAGAATAAAATCACCATTACGCCAACAGCCAGAGCTCAAACGGCCCCTACACAGCCAAAACGTCACCGTGCCCCGGTCCCTCTAACTGCCTAACCAGAAACTAACTGAACTCCCCCCCTAGTCTTCAGGTGTTACTTGTGGTGGGTATTTACGCACTGTTGCCCGATAGCCCGGTGAAGCAACCATAAACTGGCGACCCATCTGCAGCTTCGGATGTGCCCCCGAGACGACCGCTCTAACCACTTTCATCACCGCACTATCAAACCCCCCCCCCAACGAACTCCAAAGGGAATCCGCTCTTCAGCCTAACATGGACAGAACAACGGCAATTTACTAACCGTGTATACAGGACCACCTGAACTCTGCCACTAAATCAGCAGCATAACCAGCTCAGCGACCCAAACACTCCAGAACAGATCAGTAGCCTACAGCTGCTTACATTCACCAAAAACAGCAAAACAGCCTACTTACTAGGGGTGGGAAAAAAAAAAATCGATTCAACTACGTATTTTTTTTACGATTTTGAAATAGATTTTTTAATGCCAGAATCAATATACTGTAAGTGCTTCATTTGAGTCTACGCGGAGGTAAGGGGAAGTTACCGCTTTTATTGTTGTAGTCCGAGTAACATGAAGTCATATCCGTTTCAAAAGCCACAACAACGCCGCAGTGAGCCAAAACCATGGACGTGTTATTAAAATGAGAAAGCAGAAAACAGCAGAGGGTCCGTGGGGATATGACCTGAATCCTCACATTTTAAACCCCAAAGTGGTAAACCCACATACAGTAAAGTATGGAAACATTTTGGTTTCACACATTGCCAGGAAAAGCAGAGCTAGACATGACGGCTAAAGCTGCATGTAAACTCTGTCATGGACAGGAAACGTTATTGTATTGCGGTAACGTGCGGCCAAAGTCAAGTAAAAAGTCCCTAGAAGTGTATGATTTAACTTTTTCCCATGATCCAGTGTTAAAAAACTTACCAAAAAATCACAATAAATTGTAAAATATTGATTCGCAATACATATCGAATCAGCACCCAAGTATCGTGATAGTATCTAATCTAGAGATAGGCGTATCGTCCCAGTCCTACTACTTATCACACTCTTCAATGTCTCCGAACGACAACAACATCCTCATCCCATTTATACATGAAGAGATTTCATCAAAATTAAATATTGCAGTTCTACATCCAGGAAGTCTATTTATATGCTTCTACTCCAAAATGTGAATCACCCGATGTTCTATAATTCAAAAGCTTTTTAGAAAACTCCTTGATGATTCAATAATTCCAGTCTGAATCATCAGTCTGCAGGTCCATAACCTTATT
Source organism: Sebastes umbrosus (assembly GCF_015220745.1). Taxonomy (NCBI): domain Eukaryota; kingdom Metazoa; phylum Chordata; class Actinopteri; order Perciformes; family Sebastidae; genus Sebastes; species Sebastes umbrosus. Next base: position 3,714,566 of record NC_051289.1, read on the forward strand.
AAAGCAGCTAGGACTTCCTTCGGTCTCTGAATGACAGGTCAGTGCACAATGCACAGCGCTGCAGGTGTTAAAGAAGAGAAGGAAAAAGAATCTATCTGCCCACGTATCTATCAGGAAATGAAAGTGTATACAAAACAACAACTTGATCCAGGTGACTCATTTCTCCCCTCCATTCCAGGAGCCAATGCCTACTTATTTGTTTGTCATGTTTATGGCAGCCTTGACGACTAATAACTTTCTGGGGGAGTCTCTTGTGGGTGGTAATCTGCGCCAGCAGATCGGCTAGCCATATGTTCTTTGATTATTGAAGGTGATGTGTGAGAACGCTGTCAGCCCACTGCGCCGTGTCATCTGAAGTAGACACGCGGGTCAAGGCTCACAACCGAAGCCCGACACATGCTAATGAACTTATCTCATAAAATATGCATCGAGCCCTCCCAGGGCCGTACAGTGGCAGAGGCGTGATTTTGCAGGAATTATGGGAACAGTCATTTTCCATTATGTCAATGCTAAATGAGGCGTGACCTGCGGGAGAAGCATGTCTGACCCGTGTCAAGACAGTTCCTGCCAATTTTGCACAGAGAACTTTGCAGATCGGTTTTGACTTTTAAGATACTGTGGTGACAGAGAGAATAAATGGATCTGGGTGCACGGCATAACCTTGTTGAAGCAATCTCGCTCTGAAGCCGATGTTCCCAGTCTGTATAATTAATCAAAGACAATGATGTCAATGAGGGCCCCGGTTATGAAATTAGAGGCACGCTGTCTTCCATTACTGTACAGCTTATAAGTGCATTAGGAGGGAGAGAGGAACAATAAACCAGGTGTGGAACCATTAGCTCCATTCTTCATTGCAACCATTTGTGGGTCCCCTTCTCTTGTTTTCAGCGCAATTAAGTGTCTCGTAACAAGGCCAAAGCTGAAGGCTTGGGTGTTGATATGGTAGTCAGGCTTGCAAACAAGGTGTGAACAGCAACAGTGCAATAGCTGTTTGCTCAATAATGAATGAGGCTTAACAAATTAGGTTGGTTCGGTAATATGTCTTTGTCTATGAATTAGGCTGCGCGATGAATGATTGTTAATTAAGAAATCACATTTTCAGTCCCGTTAATGATACAAATGGGCTGCCTGTCCAAACAGAACTCACCTGACATCAATAAATACAGGTTAATAACTACACATATTTTGTAGATTTAATAGTTTCTGACATTAATCTATCTACACGCACGGCTTTCAAAGGTCAAAAGGTGTAGAGTAACCTAATTAACCTCCTGTTTCACCTTATTTCTCTATTTTATGTTTTTTATAAATGTGCTTACACATACTACTAAGATGATTTAAGTTATTTAGGACCTGCGTTTTCTTTTCGTTTGTATTTAAGAACAATGCCTACACTGTATTAGGTCACCCACTACTCTAAAGTATACCACAACTGGTCTGTATTAAGACTGACAGATCAATTTGATCTACTTGTATTGTTATAAAATGGAAATCTACCGCATAAACAATTGATTGAGTTGGCATAAACAAAGCACATTGGAAGAAAACAAATTAAATATGCAATTGCTTGTCAGTGAGCTGGATTATGTATTAGTAATCTTCTGTATGAGTTGCCTCTTTCACAGAACGCATGTCAGTCAAATGACATGCTGCAGCAGGCAAAACAATCTCCTGTGGCCGTTGGTTGTCAAATGTGTTGTGCTCCTCGCTGCAGTGATATCTGAGAGAAGGCAAAGTATCTTAAAGAAACCACCGTGAGCATGCTGCTTTGCACTGACATCTCATACGGTACACGTGTCCATTTGATACATGAACTGCCAATGCATCATGCTATATCTTCGACTGATGTAACAACTGCACATTTGTGTCAAGTTTTTGGAAAAGGGTTTATCTCCATTTTCAGAGGCTTTCTGATGGGTTTCGTTTAAAAAATACTAAGGCGAGGTTTTTGGAGCGAACCATAAAAGCTCCCTTTTATTAAAGGGTCATTAAATAATACATGACTTTCGACCTCTATGGGCAATCAAGGAACTGCAATAACATTGATAGGTCTCTGGCACAGTGTGCGGTGGCATATAATTGACAGCAAAAATAAAGTCTCAGTCACAGTTTCACTACAGAGACCAGTAAGTTAGCTAATTGGAGCATACATCAAAGTGAACTGTGAAAAAGTGCAGTGGTTATCCATCACCAGGCAAATAATTATTAGAGATGCATCAATCCATCGGCAGCTGATCAAAAACCGGCAGGTTTTCGACCAAGACCGGTGACCGGCAGATCACTCTCATATTCTATTATATTTTTTATTTACATCAGCACACAGTGACACAGACAGTAACGTCACAGCCACACACACAACATGTCATTGGTGTGGAAGTTCTTCAGCGTCAGTTTAGAAGACATAAAGCTGCAATTTGTCACAACTGCAAATCCAAAATAAGCCGTGTAGGAACAACCTTAAACATATTTATATTTACATATATATACGAACTTCATCAGACACCTATTATATTGTAATTTATTCGCATGCATGCTGATCAGAGTAATCACAGTGACCGGCTCGTCTGTCGACAGCACGGAGCTAAATAGCTAACGTTAACGGAGATTGTATGGACTTGTAATATGATGAGTTCAAGCTCTACTCAGTAAAAATGAGTATTCGGTGAAATGTGCCACCATGATGTGTTCAAATGTAATATTGTAAAACATGTTTTGATGAGTTTTTGGCGAGAAACTTTAATAAATACGATTGTTTGAAGGAGATGTTTTCACAGTAATATAAAATAGATACTAGAGAGGGAATTATGACTTTTTAAATACCTAACACCAATGTTAGCTCTAAGCATACAGTATATATATAATACCTAATTAAAACTACTACTGCCAAGATTTTTTTTGTTTTTTAAAGACTAGTACCATCATTCGTCATTGAGCAGTTAAAAACTAAAGCAGGTGGGAGGTGGGCCACAAAGTGCCACTAAGTCATTGGTATTTATGAGCAACAATCTATTAACACCCCCACTGTCTCTAATCGGAATAATAACACTGCATCCTTAATATACAGTATGTAATGCAGGTAATGGGGATTCAGAAAAAAGGAAACTTTATAACTATGTATTTGTTTTCTTTTCTTCAGGTGATGAGCTCCATAAATCTCTGAGTGGGATCCTGACAGACCCAAGAAAACTGCTTTTTGGGCGCCGGCTCACCCATTCCCCATAACCACCTTCACAAGTTGTTTCAGTGTGGCTCCTCTCTCATCACTGGACTTTAACTTGGGGACCTGAACCTCACAGATCGCCAATGCTAACAAGGAACTGCCTGCTGCTGTTCCTTTGGATTCTCGTCGACGAAGGCTCAGTCTCTTGTTTACGTCCACCTTCACCGCCACTGGGACGGAGCAGGACGGGGAGGGAGCACGCCAGGAGCTTGGTGGGCCCGATGAGGAATGGGGCGGCTGGATTTCAACGGGTCAAAAGGGGCTGGGTGTGGAACCAGTTCTTTGTGCTGGAGGAGTACATGGGGTCAGATCCGCAGTACGTGGGCAAGGTAAAAAGCCTTATTTTTTCCAGCTTTTTTATGGTGCGGGAGAAGTCATAAATCACATAGTAAGGAGCTCGGGAGAAATTGAATTGGTGGTAAATGGAGGGAGCGATAGAACGTGAGGGTGATAAAATAGAAGAAAAGGAACAGAAAAGCACCCTAATATATCGAGTTTGTTGAAAACTACTCTGGTTTCAGAAGGGCAATATCAGATAAATACGATATCACAATAAGTCTATTTATAATTAATACATATATATATAAACTATGTGACAATATTTTGTGTAAGGTTGTCCTTTGAAACAAAATAGCATGTATACAAATACATCTTCACTGTGGAAACTCTGATGGCAACTACCGCAAGTTACCGATTTTCATTTTGCCCCTGGAACTAAGCCTCACCATTTTAATCTAATGATGCTCTCATTGTAAAGCTGTCCCTGTTTGTTAGTGTTTTAATATATAAATGGTCTCGGGCATGGGAAGAAAATCTATACATGCTAATGGAGTTGTGCGAACACTCCTACGTTAGACTAGCCAGACACACATGACATTGGAGTGGTGGGAGAATCGATGGTGTGGTAGAAATAAATTTAAATTACGGTCCTTGTAAAGCTGTCAGAACATCATAGTTATGAGCCAGTGGGAGATGCTGACAGCAATAAAAAGACAGCAGCGAGAGCCAATAGCCTGAACTGAGATATATACATCCCGTCAGACACACTTTTTTTGTCCCCCCTCAAACCTTGGCCATCTCTGTTTTCAGTGATTTTTTTTTTTTATTCTCTGCTGTGGCTTAAGACATCCGTAAGTAAACTCTGTGGGGGTTTAAGGCTAAAGTTGTAATTTGGCACTCCTAGCTTACATAGGATAATAGTAAGACTGACTTATCTGCCCCAGTGCCGCTGCAATCAGCCCTGACAAGCCACGCTGTTTGTGGAAGTCTCTGAGGCTAAAAGCAGGGGGGAGGGTGGCTGCTGTCTGCTGCACTCCTAAATCACTTAATCCAGGGCCGCTGCACTGCTTCAAAATAATTGACTGATTCTCTGCCATATGAAAAGCATTTGGAGATGAGATCCTCGGACCTTTGTCGGGACAGGCTTTCGCTTCAAAATGATTGTAGCCATAACAGGATAAAAGTTAAACAGATAATGCCTGGAGACTGGGGGTGTTAGTGACATGTCTTCCAAGGAGTTATCAAGTGCTGTCACAGAGGCCTTTAAGGGGTTTTGTTTTTTTAAGGCACATAAATTAACTCTAATGGACCATGAGTCTTTGTGCAGTGGATGCTTGTCCTATAATACATCAATGCCTAATTGTGGTAATGTATTCACTCTAGAGTGTAAACATGATTTCCATTCAGTGACCTGCAGCGTCGGGGCTATAGTGGCGTCTGCATTTCTTTCTTTCAGTGGCTGTGTTGAGAAGGAACTCTGTACTTTTCCACTCCATATCTTTGTTTCGTTGAGCATTAATGAGCATAATGTAAGCTCTTTCCTATCATGGAGGTGATCAGCAGTTATGGTTGGTTTGCATGTTTGCTTAAAATTTAATTTATGCAAGTATTTTACTCTTTGGTTCTCATTTATCAGTTAATTAGCACAGGTCACACCACATGACGGGCGTTGTGCCTTATCCGTAAACTCTTATAATATGTATTAACATTTGGGGGACTTTTTAGTGCAATATAAATTACCTATAATTGTCCGTGGAAATGATTGCTAATCTTATTACCATAAGACAGTGCCCTCTAAAAAGAGAGTCAACAGAATCAGATGCAGGGATCATTTTTTTTTTTTTGCGAAGTTGTTCTCAAAGCATAAGCCAGTCAACATCTGATTCACTATGTATGTAGAACGTATCCTCTGATCAGCTGCTCATCTAAATAAATGCTGAATAATGTATGCGTGTGTGCATGTAAAAACATGACTTTTCAGGTGATGTCGTGAGCCACTTCCTCTCAAAATGTCTGTGCACTGTGCTGCTTTTGTTTGATTTCTGTTTTCTCTCCTCCCATCCTGCTTACATACATTGAGAAAATGAGATATACCGGTACCTTCTATTTTTGGAATAAAGGGGCACTGCTTACACATTTTTTTTTTTCCTTTATGCTATGCATAACATCCCCAGCCAAGACTAGATAGTTAGCCATGTGGATGCCTGGATTCTCTTGGAGATGGATAAAAACATGAACAAGTCTGCTATCTGAGCATCCAGAGTACCTGAGATGTGGAAATGTGTGCTTCAAGAGGGTCCCGGGTTCAAACCCGCTGGCTGGCTTGGGCACTTCTGTGTGAAGTTTTTATGTTCTCCCCGTGTTAGCGTGGGCAGGTTCACTCTAAATTGCCTATAGGTGTGAATGGTTGTCTTTATGTGTCAACCATGTGATTGTCCAGTCCAGGGTGTACCTCGCCTCTCGACCAATGTCAGCTGGGATCGGCTCTAGTCCCCCACACGCCTGTAAAGGATAAGTGGTTACAGATAATGGATGGATGGATTAATATACAATTTACTAATCCTGAGGGCTGCCCCTTAAACGTTAATGATTCAAATCAGTCGGTAAGCCCCCTCAAGCCGAATCCTTGCACTTTTTTTGGTTGCATCATTGCACACAGTACAACGCAGGATAACAGTATGGTTGGCTTTATACAGTACATACCAAGTCTAAAAATCTGACGTATGCCTACACACAAAACCTACTGTAAAGGCCAGAACATTCGGATTCAGGTTCAGCTCTACTTCCCCTATATCTTGAACATATTTGTAAGGAATGTGAGGTGGCAGGGTTGTTATATGATATGTTTTTTTTTGGTTAGAAATTCTTATTTACACATACTGGTACACGACGAGATGGATTTTTTTCATCACGCAGTAGTACTTTTATATTCAAAGCACACAACAATAGAAATAGAGTCAATGTTGTGGCAGTTAAAGAGGTGTAAATAGAAGATTGAAAGATGACAAACCAGGTAAAAAAGTTGTTATTTGTGGCTTCTAAGCCTTGTTAGCTGCTATTTAACTACAAGGTCTCTGGATCAATTATTCCATCAAGCTTTTAGGTTGCTTTCTATTTTGCATCAGAGTGCAATTAAACTAACAAAAACAGACAATATTATTCAGAAATGTTTAATTCTTCCAATGTTGTGGAAGAAATTATGAACCTTTTCTCCTTTTACCAAAACTGTCATCAATAACAAAATCTATTTAGAGTGTTTTATTAAATGCATTACTGCTAAGATCACTACTAATTAGTGTTGACCATTAAAAACATAATTCACATTACTAACAAGATGCAGTAATTGTGTCCGTTCTGACAGCATACAGAATGCAAGACAACCACTGGAGGTGACTGAAGGGAGAAGGGGGACAACCACAGAGGAGTGGAGCGTCAGACTACCGGTGTTACGGATCAACTAGTTTGCCTATTAACTGGTGACTTTTGCCTGAATGCCCCAGTGGTTGTTTGTAGTGACGGCAGATGTTTGGAAACAACATGATAACATGTAGTTGTCCTTGTGAATGCCTAATTGTTTTTCCTTTTCCTTAAAACGTCAAAACATACTCATCTGAGTCTTAGACTGCAACGAACCACAGGAAGTATTCAGGCACATTAATAAGATCCATCACCATACCACAGAAATAATTATCTAATGCGGTGCATAACAAAGTCTTGTATGAACAATGCAGCCAGATCGAAGCATCGAAGCACCCACTTTGTGCTTGCAACACATCATTTTGGGCAGCGTTGTCCCGTTTCACTTCTAATTGGCCGTGGTGAACAAAATTTGAATACCATATTTCAGTACGGTGAAATCCAACAACACACTACCTCATACTACATCTTCCAAGTTGGCCAAAATCTGACACAACAAACAAAATCACGACATAAAGTAACTATGGCAAGCTTAAAAGAGGTAGTATTTACTTAATAGCCCAGTCAATACTGGATTTTTGAGGACAGATATAAAAGGAGAAGAAGATATATCTAGAGCTGCAACAATAAGTTGAGTAACTGATTAGTCAGTCAACTGAAAATGTATCCAACTATTTTAAAAAATAACCTTAAATTGAATTTGTAATGAAAGTAATCGTTAGTTCCAGCCCTACAAAGAACATAAATTATCTTAATATGGATTATTTTTTTGGTTTTGTCTTTTAAATTTTGACCGAGATACTGAGCGGGAGTTTCGCAGTTGAAAAGTCAACTTGTCAGTGCTGCCTAGTAGACAAACTATGTAATAGTGAATTTACTAAATCACCTCTAACTTAGTTTGTCATTTCTATACTTCAATTTCATGTTACTTAACGGCTGGCATATACACCATATACTGATATACTGTATCTGCAATAGGCTAATATCATCTGCCGATAAATCTGGCTGACTTAGCGGTCTAGCTCTAATACACTTCAGGGCTGGTTTAGTGCAGTAGATTGTACAACCAGTGTTACTATTTTGGGGGTCTTTGAGTTTAAATGTTAAGCACCAAACTGAAAGAAAAAGCTTTCGGTGACATTTGTGTAACAGATTAGGTAGTCTGCAAAAATTCTTCTTTTCATAATTCATTGTAGGGATGTCACCAGACCAGACAAGTCACCAACGTGATGGGATTTGTTTGATGGTACCGGGGCGTGGGGGGGGCTCGAGTCTAACGGCGTCTAAATTCCAAAAGGACGCAGTAAACTGACTATCGATGCGTCCAGGTCAACGTTAACGGAGGATGCATTGAGTTTTATTATGATACATTCAGGTTCTATTCATTAAAAATACTATAAGGCGAAGGTAAATTCTAACATTATCATGTTTGTTCAAATATTGTAAAAAAAATCTTTTTTTTGTCGAGAAACCTGAATGAATCCAGATGTTTGAAGGGGATGTTTTCACAGCAACATAAAATAGATATTAGAGAGGATAATGACCTCTTTAACTTCCTAACACTAGCTCAAAGTGTTTATTGTTTTGTTTTTTACCGTTGTTCAATCGAGAATCATGGAATTTCACTGGTATTGGTTATCGACTGCTACATTTTTGGTATTGTGACATCCCTAATTCATTGGTCTACTAAGTTTATAATTAAAGTTAAAACATGTTTTAAACACCAAATTTTGGCCATCAAATTATAGATTACTCAAAACAACGATAAGTCATATGAAGAGCTCCGTTGACACACTGAGGCAGATTGGGCCTTGATTACTACCCGGTGCATGTCTGACTTATTATTACATACATAACTAAAACATACGTCTGAAAGCACTAAATACAATTTCCGTTTTCCATGTGCACACTTTCTCATGTTGCAATCATATGAGGCATAGAGTGAGTAAATATTAGTTTTGTGCAGTGCAAGGAAGGACTTACTATAAAACATCCATCTTTACATGCTGTGGTCTATTGCAGATTAATGAGTGCAAGCAAAGCAACATTTCTTTTCTTCTGCATCACCAGTGGAAAAAAATTATGCAAAGTCTGCATTTGCACTTGTTTTGGTGGTATGGCGTGACTACAAAATAAAGAGAATGAATTTAGACTCCGGCGACCTAATTTGAGAACAAAAACGGCAAAAAAAACAACATGTAGCAGTAATGTATTCATATTGATTTTACACCCAACACTACATCTTAATATATTTATGCCAGAATCTATATATTCCTGCCTCTTGGTCAGGTAAGTGGAGGTGGCAGACACTAAACATGAAGAGAATGTTAAAAAACCTACAGTTACAGCTGGGAGCTGCAACTTACACTACTTACTTAATTATCTTCTTTGCTCCCCGAGGTGCAAATAAGGTCATGACAAGATTCAGCAAGGTGTTTAGCGCTAGTATTAGTCCCTCCTGCACGCATTAATAAGGAAGCGACTGCTCTGGGGCCTTGCTCAAGGGCAACTGAACTGCAGCAGTCTAGAAAAGTGGTTACTCCATTTTTCACCTAGAATCACAATGTCTCAAGACACTCTGAGCCACTAAGATTCATATGTGGAAAACACAACTTATAGTGACTAAAATTTAGTTTTGAAATAGTACAATGGAAGTTTTAATACTGTAATGGACATGTAAGAAAAAGTAGTCTACCAAGGATATTTGAAATATCTACTTTTACCTGTTCAAGTTTATAGCAAGGTTGCTCTTCGGAGTGAAAAGCAATGTTGTGTAAGTAACTCCAACTTCCAATGCCATTAACAATAAATAAAGAGACAAAAAAACAAACCATTATAATTTTATGACTGTCTTTCTCTACAGTTTTAAAAATAAAATATGAATAATTATTCACTTGAGATACAAAGGACCCACGAGAACATAGTTATTCACTTTGAGTACCAACATTTCACATTTAATACAAGCCCCCATATTGTGAAACTTCTGACAATCCCCTGTTGACAACAACCACATTATTGCAGATTAGCAATTAAAGCCCAGAAGGCTTAAGGGGGTAAATGTAACAACACTGTGCTGCTCACAATTAGATAATGCAGAGGCCTTTCCTATGCTGAGCAGTGATTATCTGCAAGAAAAATCTGCCATTAGTGGTGTGGCTGTATATCAAGCCAAGCTGCTTCCTCTCACTCTCTATTAAACTCTCTGCTGACTTCAGCAGCTATTTCTCAAAATTTCGTTCCCGCATCACGGCACTCTCCATTTGAACATAATGCTCATGAATTGCTGTTTGACATATTTTCCCTAGAATTATAGTAATGTGGCAATTCAGAATCCACTTAAAGGAGCTGTGCTTGTCATTTCAAAGCATGGCAAATATAATGACCACTTACTACCAGTGGAGGTGTTATCTAAAGCAACACATCTCTCGGGCTTGCCATCACTAACAATGCTGGGATTGTCTGACCAGAGCAGACAGTGTGTCGCTGTGAACTTCATGGATCAAATGTGGTTTGTACTAGGAATGAAACGATTCCTCGAGTAACTCGATTACTAAAAATCATCGATGCAAATTATTTGCATCCCTGAATATTAATTAATTTATATCAATTTTGAATTTGAACACATCATTAGTTGCAGTTATAGCACCTTTATAGGAGTAGTCCATGAGCTGTGTACTGTCATTTGAAATTATAATTTTTTTTAATTTATTTGTTTGTATTTCAGAAAATGTTTTATCTAAAACACAAAATGTAGATGGGTTTATTTTTGACATAATGTCATTGTATGCTGTTTAAGCTTTTTTTTTTATAAAAAGGAAACCAATTAGTTCACTTTAATAGACCTGTCTTATTTTTCCTAATCTGCATAATACTCGATTACTAAAATAATCAATAGCTGCAACCCTAATTTGAACAGAGTAATTTGCAATCTCAATGAAGAGGGACTGGACCCACGTACGGACAACCTGGTCTCTAGATTCTCAGTCCATCTAAAATAATATCTTTGCACCAAGGTTCGCTAGACTTTTTTTTTTTTTTTTTTTATTAATGGCAATATGGCTGTTGATATTCCAGCATTACAGCCATATAGAGCAACTACCGGACAATTATTTTAAATAGCCATATATTGGCTTACATTTGACATAACTTGAAAATAAGTGAAATGAAGAAGCGGTCTAGAAAATAAAACAAAAAGGCTGTTTGGTAAGATTTCCACGTTTTTCAAACTCAAAATAGTGCTGTAGCCCACCGAATAGTTTTAAGCTTCATTCATAACGTTGACATTCAAATTATCATTAATACCTTACCGAAAAATTGCAGTCCTCCTTCTCTTCCCCTCTCTGTCTCTCTCTCAAACACGCACACACTCCTCGTCTCTGTAATTGTCTCAATCTGAAGTCCAAAAGTCAAAATTTATTGAAGAAACATAACACAACAACGTAATTATTATTTATATCATTATTATAGCGGCTTTCTCCGTTTGTTTCACATTTACAGTCAGCTGGCTGTGTATATATATATATATATATATATATATATATATGAGCGTATCGTGAGGAGATATTCGCTGAATTTGACAAAAAGTGTATTGGATTAGAAGCGGAGCGGAGGCATTTACATTTTTGTATAATATAAGTCTTGGCAGCATATCTTATAATATTAGGCCATTTAATATGCAATTAATTAGTAAAAAATATTTATTTGGCCAACGGACATTCTGGCCGTTGATCATTTAATCTGCCGGACGACTGCACGTGATACTGGCTAAAAGCCGACATATACCGGCTAACACAAAGCCTGCTTTGCACGTCAGAGAGCCCCCACTGTGTTACCTCCCACAGAGAGCGACACCAGACACAACCATGTTGTCTTTTTATACAAGTCATGGGAACATGATGGCAAGGCAATGAGCAAAACCCTCTCAAAGCACACTAGGCAAATTATACACTTGGCTAGAAAGGCAGTAAGGGAATAAGTTCCATAAAAAAGCTCACCAGCCATTAAGTTCAGAAAGCAAAAATCATCATACCCATAACAGCACACGCACTCAAGGTTAAAGACAAATCCAATCAATTTAGATAGTCACACTTAGGACCTATAAAAAGGAAAGCAAAAAAAGGTCTCAGTACCCTTTATTGCAGTACAGAGTATGCAACGGCATGCAGCGGCATGCTCCAATGCCCCGTTTCACACACTTGCAGACAAAAGGTCGCTCATTTAAATACAAGTCAATAAACCACTTTTGCTAGAAAGGGCAGCCCCGTTTCTCCTACAACTTGTTTATTCCTTTGCTTCCCGCCTGACAAGGAATGACCAGCCTTCTTTTTTATTGATGGCTCTTCCTCTCAGTCCCACCCCGTACCTGGCTGAGATTTATTACTGATGTGGAGCCCGCAATTTAATCTTTCAATGAGGACCTATAAGAAGGACATAAAAAGCGTTTCAACAAGACTTATGCACCGGGCCCAACAGAGAGAGAGAGATGCCATTATCTGACCATATGAAATTTAGCAGCCTTACTAGTGATGGCGTGTTACACGTTGTTAAATAAGGTTCGGATTTAAATGCTTTGGAATTTAAGCTGTAAAATGCATGAAAACCTGAAGAGGCCCATATAAAAGCAGCAAACCTGTTTACACACTGTGGTGATGATCGCCACTGCTGTAAAACACTTCAGTTGGACTGCCTGCAAAGCCAACAGGTAATTAACATCGACTCCAAAATCACAGGCTTCATAACTTGATTGCTTTGCACTGTTGTGTGCAGAGGTCTGTTCGGTGACCTACAGCTAAGCACGGCGACTACATGCAGAGCCTGAGCGAAATGGCAAACAATAATCTTGTTGATCTATTCGTGATATCCATAAAGCATGTCTAATGTAGTAGCTGGTACAACAATACTGCAATCACTGAGGCGAGGAACATAGCACACAAGTACATCCTGTATATCAGCAATTAGATAGCCCTTGACGCTATTGTAAATACAATAATTTAATATGAATATACAGTCAGCGATATGGATATATGTTTGAATGCCAGTAAAGAAACTAAATGTGTGTTTTATGTAAAATGTGTACTAAACACTCACCTAAAAAATGACATGATCTTATCCCGGAATTCATCTAGAAGTACTTTGCCTAAGTAATTCACTGTCAAATGCAAAGTAATTTGAAAGGATCGCTCTCCTGGAAGTTATGCATGAGGTGTGCCAGTGATTCAGCCGCTCGTTAGAACATATTAAGAGGTTGAGGGGCATTTACAATTGTAATGCATGTTGATGATGAATGTTGCGGGAAAAATTCTGAGAAGAACATCTGAAATAAAAAAGCTAATGATGCCATTCATCTGTCCTGCCAGAGTAATATATTTCATACATTTCGTCCTCATGGGTAATGGACTTTCCTCCTGAATTGCATGGATCATATTTCCAAACGGTGTGCTAATGCCCCAATCAGTATCACTTACTAGCGTGGTCAACATTTTCCCATTTGTTCCTTGACATTGATGGGCAATATTGTTGTGGTTCTGGGTAGAAAATTGCATTCTGTATGTTGTATCAATATCGCTATATTGTTTAATCAAGTGTGATATGAGAAAGGGGAATCAAGCCTTAACCCCAGTCTCTAAGATCAATAACAATCATGTATATTCATGTGAAAAATCATTCTTGATTGTTATTTTGCTGTGCAAAAGATAACCTCTCATGAAAACACGTATTTTTTGGAAGTGTTTTGTAATGTATGATAAAGCTGCTTCTTATTGAATCGTATCAGCTCCTCAGATTGTTGACCTAAGCGACATTTATATCAACAATCACGTTTGTGGGTTTTGATGAATCGCTGTCAACAACTGCAGGTGAGATGTGAATTTAAATTGCGGTAATACAGCTTCAGAGGTGAAAACAACTCAAGGGCTTTTATTTGTTGTCACACAACCTAGGATATATCTGTCAATCTGTCCCATTTGGTCCTCTCTCTCCCTCACATACACATCCCTACATGTTTTCTGTGGTTGCATATCTACCAGTAGAGCCTCCTTTGTGTGTGTGTGTGTGTGCATTTTCCCTCCATTCTTATTACCTGACTGAGGCATGACACAACCCAGATAGCAACCTCCGAGCTGTCAGCAGCACAAGAAATGGCTCGCAAGCCAATATCGATCAGCTATAATAAGCTCGCAGCGTTTGACACAGTGTTTTCTTTCTATCAGCAGCTCACCAGCACACCGACTACCCACGAAAAACTTGCCATGCAAGCAGTCATGATGTGAAACGACATGGCTCTAGCCTGACAACGCACGAGCTTGGAGCCTCCAACAACATACCAATACTGCCACTAGTCATCACACTACTGGGTTGGTAGGACAGGAAGAGCGGTTGAATGGGTTTTGGATTGAAGGGTCGTTTCAAACCTAATAATGAATAGCAGCATAAAAATAAATTCAAGACAGCAGTAGGGCCAGGGATGCATACAAAGCATCAATGTATACAGAAGGATTTACACTGATTAACAGCTTGTAGCATGAATTCTGAGAGGAGATATGTAGTATACTGTATGCCCTGGTTTTGCTAAAGCACCGTTAAATATGGATCAGAATCAATCAATTCACACAGTATAATAAATATACAGTAAATGGCCTTGGGGCATATGTATAATATATACCAGGAAATATTACTTATTCAACAAGGTGTAGGACAAGATCATGTTTGTAAGTAAAACAAGAAGGCGACTTTACTAGGAAAGTTTGTCACAATACCAAAAAACAAAAATGACTTTGATACAATACTCTGCCTAAATATCTTGATAGTAATACTGAAACGATATTTTTTATTAATTAAAAATGTTAAAATGTATTAATTAAACAAATGTATATGGTATGTAGTAATCTGATGTCCCCTATACTTGCGTTTATTGGATTTCTTTGATAATTGACTTAATATTTGCAACCAGATAGCAATTATTAAAAAGCGTTTAATAAGGCTTTTTTTGTAAAGCAGTGCCCCCACCAACGCATCAGTAACAGGCGGACAGTGGTACTGCAGCAAGGGAGATGACGAGATGCTTCCAACACAAAAACCCACAAAATGACAATAAATTCAGATGAAGATCTGTGAGAAATGTGATCATCTGCGTTACTGCTGTTATTCAAGATCCGATTGGCTGTATCGAAATAAGGGATCTACGTATCTATGACAAATTAATGGAAAACTGAGAGGTGACACCATGAAACCAAAAAAAATATAAAATTCTGCCTTTTGGGTTCTGATTTTTTTTCTCAAAAGGAGAACACAGGACAAGTGCTTTACAGAGCAGATATCTATGCTGTAGCAGACAATAAAAGCTATTTCATTTCATTTTGGCTTGACGTAATCCTCAGAGATATTTAGACTAACTGCATCTAAAGATGAGAAGAACAAGTATGTTCCAACCCTTTTCAGAATGTTTACTGATATGTGAATGTACTCGGTGTAAGGTTGCTGGGCCGTTCAAGGAACAATGTTGGCTCGCTATCAGCAAAAGAGTTGTGGCCTCCATATGCATTCCTGAGAGGAGCTCGGCATAATCCTGGGTGCAGAAATCCAATTACAGCATTCTCTACAGAGGTTGGTTACATTCTCCTCTGAAATCACTCAAATTAATCAATATGCGGGTTTACTGCATAGCCAATGAGGAACCATGTGCTGCAAATCCTGAAAGTAACAGGGAACACACCACCCTCTTCTCAACGCCAATAATTCCCCGTATAGCACAATCACTATCCTAAGTATGTGACTGTCTCACAGCCAGGACAGATGAGCCATCATTCTTCCCAGTAGTTGAGTAGTTTCGGTCAATAGAAGTATTTCTCACTAATAGGAGATGAGTAATGGTCCTGCCGATATTTGTTTTGACAACACTGCTAGTGCACTGGCTGGCCATCTGCATCGCTTCAACTGTTCCAGACACGACAAGATGGCTTAATGGTTAGAGAGAACATTTTGGAAATTATAGGCCACAGCTTTGAATCCTACAATGGCTAATGCATGCTCATAAAAATACCATAAATCCTGGCAAAATGAGGTTAAGCAAGACTGTGAACAACAGCTCTATGATCACTGAAACATCCGTTTCACAAAAGCATTAACTAACCGTCTGAAATGTAAATGTAAAATTGGTTGACAGTCGGGGAAAAATTGTGAACAGAGAAAAAAACCAGAAAAACAAAATCATCACGACTGCAAACATAATTACTCAAACAGATGGTGCGAGTTTAGATGGTAACAGGAAGCTTATTTCACTTCCTCGCACTACCTGTTTCTTTTTATAGCTGCCATGTCAACTGGTACCGTGAGCAGAGCATCTTGCTAATTATGCTTATCATGAAAAATGGAGTGTAAAGACGTTCTCACCATAATACGGGGTGCATATGATCACACCGTCTCTACGAGCCAGCTCTCGTTGAGTCATTCTGCACATGCTTTATGTTAACCAAATTTGCTTTTTTTAGATTGACATAAGGTTATCAGCAAAGCCATGATTTCCATTCTGCGTGCATAGACTCCACTTAGTTGTTACAAATTGGGAACAACTGTTACCGCAAAGGAATGGACATTTTTTTCGCTCTTTAGTTAAACCATTTATTTTCTTTTGACATACTGTTAAAACGGTTGTGGTTGTGATTACGCCTCCTGTCTATTGAGCCCACTGGGCGTTTTATAGCTTAAAAGAAGCACTTGTCTGCCGTCCTATTAAGGGGTATTTTTATATAATTGATTACCATTGTTAGAGTAATGGGATTTTGAATTAATATCAGTCAACTTTCACTTATAATTAATGAGGCAATGTGCCTATTCTTTTTATATTTGCATTTCTTTTTCATCTTTAATTGTGCAGTTCTGAATCATCTGCAGGTGCCTCTCCTGGGTACTTGTATTTAATAAACTGCTAATGTGAACATATGGTCCACATTTGTTCATTTTTTTTCTTTTCTCGTCAGTCAAAAGGACAACCAAATATAACCAGCCCATTAATCATAAATACAAAGTGATCATTTATGCAATAGTACACAGAAATGTCAGTCTGGCAACATTACAGAGTATATTAATCCAGCTTCAGTTAATACAGGTTTTGTGTTGATGATTATTAGGTCTGAACAGCCTGTTAAACTGAACAGATTTATGAGTTATCAATATCACAATATGGCCTTTTCATATTGCAGGAAGCGCAATATTTGTTAAAGTCAAAATAGCATTTTAAATTAAATATTGTAGTGCTGCAGAGATGCCCTGGCATTCACATCATATTCTACAGACTTAAAGGGACTATTTGTAACTTTCAGAAATGCTTCTTAACAGCGACACCTGTGGCCGTGAAATCAACGAAAGTCAGCGTCGGGCTCGTGCTTGCTCGCTCTACATAGACATGAACGAGCATCGCTCAAAACAGTGAGGCGACACACGTCAGCTAAAAGCACAATATCACTCTATATTTCAGCTGCTTGGCAGAAATGTTAGCTGACCAGACGAAGGTCTCTCCATGAATCAATGCTGATACTGTGTTTGCTTCTAGCGGGGCTCTGCAGCGAGAAACTCGTCTCTCTCTGCCCGCAGCCGGAGTGAGCAGGGTGGACACCGGCACCCGGTCGGTAACGAGACGATAACGTTTTTCTCTGAAGAGCTCCGTAACTTCCCAAGACACGGAAAACCTCTGTTGGTCTGGAGGAGCTGCAGCATTTATTTCTGCACAAACGTCCACTGTACATTCACTAGATATTCTCAGAGCTAAACTAACTCTTCTGCAGTGTGGAGTGAGCGCGCGTTCACGTCTAGAGGTGGAGTGAGTACGCGAGAACGCGCGCGCTGTCTGAGTGAAGGCAAGCAGGCAGAGGAGGAGAGGCAGCAGCCACACGCGATCGCGCATATGCGAACGCGCATGTGTCCCGACCCGCTACATTTATACGCTTAAAAAGTTACAAACAGTCCCTTTAAGAAAACATCTTTGTTTGGTACAGATCCCCACAAAAATCACAATATAATCATTTTAATATGTTTTTCAATGAAAATGAGAATAAGGATGTCAAAAGTATCATTCCCTCCAATATAGCAAATCATATCGCTATTGCAATATCACAATTAGATCTTTTTTTCAAAATCGTGCAGACCTAGTAATTATTATCTACATGGTAATGGTGTCATATGACGGAAAGTATCATGAACACATTAGCAATATAATGCAATCCAAAACAACTGCCGTGCAACAGATACTGCTGTGAAGCTTCATTTAGGAGAGGGTGTCAGAAAGATGTTGATTCAGCTCTACAGGTACAGACTTCATTGTAAGCTTTTGTCCATCAGAAGATGGTGACAGATCAATATGAACATCTTGTAGCAATCATTATCTGTGTGTCACTGCATCAAATATTCTCAAAAAACATGGAAAATAATATTTTCACAACAGCGTTTGCTGCAATTTGTGTATGAGCGATGTGTTTTCTGTCAGCAGAAAAAAGATTGTGGACCCTATTATGGCTGCATTGTTGCAGCAGTCCATCTGCCACTCTGATCTCTCCGCTACGCCACAAGCAAAAAGGAGTTACAACTTTCATCATGCTTACGAACGAGTCTGTTGCTCACTGCTATTGTCATGTCATCTGCCTAATAGGACAGAATTGACAAAATGATGCCGTGGATTATGTGAACGGATTGCAAAAGATTACGGGATTACAAAACAAGAGGAAACAAGATGGATAATAAATGAACAGAGACACAACACGGCTACTCTTGCTGCAGGATGTCGTTGCTATCTGATGAAAACATAGGGCGCTGCAATGCACGGTGTTTTATTAAAGACAAGGGCAAACCTTGAAGCGAGTTCCTGGGGAGCACCTGAGGGCGACAACACTCTTTAACCATACTGTTGACAGCCAAAAGGCCCACAGGAAATAGTTCCCTTTCATTTGGCTCAACTGGAAATGCAATTGTTGGATGATTGCATTTTGTCTGTATTATCTACGGCTACAAAAAAACAATCCATCCCTCTCGTGTGTCTACACTTTACAAGTTGAAGTTTATGAATGTTTCAGATTAAAACACTTAAAAAGACTTGTACCACTCCAGCTTGCTGCCAAAAGGGTTTACACACACACACACACACACACAAGGCCAAAAATCCTTTGTGCAAGTAATTACTGCTCTGCAGCCTCACCTACAGACATGCCAGATATGCCATTTCACACAAGCACACAGTGATAGATAACTATGATCATTACTGCCCGAATAAGTACTCCCCAATTTTCTGATGGGGGCACTTTAATTAGAGAGGGGGCTCTCTGCCCGGTTGATTTTACAGAAGACTGCATAACCATTTCCCAACAAAACCAGATACAGGCAACCGTTTGCCAATAACACTGCCACAGGCATGCACACACACACACATACACACAGGCAAGCTTGCGGTAGAGTGACCAACATAATGGCACGCTGGCCCAAACTCAAGTAGTATTGAAAAGAGCAGAGTAGAATAGATTAGAAAAGAGAATGATAGATTTATGTATACAGGAGACGTGTTGGAGGTATGGTGTAGTGTGCTGCCATTGAATCCATCCCTGACCAAAACCATCATAGCATCCATTCCCAACTTTCCATCATTTCACAAATCAACATTTATAATCCAAAAGAAATCACTAATTTACTTCTAATCGTTTCAAAGTTGAAACCCCGTTGGCTTTGTGCTGATTAACAATTATTGAACCACACCTACATGTTCCCATCATGCCATGTCTCACAGTGATGAATCTACAGCTCAAAGTATTCCCCCTACTTTGTCTGATGAAGACATGACCAGGGAAATAAATACTAGAAAGAGGTAAAACTAATAGAAACTTTATAAATCCACCATCGCCCACACCCCCACAGCAGGTGGGACAGAACCATGGTACAGCGAGCAACACATATATAACGACACGCCGGCCAAGCAGCACAGAATAAAATAAAATAAAAGACTTTCTTATCTTTTGTAGTCAGAGAGGATGTCGAATCCACCATCCAGTTCATAATTCCATCTGTGTGCAAAGCCGTTAAAACATCCCTATACGATACACTTCTATACCAAATGTTTTGATTCACAACATGTTACAAAAGATGTTTTGTGTAAGGAAAAGATATATCATACAATGCAATACAAGATCAGCAAATAATTCACACAGCAGGCAAATTAGTAGCACAGCAGCCAACAAAGGCATAATGACACGGCGGCCAGATACCAAACAGCATATAGCGTAGCATAGGATGCAATAGAATGAAACGGAAAATAGAGTTTCACTTCTCTACCAAATATGCCTGTGCATATGTTCACACACCCAGATAAGCACATAAGACTGAGCAATATGTTTGAAATAAATGTTGTTGTTTTCACTGTATATCATGGTGCCTTCAAATGAGGTCGTGTTTACCATGTTCACAAGAACATATTGTGGTATTAACGACCTCGTAAGTGGAAAGTTTCTGAAAGTTAAAGAGTTGTGACGTGTTTGTTGACGTCAGAAATGGCGGAGGCCATGGGAGTTCATTTTTCGATTCAGAATAAGTCAATGGATTGTAATTTTAGTTGTATATTGTTTCTCTTTGTAATTTTATATTAGGTCTGAGGAAATTGTTGATATTCCCAGTGTCATTATGCCTTATTATGCATTATTAAATTTTTTTCTCGTCAAGTTATGACTTTATTCTCGTAATATTAGGACTTTTTTTCTCGTCAAGTTGTGACTTAAATCTCGTAATATTACGACTTTTTTTCTCGTAAAGTTATGACTTTATTCTCATAATAATACGACTTTTTTCTCGTAAAGTTGTGACTTTAATCTAGTAATATTACAACTTTTTTTTCATAAAGTTATGACTTTATTCTCATAATAAAACAACTTTTTTTATCATAAAGTTATGACTTTATTCTCGTAAAATTAGGACTTTTTTTCTCGTCAAGTTGTGACTTAAATCTCGTAATATTACGACTTTTTTTCTCGTAAAGTTATGACTTTATTCTCATAATAATACGACTTTTTTTCTCGTCAAGTTATGACTTTATTCTCATAATAATACAACTTTTTTTCATTATGCCTTTGAATTTCCTGCATTAGGTTACCCGCTTGCTAGATTGCTAAATTGTTAGCCTCTGTGGCTTCCAGACGCCGACAGTAACGTTAATAATGCTGTTGCTTAGCAGCGGTGTTCTTGTACACGACCTCCCATGTTGGAAATACGAGCTCACGAGTTTCATTTGAAAGCACCATCATGTTATGTCAAATGTATTCAAGGTCACATAAATAAAATACTAAATGTGATCACGGATGCTACAAACTGTTGCACTGCATTACATCAGATTAAACATGAAACATTAAAAAAGTCATTTTGTTAGTTCTGACAAGATGCTTTACTGAAATAAATATGACTTGGATCATAGTATCAACATACAGATCCACTGAAAGTCAACAAGTCTTGATAAATTATTGCCCAGCCTTACATGCACTCTCTCTCACACACACACACACACACTCATACCTGCACAGCAGCCAACAGTAGAATAATGATCAGCACAAGCAGCACAATATAGAACAGGAAAAGGGCCAGGTGGCCTCCAAGCACCACGAAACACTAGAATATAGAGTCATGTCCTACCTGTTGAAGACATCCAGTCCACAGCTATAGCTCCATAGCTGTCCATTTCCCAAGTTGACATCAGGAATACATGGAGATGTCCACTGGAGTCCACCTCCACAGTCCTGTCCTGTAAATTCAGGTGTAACGTTACAACAAACCCTTTGGTCAGGGATCAGCAACCTGCAGCTCCGGAGCCTAATGCTGTCACAGTGTGGGGTGAATTTAACATGGAACCCAAATGCAGAGTAACAGGCAGGAAAGTAGTTGAAATAAAAGCGAGCTTTAATAATACTAAGCTGAGAAATCCAAAACTACCAAAGGCAAAACAACAAAAGGCAGGGAGGGGAACAAAGTACAAAAGAACAAATAGAAACAAACAACAAAAACCAAACAGAGGACCAAAACCAAAAATCACTAACCAGGGAAACACGAGGATCAGAGCAGGAGGTAACAGGTAACATGTAGGACAAGGTAGACGGGGCTGGAGAGACAACCGAACCGACAAGGACAGAGGGGAACACACAGGCTTAAATACAAGACATGATTACACACAGGTGACACAAATCAGGGCAGGCCAGACAATCAACAAAAGGCAGGAAAACAAACAAAGGAGGGAAGTAAAACCAGACAAGACACAGGAGGAGTGAATTACAAAATAAAACAAGAAACTGGAATGAGAATATAAAAGAAACCAAACACAAACCAAAATCACATAAACATAACTAATAAAGACTGGCACAGCCAGAACATGACAAATGCGGCTCTTTAGCTCCTCTCACGTGGCTACCTGTGGATTTATTAAAAAGGAAATGAATAACTGTTTTTTCTTTACATTTTCATTTTTATTTATCATTGTTGTAGGTCTATGGTACAACAGAGAATTAAGGCCACATTGAGGAAAAAAAAATAAATCTGAGATTACGAAAATAAAGTCATATTATGAGAATAAAGTCAAAGGTTTACGGGAAAAAAGTCTTAATATTATGAGAATAAAATCAGAAGTTTACGAGAAAATAAATTTGTTATATGAGAATAATGTCATAAGTTTACGAGAAAATGTCCTAGTATTATGAGAATAAAGTCATAATATTATAAATTAGTGATTTTACATGCTATTTTTTTTCTCCTCAAGTTATGACTTTATTTTCATAATAATACGACTTTTTCTCGTAAAGTTGTGACTTTAATCTCGTAATATTGCAACTTTTTTTCTCGTAAAGTTTTGACTTATTTCTCGTAATATTACGACTTTTTTTCGCGTCATGACTTTTATGACATATTCTCGTGATATTACGACTTTTGTTTCTCGTAAATCTTATATGGTTTTCCCCTGAATGTGGCCCTAATACTCCGTAGTACATTTGCACTTTGGCCCTCACTGCATTAGACTTATACACTATATACTTAGACTATAAACTGTGTTACCTTCATCACAATGCTCAAATGTTTTGTTTCTCCAAAAAATAGATTTTTTTTTGTTTTTGCCTAAAATGGCTCTTCTGATAGTAAAGGTTGCTGATCCTTGTTCTAACGTGTCAACAACAACAACAACAACAACAACAACAACAGTTAATGTCAATCATCTATAATGAGTGTTACCTGTCACAGAGGGCAGCTCATCACTGTAGCATTAAACTAGCTCTGTTTCCATGGCGACGCAAGGTGCCTCATTAACTGTGTGACACAGATTAAATGACGTCATAAAAGTTAGCATTTCAGTGACGTTATTTCCAAGTCTTTTTTTTCTAAAACATCATGCAATGCTCTGCATTTGTAACCAGGTTGCATTAATTCACTTTTCATCCACTTTTTCCTCTGGTGGCATCTCAGTGGGGCCTTGCACACCTTCTTTTAGCTCGTTGTCATCCTCCTCTTCCTCCTCCTCCACCTCCTCCTGGCGCACCTGTGCGTGGTTTACCTATATTAGAAAACAGCTACCTAGTGTAACAGTCAACATTACAGCCTCCACATAACTGGGGATGCCTCTTTCTCACTGTTTCTCTGCAGTTGTCCTTGCTTTGGTAAAACGCTGAGTGAGTGCATTTGTATTCAACGTGTCCTCATCGCATGGAAGTAGGCCAACATCTCTTCCCCTGGATATGAGGATGGAAACCCCACATTGTCTGACAATGTTTGGTTCCAATTCATTTCAATTCCTCCTTCCCTAGTTCCCTTGTTTTGTCTCCATGTAGCAAGGGTATAACATGCTGCCTAGACTGAGGGAAAAGCTCAATATCCTGGGATAAACTCTACACTTTTTTCTTGTTAGAAGCTTGGACAAGTTAATCCTAAGGTGCTATAGGCTTATATGGAGACATTTGTCATTAAAGGGGACATATTATGCTTATGTTCAGGTTCATACTTGTATTTTGTGTTACTACTAAAACATGTTTACATGCTGTAATGTTAAAAAAACAACTTTATTTTCCTCATACTGTCTGCCTGAATATGCATTTTCCATCTGTCTAAAATGCTCTGTTTTAGCTAATTTCAACGGAATTACAACGGAATTACGTTGCTAGGCAACAGTTTGGGTCCATGTTTACTTCCTGTTAGCTGATGTCATTTACCTACACTGCAACCGGAAATAAACTGGGACACATTTAGAATGTTTACGTTTAAAACCGTGTAATGGTCTAAATATTGTATATTTGTGACATCACAAATGGACAGAAATCCTGACGGCTTGTTTCAAACGCACAATTTCTGAATACGGGCTGTGCGTATTTCTCCTTTCACAGTTTTTATGTGGCACTTAAACCTGCTTTATACTATAACAGACACAACAATCTCACTTTTTACAATATGGGATCTTTAAAGCTGCAGTGGGTAGAAATGGAGCAAATATGATTTTTTAAAATAAAGTTATTTTTATAAAACGATCACTATATCCTGACAGTGGTGCATGAGACAGATGATCTGAAACATCTTTTAGTGCACGGTTTAGCTGTAAAATGAAAAAGTTTGTGATCCGGCATCCGGTCATGGTGAGATCTGTTGAAGAAATACCAAGCACCGCCCACCAGCCTGAGCACAGCCAATAGGAACTCTCTCTCTCTCTGAAATGACCTGTGATTGGCCAAAGTCTCCCGATTTTTTAAAGTCTGAAAACAGAGCCATGAGGAGGTGCAGAAGTCATATTTTCTCTCAGAACACTTGAATATGTATTAATATATTATATATAATATAATATTAATATACATTATATATGCTGAAAGGTTATTACAGATTTTTTTGCCCAATGATGCCAAAAAATATACTGCCTACTGCCACTTTAATATATTGAAGTAATTGTATTGGCAGTTGTCAATCATGGGTTGAAGCATCACATTAAACTTGGGTAGGCCCTATCATAACACCCTCAGCTCCAGTGTCTACCACGATAAAATTGTAAATGATACAAATTCAAAATGCAGTACAGGGTGGTATTGCGTATATTTCATATTCCATATAGCCTAATTTATTTTCTTCACCAAATATTTTGCTGCGTAAGGATAAATAGAGGGTTTAGTTTTCAATCTACTTTGTTTTATTATCAGATTATCTTGTTTGTGGAGGAGTTTCATATTGTTCACAATATTTACAAGGACAATGCATAATCTACATTTCAGATTTTGTGCCAATTGCATAAAATGCTATGGGACCTAGTTGTCATTCAACACGGGTCATGTACTAAAAATAATTCTCATACATTTGAATAGCAATGAATAATGCACCATGGATAGACAACATAATGACATGCTATGCTTAGGTGTGAACTGGGCAATTTGCACTGAATCACCAATTACTCCCAGTGTGTTTGTGCTTGAGTCTTGGTTTGTTTTGAACCGTAACCTACAGAGAATTTATAGCTGCATCTCAAATTTACCTCTCCTCTCCGTGGCTGCAATTACCGTGGAGGTTCACCGGAAAATTGGCTATGTGCAAATGATAGCTCAATATTTACCTGTGGGGTAGAAAGAGATAGACTGAATTACTAAAAAAAAACAGACAGTGTCAGTGTGAGGACTCATTCAGTCATTAGCTGATGCATGGCAGCTACACCGTGGGTAAGGTTAGTGAAAGATCATGGCACATGCAATGCAACTAAAACATTTGGATAAGGATGGGGAAAGATCTTGGTTGGTGTGACGGGAGTCAAACGACGGTCCGGCATGAAAGTTTTGTGCGTTGGAATTGAACATCAGCATTTGGCATGAATCGTGAATCATAAATTGCCCAATATGGGCATCATTCCAAGGCTGATAAATCAGAATATGATACAGGACAGTAACGGTTTGCTGAACTTATATTATTGCTTACAAACTAACAGACTAATATCCTGTCCATCCATCCATCCATTGTCTTCTGGGGCTGGATTGCGGGGGCAGCAGGCGTAGAAGGGAATACCAGACGTCCCTCGCCCCAGCAACATTTTCCAGCTCTTCCTGGGGGATCCAGAGGTTTTCCCAGGCCAGCCGAGATATATAATCTCTCCAGCATGTTCTGGGTCTGCCCCGGGGGCCTCTTACCAGTTGGACGTGCCCGGAAAACCTCCAAAGGGAGGCGTCCAGGAAGCATCCTGATCAGATGCCAGAACTATCTCAGCTGACCCCCTTTTGACGCAAAGGAGCAGCGGCTCTACTCCGAGCTCCCTCCGGATGTCTGAGCTCCTCACCCTATCTCTAAGGCTGAGCCCAGCCACCCTACGAAGGAAACTCATTTCATCCGCTTGTATCCGCAACCTCATTCTTCCGGTCACTACCCAAAGCTCATGACCATAGGTGAGGGTTGGAACGTAGATGGACTGGTAAATCGAGAGCTTTGACTTCCGGCTCAGCTCCTTCTTCACCCCCAACGGTCCATGCACCGAACTGCCTGTCCGTCTCCTGCTCTATTTTACCCTCACTCACACTAATATCCACAATATTCAACCAGATGACAGCAGTTTGACAGCACATCCAAAAAGCAACCCATACAAAAGTGACATGTCCATTCTGTTTTAGCAGTGCTAGAAACGGCCCAAAGTCAACCATATCGTTTAGAATTAGAGGTGTCTCAAGTGCAAGTTGTGGAAGGTTTTTCCGACAGAGAAAAATTAAACCATGTTACCCGGAGTCAGCAGGTACTTAATTTAGCTGGCTACACTGCCTGCCCCTGCTTCAGTGCTTAAAATATCTATTCTTGTCTCCTGGAATATAAGACTAGTGTTCAACGGTGTCGGTGGAAATGCCACACCATTGATAAGAAGGCAAAACTCCGTATCCATATATTGTAATGATCACATTGCATTAGAGCCCTTAAATATTTAAAAGCCTTTGAATTGTATGACCGATCTCCCAGGGGGAGGTAAACATAACTCTGTCAATAGGCTCTCTGCCACCAGCCCAGAATGTGTTTGTCTTGTACAAAGAGAGCCGCCGTGGCCCTGGATCTATATTAACAGAGATGTTCTCTGGCTGGACTAGTGATATTCTGCAACTGTGCTGCGAGTCATCTGGTCACAGACCTCCGCTGTCAGGTGAAGGTATTAGAAACTGCTCAAGTGGAGTATTTACCTCAAGCTTTCACAGTCTGATCTATGCCACTTTGAGGAAAAAAAACCTCCTATTTCCTATCTCACAAGATTTTTGAGTCATGCCTGAATAGAATTTGGTCCATGATGTTGAAGAGTTATCACTGCAGCGTAATTGCACAGAGAGAATACATTATTTATGAGAGATTTAGCCTCATTAATCTGTGAAACGTTCTGAAAGTACGATCATTTTATTTTTTCTCATGACTTAGTGTTTTGCAGATCTTTTGCAGAGACATGAATTTGCTCTTTGATGCGCAGCCAGTTTCCTTGACTGTCTTTGTGAAATAGTGTTCTTTGACAGCTCTTCCCCTGTGCTTTCAATGAATCATTATCTGTGCCAATGTTTGCACTCAACCTGTCTTTTTTCCCCTCTTTTGTCTTGCAGCTGCACACTGACCTCGATAGGGGGGAAAGTGCGGTGAAGTACACCCTCTCGGGAGACGGGGCCGGCTCCATTTTCACAATTGACCAAACAACGGGGGACATCCATGCCTTAAGGAGTCTTGACAGGGAGGAGAAGCCTTACTACACCTTACGAGCCCAGGCTGTTGACATCGACACCAATAGGCCCCTGGAGCCCGAATCAGAATTTGTAATCAAGGTTCAAGACATCAACGACAATGAGCCAAAATTCCTGGAGGGACCGTACAGGGCCAGCGTCCCTGAGATGTCACCAGTAGGTCAGTGACCATGTGCAGTGATTTGTTCTGTCCACTAAAGAGAGATAAGCCAGTACTATGCTTAATTGATTAGAAGCCTTTTTTGCACTGAAAGCTTTGTTTTCTCCCCTCCAACTACCAGATGCAAAACTTTCAGGAGCATCACAGGTACAACCAGAGGGGCAAAGCTGCTCCCCCTAGATTTTGACATTTCAGAGAACCAGTTATTCTTGGTGTGCCCTGAGTATATTTCACAGCTTTGTCTTTATACACCCCTCCCTCCAGGGAGATCATCAAGGTAATTCTCTGGGAGAATGGTTCCTCTTGATGTGAGTGGCAACGAATCCCTCAAAACTCCAAAATCAGCGATCTCTAGAGTATGGGTAGAGAGGAAAAACAACACAGTCGAGCCTCAGCGAACACTCTAATTCGTAAGCCGCTCTGCAACAGTTTACTGTAGAATCAGAGACGCTTTCAAGTTTATCAAAAAACACATCTAGTGAGACCATGGAAGCAGAGTACAGAGATTAGCTTCACAAAACCACCCACAGAATGAATCAAGTAGATTATCAATTAGATAATCGACAAAAAAAGGGATTAACTTTCATTTAGATAATCGCATGAACGCTGTTATCGTCTTTCAAGTGAATTTAACAATACATTTTCAAAATGTTACCTTCCTGTAATTATAACATATACTTTACTTATCGTTATAGTTATTCAATTTGATGCACGGCAGTCTGCGAAAGTAATTTTAAAACATCCCTTTGACGTTTAGGTAGTATGAATGGATAAGTGTGTCACTTCCATAAAGTTGTTGGACTTGTGAGAGACAAATTCAAAGCAGCAAAGGCAGAGATATCCTGAAATGTAGTCCCTGTTATGAGCCATGCTCCAAAAACTCTGGAGCCTACATTTCCCATAATGCAACACGACAGCATCTTTTATGAGATGCTCCCTGCCTCATAAAACCCAAGCTGAAATATCAGAAAATCAGTTTTACTCCTCGTGATGAGTAAACTGAACTTCATGTGTTAATTTGGTAGATTGCCCCTAATTAACTAATAAAGGATTAATCAGTTAATCACACATAATTGATGAATAACGGCAATCATTCATTGATTATTGATAATTCTAACCAAATTATGACTGATAACTTTTTAGGAATTTGTACAATATCCTTGTGTATTATATTTGTTAAATAAATATTGATTAAAAAAAAATGTATGAGAGAATAATCAAAGGTAATTTCTACATTTAAGAATATATAATCAAAATTGTAATATTATCTAATATTAAATCAGTTTAACTGCATAAATCCTTCAGTGCTTTTGTGTGCTGGAACTGGAGATTAGTTGAAAACAAATGACTAAATCGACTGTGGGTTTAGAAATAACCTTGCTGTCACTTATTACAGTTGAAGGCATAAGAAATCACAAGTTGCAACGACAAGTGTTGGTTAATTATGCAGAGTGTTACCACTTTCAGACTTATCTCAGCTGAGAAGTGAGTTTCAACCAGCCCCCCACAATTTGTGTGAGACGTTATATTTATAGCAAAGTGCAAAAAAGAATCATCAAACCGACTAAAGTCTTTATCAATATTTATGCCAGCAAGACTTGTGTGATCAATGGGTTCATTAACTGTTACATCCCTCTTGTTGTCTTTGGCTGGAATCCCCCTTTGGATGTTGTTTTTATGTTAGCAGGGATAAACACAAACTAAAAGAGACAGATGCTGAACATAACTAATGGTTGTTAATGAACAATCTATGGCCGGAGACATTATGAAATCACTCATGGCAATAATCCGGAGACTCCCTTAGAGTTAGAAGCAATTATCTTATCCCTGAATCTTTAAGAAAGTGACAGATTTAAAAAAGAAAAACAGTGAGTTGCTTGAAAAAATGTAGTTATCACAAAATGTCTAGATGGATTTGTTGATTTCACTCCTTATCTCCAAACATTTCAAATAGTTAATGAGATTTTTGCATTTCTTTTGATTGCTCTAAATATCCTCTCTCTCTCATATTTGACTATAAAATCTGCACACATTGTTTATTGTGCGATATTAATTGGTTTTCTCTGCATTACAGTACAGTCATTTGTTGAATATTGTGATATAAAGTGTATTTAATCAAGTCAGATAGATAATCTATATTTCACATTTGTATTCTCCTCCCGTGTTTATCAGCAATGACCTTTCCGGCCTTTTCTTCCACCTAGTTCTTACTCACCCCAAATTTCCATAATTGCAGGAATAGAATTTAATCGGCTTGTTTATTGTCTCACACCTGGGGTAAAGGGCTGTTGCCTTTAGTCACTTTTGAAATGCGTAGGTGTCTGCATTGCAGAAAGGCTTTTTAAAATTCCACTACATCTGAGCTCACGGAGCTGTGTGGTTTTCCTCTCCCCTCGCTGAACTGAAAATGCGTTAGTGTATTATCTCATCTGTTGTACATTCACGTCGCAACACGATGCCTGGTATGTCTAATCAGACATGTGTGGCTTTGTTAGGAAGGATTGTGACACTAATCTGTCTCACCTAATGTTTTAATGCCATTGTTACCATCTGCTCAGACGGCAAAGCCTATTTAATATACAGCAAGTTCTTTACACACAACTAGGAGCTTAGCAGAATTTAAAATGACCATGCAAACACCATCCCTCTGGTCAGTGCTCATGTAAGTGCTCCACAAATGCTGCAGTTGAAAAAATATTTGTACACAGTTTTATAAGCCAGATGTGGGTGTGTGATGGATAGATGGACATATGTGCACTGAGCTGTCTGCCTGTGAAGGCATCCATGTCAACCTGTCTGCAAGCTTCTAAAGAATCAGCCCATCTGCCCGAGAATCACCAGGCTTGAGTCTCGGAGTTATAAAATAGTCAGGCTGACAAGGCATTTTTTTTGTTGTTGGTTACCCTCATCAAACTGGAAACTTCAGATTGAGTCTGGTGGATTTAAATGCATGGTAAATAAGGAGCATGTTCAATGCCAGCTAGTTAATGAGGATGAGCCAAACCTCCAACAAGTAATTATTCTGTCCTCTTACTGCAGCAGTTTGGAACACTGCCACCCTAATACTATTCCTGCCATGGCCCTTTGTTTTCTTAATGGTAGCATTGTTTAATGAATGGTCGCACAAGAGCGTTTTTTTACCCTTGCTTTATTTGTTAAATAATGCTCACTAAATAAAGCTACAAATGTGCAACAGGAAAATTGAACAACACATCCTCCGCACTCCTCCTCGTTGCACTCCGTCAGCGACTTTGACTGCTCAGTATTAGCTGTGTAGCTTCCTCAGTTGTGATTCATCACTCATTAGTGTCAGGTGAGATCGCTCAGTAAACTGATGAACTTCAAAGAGTTTGGATTGCAGTCTCATGTGGAGACAAATTAAGTCAAAGTCAATATGTCTTCCCACTCTTTCCTCCAGGGACGTATGTGACGCAAGTGACAGCCACAGATGCAGATGACCCGACCTACGGAAACAGTGCTAGAGTGGTGTACAGCATCCTCCACGGCCAGCCGTACTTCTCTGTTGACCCCAAAACAGGTAAAGTACTTATCCTTGCTGATTCATGTCATAAAAGACTGATTCAGTGTTAAGTTCATGAACATTTATAGATTTTTACTTACTGTGAAGAACTTTTAACTGGTTATGAAACAGTCTAGATTTAATACTGAGGCCTCTTTATGACCTACATAAGTAAAAAGATGAAGTTATTTCTACATGGTTGTTCCGGCTCAGATTCCACACAAAATCAAAATCATGCAGGTTCAGAAGAAACTCCTTCAGTTCAGACCCCAGCGGGGCCTCCAGCAGCGACCAGCCCACCACGAACAGATCCAGATGGGGCTTCACTGCCGCCTTTGACCTGCAGTCGGAGCTCCGGCAGGAGGTGGAGAGCTCCACACACTCGGCAGCAGCTGCTCCTCCTCCGGCCAGGAGCAGAGCTTCACCTCGCTGCTCCGCCAGTCCCCGCTGGGAGCCAACACCAACGCCACGCTGCTGGAGGCCCAGGCCGTATTTAAGGGAAGGGAGACATGGGAGAACCAGAACCATGACTGCGCGGGATAGACTGTCCAGCCCGTTGTCATTCCCAGGACGTTAGATAGCGAGGCTTTGTCACAACCGTCGGCGTTCTGTACCCTTTAGTGCCGGTATGAAATGCACCGGGCGTTCCATTAACAGTAATGAAAACCCATCCGGGACAACAGTAAATTGCTCTGGGAGTGTGGTGACATAGTTAAAGAGTGAAAACATACACACTGGGCAGGCGGGAGGGGAGTTGGATGGGTCCAACAAACGCAAGGCTTTCATCCAGGAGATGGTTGTTTGTGTCCCGTGCGTCACGTTACAATCAGCTGTTCGTTCGTGTCCCATGTTCACAACGTTCAGTGTCATTTTCACTGTACAAACGTAGTAGTTTTAAGCACAACCATGTTGTTCATTCCTAAACCTAGCTATAGTGGTTTTGTGATGCCAAGGGGCGTGACTAAGCGGCCATATGTGCCGTGTTGGACTTCCAGACCCTGCCGCTGTAAGGGATTCTGGTGCTCCAAAACACTACCGCTTTTGTCCACAGGGACCGCCAAAATCAACACAAAATTCCTCATTGTGGCTTTAAATATGCAAGTCAACAATAACTACCTCTCTTTTATGTGCACCTCGCACGTGCAGCGAGGCAATGTTGCGGTGAAATAAGGTCATCTAGGCCATTAGTCTTGATTGATATGTTTTATGGAGTTTCTTCCAAACAGTGTGTGCGATACACTGTAGTGTGGACCACTGCAAGCATATATCATGAGAATAAAACTGGTCCCAGAATTGACCCGCAGGCCACTCCACAAATCAGTGGGCCATAAAAGGACACATGCTCTCCAATAAAGACAGTGAATTATTTATCTGACAGGTACAAAGTAAGAGGCAGTTGTATCAAACACTGCTTTTAAATCAAACAGCGTTTCTATCAAGCTTTTTAATATTATCAAAAAAGCATTAAAATATGATGTAAACATTCAGGAGGTTTGGTTCAGAGACAGCTAGATAAAAAACTGTCAAATGTGCGAGCTCTTTTAAGCACGGCAGCTCTAAATATGGTAGTTGCTAGCACGCTGGGGCGGAGGAATGCAATCACTTTTTGCAATATATCAAAATGTCAGGTGAACCCACAAACTGACAGCCTCAGCAACAGGAAATAAACTCTGATCTCTAAACCGCCAGTGACTTTCTGAATCTTTGCTGCAAGGATATACTGAGTATAGTGTTGTATTGTGTTAGCCAGAAAACCGCTGGAGCTGGTAGCTTGAATTGAAATCACCAAAAGCGTTATTTAGTTATTTGCACATTATTTACACCTGCACTTTGCTGGTGTAGGCGGGTGGTGAAATGGCAGTAAAAAGGTTGCAGAGTAGCAGTAAGGCAGGGGGGGTACGGCAGACGACTGCTCTAAATGTGAAATACCTTCATATCACCAGCGTTTGCCGGCAGTGGACTGCTGTTGGCTTCCCATCTGGGGCAGTTCAAAGCATACGAAAATAGGTTCATACATATCACACGGGCAGATACGGCGGAATCTGTTGCTGATTATGCTGCTCATCCCAGAGTTTTACAGAGCGCATACTGTGGCTGTATGTCAAACTGATGCCGGGGGAAAAAAAATCAAACTGTTACAGTCAATGTTTGCCCTGCTGGGCCCCGCGTCTATCCAAACGCACATCAACACAAACACTGGGAGGAAAAGAAGGTGAGCGAGGGAGGGAGGTGACAACAACATGCGTAAATCACCCCTGCATGTCGCAGAATTACCCATCTCAGCGACAGACATCCCCCTTCTCCAGAAAAACATGACCAAAATTTCAAAAAATGAATTTTGTATTCACACATTTTCGGGGTCTGCGGATCAAATGGTGCATCCTCACCACATTAAATGGAAGACGAAGAGGGAAAAAGTGCAGGCCCACCTTGCTGCCCACCGCCTTTTAGCCTGCCAACCTCCCACTGACCTAGCTATTAATCTGCAGTACAAACGCTCTCTGATCTCAGGGTCTCTGATCCTCAAGTGAATCATTATATGGCTTCACCAGAGTTCCCTATTGAATGTCAAGTGTCTCCGGTTTGTGAAATGACCTCTATTTCAGCCTTGGTCAGAGTCGCACAAGCTGCTCCATCCTGGGAGCGGTGCTCTTTAGGTGCAATTTTGAGGTAAATTGCGCATTTAGCGTCAAACATATTTCAGGAGATTTTATATTTAACACTTTTTCTCTTTTGTCTTTTTTTTTCTCACTATCTCTATCTTTCACTCTCTTGTCTTCTTCCTCTATGTCTCCTGTATTTCCTATTAATCTTGCTGTACGCCAGGTGTTATAAAGACAGCCTTGCCCAATATGGACAGAGAGGTGAAGGAACAGTACCAGGTGTTAATCCAAGCCAAGGACATGGGCGGCCAGCTGGGGGGGCTGGCCGGGACCACCACCATCAACATCACCCTCAGCGACGTCAACGATAATCCACCCAGGTTCTCCAAAAGTGAGTGCCTTTTGTTGTTAACTGATGAAATTGGAAACTAATTGCTGTTTAACAACACCGCCTTTCATTTTTTTGTTAAACAGTAATAACGCAGGTGACCTTATACGCAGGTTCAAACATTTTTATGATCACCAAATAAACACTGTGCAATTACAACAGGGCAGGGGGTATTCATCATGTCTACTCTGCGTAATTGGTTTTCATTATTTGTCATTATGTGCCGTCGTAAGCAAAGGGGCTGTTTATTTAGCATGATTACATCTACATACTCCTGGCAAATACACGAGGATTGGTGTTATTTCGCTCATGGGGCATCCTTCTATATTTAGATCGGGTTGGAGCATGATGATGGTGCTGCACCAGGGATTGAGTCGGCGTATTTAAACACTGTATTTCATCCGGTATTTTGTATAAGCTGCTGAACCAGATTAATTCGATTGTACCGTTCACCAGGTCATGTAAAAAGCCAAGCGGGAAAAAAAAAAAAAAAACTCATTACTGTAAATACGTTGATCTGTGAAAGCTTCTCTACTTATACTAAGCATGAATGTTAAATTGTGTGCAATATGTATTCTATTCCAAATCAAGTGTATGATAGGAAAGCAAAAAATACTGTTCTGTATTGATGCAGTCTCTTCAGGTATTGCGAGGCGACACCGAGTGGTCTCCTCAGAATGTAAATACAGGCAGTGAGGCGGTCAAGCTCCTTTGGCTGCGGGGAAAAGATGATATTTCCATAATGCTGTCACAGCAGAGGTGTGGGCCAAGTATGGCGGCTCCTCCGCCCTGTCCCAAATCCTCTCTTTGTCGTCTTCTCTCTTCTATCTACAGAAGGCTTACAGGTTAAAAAAAATAAATAAAAAAATGGCTACATTGGATGACCTCATCAGATGATTCAGTTTATTTATAATATTACTGCATGGATCCCACATCTGTCTTTTCCAGAAATCCTCTTTTTCACCCTTTTATTATAGATTAAGTATTTGTAAACCGTCAATCCCCTGAATGAACCTCTAATGGCACCAGATGTGGTTGCAAATGCAATGCCTGCAATGACTAATAGGGGTGTATATATACTGTAACTGCATGTGGCTTTGTGGAATTATTCTAGAAGCTTGTGAACCCACTGACAGTGCCATTTAACAGCTGGTTGCTTACTCTCTTAACCTGCAGCTCGTCCTGTTTTGGCACTGGCGCTACGTCCCGTCCTTCAGAGGACGTGAACCTTAAAAGACTTTTTTAAAATGAATGCATGTCCTTGAAAGTACTTGATTATTTATTGAAATTATAGCAGCCAAAATTCATCCTTATGCCTCAGCTCTCCTCTCAAAATCCTGGGACACTGAGGAAAAAAGCTAAGATGCATAGTGAAATTGAGGAATGACGGCAACGTTAAATGCAACATTTTTCCTACAATCCAAGAAAAGATATTTTGGTTTTGTTTCAGTACATTTATTCTGGTGCTACCCCGAGAAAAAAAGAAATACCATCTCTGCCAAGCAGCTTCCCGGTTCACCCTTTCGAGTGCCTCAACACTCTGGCTTATTGTAAACATTTGTGTTCAAGTTCATCCATCTCCAAGTTTGATGCCACTGTGTGTCAAGTAGCACTATCCTCAGAAGGAGCTTCTAAGAGACGCATGCGGGCCTTTCTCTCCTGCACATCGCCCTCCCCTATTTTTAGGCTTTATTTGTCATATACGGGCCAAATAAATCAAATTCCAAGAAGAAAAAAATCTTGTTTTTCTAGAAGCAAGTCTTGGCTGAGTCTTTGTTGCAGCAGAGACATGTGTCAAGTTCAATCAAATACAGGAATGTGTTGAGAATGTGTTGAGAATGTGTTAATACAAGAAGGCGATCATGGCCGCCACACTGTGATTATAAGGACTCGTGGAATTTCGCTCACATTCGGTCACAATGAATAGCCCCAAATACATGTTGCGTAACCTTTGACATCAGAATGAATGAATGTCACATTGATTTCCTGACAAGTAAAGAATGAGATGCATAATTACCCCAAAAGCCTTCCAAGTCCTCAGAATAATGTTGAAACAGAAATGGCGGCTTTATGAAGCCGCCAGGTGTTTCGCAATAGATCTGTAATGCAACAGTAATGTTTTCATGCAGATAATGTTGTTGGAACAGCTAGCCATCTCTGAAAGTGAAGCACAGAAAAAGATTAGTTACCACCTATTGTCAGGCGTGAGGGATAATCAATCAATCCACAGTTTGTTTGCTTGTAGATTTCTTCCCTCGTCCGCCGCAGTGATATCTGCTGTTGGGAGTATCAAAGCCCCCAAAGCTCTTGTGTTTGTGGTACAGGTTGAGCCAGCCAATTACAAGGAGCTGAGCAGCCTTGATGTCCAAGCTCGTCAAAATTGAATAATGTCATGCCCATCGCTACAGGGCTGACTTCAGACAGAGCATATCAGCTGCTCGCCCGTGGGTGGATAAGACACGGCTGTGTGTGAGAGACCACATAAAGGACGGAGGATGTGAAGAGGCTCGTTATTTTCCAGCCGATGTCAAGTGATGATAATAAATGAGTCCAGTCTGATGTTTGTTTGTTGACAGGTTTCTTTCACCTACGAGTTCCCGAGTCTTCTTCGGTGGGGTCTGCTGTCGGCAGAATCAAAGCTCACGACTTGGACATCGGGAAAAATGCCGAAGTGGAGTACACCATTGTGCCAGGTGACGGAGGCGCCATGTTTGACATCACCACGAACGAACACAACCAAGAGGGGATCATCATTCTCAGAAGGGTAAGGAGTCTCAGAAACTAAGACTAAAATGTTAAACATATAAACAGTAGTATTCAGTGTCATTAACAGCACAAACAAATCAAGTTCACTAATAAAGGCTGTGGTGAAAGAGTGACATTATAGCCAACAACAACGGTCAACAGCTCACCACATTGCTGCTCTGGGTTTCTATTTTTAACCTGAATACCTGATTTAACCACCTATTAATTCCAGTTGCTCCACTTTTCCATTTTCACATTAAAAGCCTACCAATAAAGGGAAAGCCAAAATGCTTTTAATGTGAAAAATCTGCTGGAAGTGCTGAGTTGCATTCACGGTAGCTTAACGTAAATCGGCGAAAAGTAAGTAAAAGAGAGTATGACATGACTCTTTTTGTTATACAGATGGAATTAGTGCTGTGTAATGTACATATAACTGAATATATCAACATGTAGGAAGTTTGCATTACTTGATAAGCAGGTGATATTAGGAATTAAAGGTTATTATTAGGTCTCTAATATAAGCATGTTCCAAATAAAGGCCTGGTTCCCTCTGCCTTTTAGGTAAATACAAGTGTAGGCCACTATTTGATAAATTATAATATGTTTATTGGTCGCACTTTCTCTTTCTTTCTTTCTTTCATTGCATGTCTATAAGGCATTAAAACATATTCATGATGCATTATAATTTGCTGTATAAGTATAGTTATAAGCACTGAACTATACCCATAATGCTTTATAACAATAATTCCATATTATAGCAAACAATGAGCACTAAAAGTAACTTATAATCATATTAGAGTGCATTAAAACAGTGATTGTAATGCATTATAAAAATATTATAATGTAGTACAACTATGGGAATTATCATAAACTATGATGCAAAAAAATAAATGTCAGTGAGTGACCAGCAATGAAGTATTGCTTGAACTTATAAGTCATTTTATAATGTGTTATAATTATTGTTTTCAAGAATTATGAATATGTATGAGTGCTCGTAACTATAATTATGCAGATTATGGTCGTCATAGAGTGTGCTACCTGTTTTGTTTTTTATTCTAACTCAATATTCAGGAAGTAGGATGTATGCCGATGGCATTGTACCTATGGGAACATGTTTGTGTAGGGGATGCTTTTTCATTGCTTAAAACATAAAACACATTACTTATTTATATTCAAACTTACTGCGATATATATATGCAAAACAGTGCCCTACGGGGTCCAAGCAACATCATAAATCACATCTCATCCTGACAGCGCCATATCACGTTATGTCAACAACAGAGGCATCGTCACGCACATCATAGTTGACAAAACAATGGAGGAAGTAACTTTTGAGAATATATATTGAAATAAATAAAATAATATATATATATATATATATAATGAAATCAATTATAACAGGTAGTAGCTGGTTGTGTTACATAACGCTGCCCCAGCAGGACACTTGGCAGCTGCGAGGGCTGAACCGGTGAACTCTCCGTTGTGTGATGTCGCTCTCTAACTGTTTGTCTCCTCGCTGCCTTAAAGCACAGCTCAGAGCAATGCCACAGCCCTCTCTGAGCGCCTTGTGCTATATAAAGCATTCACTCAGCATGTCAGGGCTCATTTAACCATGCCATATGTTGTTTTTTCTAAATGGATTAATGCATCCAGTGCATACTGTAGTGACCCACAGCAAGAGGTCTTGGCCGTCGGTTGCACTTACTTTGAACCGGAGAGCGCAAGCATCTCGTTTAATACCAACTTTTTTACCACATATAGCGTTTGCAGGGCCGTGGTATCGCCTCACAAAATGGCAAGTGGCACCAAAGCACCAGTGATATTAGAGGCATTTATTATTCCGAGCATAAACCCGTTGAGATCTATCATCTCATTTTCAAGGGGACCCACAGCTGCCAGAGGTGAAAGAAAAAAGGACATTACAGCCACGGACTAAAATTAGAGCTAAATATAGAGTGATCCAGCCAAGGCAACGAGTATTAATCTACTAAATATAATAAAAACTATAATAAGACTTCTTATATATATATATATATATATAAAGAAAATCTCCTTTTCAAGATTGAGTCCATTCATACTAGCAATAATATCATGACCTCAGGACTTTAGGAGTGAATTAGCAATTTATGAATATTTCATTTCATTTCAAATATACCACAGTGCAGTTTTCTCCAAACAATTCCATTAATAACTATACCAATTTTAAAAACTTGGAATAACAGGACAAATAGTATCACAGTAAAGCATCATAACTTCTCCGTGGCTCCCCCAGTAGAGATTTCCTTTATTAATCTTGACGCCAGCTTTCATAATGTATTCATGTTGTTTTGGTTTATGAAGTGAAAATCCACCCTTTGCTTATTTGTGTATATACTCTCCTAAGGGTATGCCTAGTTAAAGACGCAAAGATCCATAATATCCAAACACACTAAACAGAAATATTCTTCTTCTCCTGCCCACGGGCTTCGGTGATATTATTTCTCTTTGGACTGTCAGCTGGCGGACAGAGGGTGATAATATGCATTTAAGAGTGCTGCATGAAGCAGAGAATAAAAAGAGACTCATTAAGGTTTCAGGAGACTACTCATAAAAGGCACACCTACTTTTAAGATTGTGATAAGTGTCAATGCGACATAAAGGGAATTAATAGGATCATTTGCATTAATAAAATCATCATCAGACCGACTCCTTTTCCACATTTGGACGTATTAATCAGAGTGCTTTACAGAGGAACCTGGGCTCACAGAAGGTGGTTTGTTTGCCTCTCTAATCTGTCTGGTATCAAGCACCGCAGGCTAGCCAGGTTGGTAAACAAGACAATGCAAATAACAATGCAACAAATGCACCGCAATAGTTTACAAACTGTAATTTGTCTCAGTCATTTGGCGCCGTTACTAAATAACAGAGCAGCTCACACTTCTGCCAGCATGCTATTCAAATACATCAAGCCAGTATCACTAGAACAGCTGGCAAATGTTTGGCTCAGTCTCTCCCAGTGTGCCACATAACAGTTAAGAAGCATAATAATATGAATAGTGTTGAAGTTAGCAGGTCTCGCCCACACACCAAACTACACAGGTGCACATTCCTCGTGTTGCATGCGCAGTCTGACGATGCCTTCACACTCCGTCCTGCATTTCCCTTTTGGCAGGATGCAGTCGACCCCTGTGGTGGGTTTAAATGCCATTTGTTGTCAGTGTTATTGAGGTACAATAGAGGAACTGCAGAGCAATGCTAAGTTTGCATAATGCAACAGCCACAAAATGTCTCTGCGATGCGGGAAAGGAGAAGAATGTAAATGTCAGAAAGTGAAGATTTTTTGCAAGCAATGCTCTGATGCGCGGATGAGATGGATTTCTCTTCTTATTCTCCCGGAATGCTGTTTGAGTTTTGGGAACATATTGGCACCTGAGATTTGCGGCATCATTTCCCAAACACATAAAGTCTTTCAAAACACACATATATACAGATATCTTGTAAGAAAATGTATCAGATGAGTCACAATTTGTGCTTTACCATCATGTCAGCAGTCATTTTGTAAGAACAACCATTATTATTTACCAAAAAAAATGTTTAATCATTTATGTTTTAGTCAATTGTATTCATTCATTACATCACCAAAACCCAAACTTTCTTAAACTTAAAAACAAATTGCTTCATACTTCCTCCAAAACTTTAAAAGCAAATTACTTTCTGGAAGATTAAAAAAAAAAGTCTCTTTCATGCAAATTCACCTCAACAAAACACTTTTAAGGAGTGGTAATACATCTTTTTTTGTGTCACTTGTTTCATTTCGGGGATACGGCATACATTTCCTCTGATTGCGAAAGTAGCCAATTCTATCTGTTTCTGTGCCTTTCAGGGTATTTCTGATGTAAGCGTCGAAAATGTTCTGTGGGGGAATGCAAATCTGCATTTGTTTTTCCCGATGCATCTGACGGAGGTATTCGTTAACGGGTACATTTTTAGTACATGCCCCGGCACACAAAGGTGTGTGATCCTTTGATCCCCAAAAATATGCAGCTGAGTGAGTAATTGATTCCCAGCTCAGTGCAAGAGCTGCCTCGGGATGCTCTGCTCATATGAACATATGCCAACGTCTGTGTGTAAATCACGTATGCATGCGTATGTACTTAATGCGCTCATATGCATGGCTATAGATCATTGTATAGTGACCTTCTCATCGACACTAATGGAATAACAGAATGAGACGGGCAGCAATTATGCTGTAAATGAAGACAGTTATTTGTTTACATCATGTATACCCTCAATGGATGCATCCTTCCTTCTATTGTTTTACTTGCAGTGTTTGATATGCTGCCATATAACAGCGAGGCAGTGTGATGTATTCCCTACAGCGGTAAGCTACTGCACAAAGGCAGTGTTGACGGAGGACATCCTGAGCCCCCTTAACTGACCATGCCTCCTCACAGTGTAATTTACTAAACAACATGTGCCTCTACCTAAGTGTAGCAGGACATGGACAGAGAGAGATACTGTAGAGAGGGGAGAAAAGGATGAGCTGTGCCTTGGTGGAACGGTGTGGGGAGTAGGTAGCTGGAGATGAAGCCTTTATGAGTTGTTCACTGTGTTCCCAGAATACTGACCCGCCCACAGACTTGTCTTATTTCAGATTGGTGGAATATCCCCAGAGACAGGTGTGCAAATGTGTGCAGACAATCCATCTCTCTGCCCCTCTCGCTCGTGCTCTGTCTCTCTCTTTCTCCTTCTCTTTTGACTCCCCTCCCTTCGCATTGACGTCGAGAGAGAAAAAAAAAAAACCCACAGCAGGACAGAGACGAAAGCCGCATTGTACACAGAGCAGAGTTTGGCAGACCTCAAATTAGAGACTCGGGAAGGTTGGTTATGATAAGAGGATCAGGCTGAGTAATGGGTTCAAAGGATGATCATCTGTTTCCCAGTCTGACGATACAGGGGGGAGAGAGGGGAAAAAAGAGGCGCCGAGGCATGGAGGGGGTTTTGCACATCCCATCTGCAAAACATAGGATTATGGGAGACAATAGGTAAATCCACCAATGAATTCCCAGAGCAACTTGCAGACAAATGTGTGCAGACAAATGTGTGCACACAGAGCGACATGCCATACATGAAAAGGCATGTGGAAAGGACACCGCCACACTCAAACACCGCTATACATACAGCGCATGGAGAGCGATAGCACTCCCACACGATGATAACCCCTGGTTTGTGTTGGTAAAAGAGTTTTGAGTCAGATTAAATGTTGTTTGTCCATTTGCATGTTTATTTACCTCCCCCTGGGAGAAGATGCATGCAGATATGCGTAATTGAAATGTGCCGTTCTGGGCCTGGAGGAACGGCATTGTTTAACGGCAGCATGTGTGGCATAATATTTGCTGGCTCACATTCAGGGAATGGGACTATCTCCTCACTGTACAAACTGAATGCCCCCAGCGGCCTCAGTGCATTGAATAAAGAGCATTTTGCTGCAGACCTCTGGCACTGCCTCCAAATCCATCGCCCCAGAGTGTCGGAGGGGTTCAAAAAACATTGTAGAGAAGTGTAGGTGACTTGTGTAGGGCAAAGTGCTGCACGTACACCTCAACATCTGGTCTATTCTAGCATGTAATTGTAAAATATTTAATAGAAGTGATCATAGAAAAGAACTAGAATATATATATATTTTGTGGTTTGATCCCTGGCTTCTCCTGTCCATATCCTCGAGCTACACACTGAATCTCAATAGCTCCCAACGGTCAGGCCAGGGGAATGAGAAGCATATATTGTAAAGCGCTTTTCCATCTAAGATTGAAAAGTTCTATATAAATGCAGCTCATTTATCAGGGCTTGTGATTTATTTTTGGTAATCACATTATGCGTTGTGTCACGTTATAGATGCAAAAAGAAAATGCTACACTTGTAAGTGATGATGGAAAATGAGTTTCTAGAATCTGTGTTTACTGCTCGCTATAAAGTTAATAATGTAGTGTCTGTTCTAAAGCGAATAGCGAATGAGAGAGAGAAAAAGGGAGAGATATCTGACAGCTAGAAACTATGTTTAAATGTTTCAGCACCATGGACAGAGACAGAAAGAGACAGGCTGAAGGGTTCAGAACACTGCAGGGAGACAGATTATTGCAAATTGAATGAATAAAAACTATATGTTGGATCACTGACTCTACTCCTAGAACACCGATTCCAGACCAGCTCGGTGTTTTGAGGTGTTATACAAGTACGCAATTGGTTTCATCAGGTAACACTCCGAGAAAAGTGGCAAATGATTCATCCAGCTTGCATAAGATGACTTTTTTTTTTTCACCAATTCCAAAATACAGCAAGTGAATAGAGAAAATACTAGGACACGGTTTTGAAGATCATTTCTGTTGTTTTTTTTTTCATTTGTAGGACGTCCTTGGTTTTGTTCCTTATTATTTTAGGGATTCTGTGCGTGCTATGTGTAGTCGTCTGTCCTGTTTTTCTCTGACTCCAGGGACCATGTTGGAAATAAGTGTCTACACTTTACATGTTATCTTTGGATTGTTTTTGTCTTCTGTATCTATAAATCAAATCAAATCATAGTTGTTGCATGGCATTTAAGAAAAGAGCTTTGTCACCAAGAGCGTGCAAAACTGATAAACATTTGCATACAAAACAAACGCCACTAATTGCCTAGATTGCCGTGGCCGAAACGTGGCCCTATTTAGACTTCCCTAAAGTCATGGCCATTGGCAGTATTGAGGCAAGACGCCCTTTTCATCCTTCCTGCCATCAATTAAGGATTTAATTTCACTAGAGTCAGACAGTGACTGCCGTCTAATTTCTCTATCAGAAATGTCATTACTGGGCTGTTTGAACAGTAAATCATTTCAGAGAATGGAAGCTGTTACTGCCTTTCAGTCTTGATGAGACACTAGCGGGCAGTAAAAGAAGTAATGGTCGAATGACAAAAGTAATGAACAAACTGCTAACTGGACTGAAGGCCTGAAAACAGCCAGGAATGTTGGTTGAATACTAAAGAACACAA
The DNA here is from genome assembly GCF_015220745.1 of Sebastes umbrosus. Taxonomy (NCBI): domain Eukaryota; kingdom Metazoa; phylum Chordata; class Actinopteri; order Perciformes; family Sebastidae; genus Sebastes; species Sebastes umbrosus. The sequence goes on from NC_051289.1 coordinate 3,758,609, forward strand.
AGGGCCGTGGTCTGACACCGCTCGCAGCATATACAAGGACACATCCGCGCATTGTAAAATGAGAAAAACGTCCCTACCTTGTGAAAGTGTCTGCAGTATAATCTCTAAATTGCCACAGGGTGATTGCAATATATTATAGCTTAAAACTGATAGCATTAAGAGCTCATCCGGCGGCATGATACCGACTGAGCCTTGCTCACAGACAGGAGTTGAAACTAATCTATTGATTGTCGTGCTGAATGTTCCAGTGGGAGGTGAAATGAGTTATTTTAGGCCCTGGTGTGAAAGGAGTCGAAAGAAGGAGAAGAGAAGGAAACAATACCTGAGAACAACAGGAGATCCAGGTGCCCAACGCGGATGAATAACACCTCACCAAGCAACCAAGCAGGGAGCAATAAGTGTGTGTGCATGTCTTTGTGTCTTTATGTCTGGTTATGCATGTGTTGTGTGTGTGTTTGAATTAGTACAAAGAGAGGGAAAAAGAGGCGAGAGAGTGACAGAGAGGCGGCTGAGGTGGTGCTTGGAGTCGATGAAGTGCCTTCTCTCTGGTGGCCTGGGGAGGCGTGGGTGTAATAGATTAAACTAGTGTCTCGGGGCTCATCCCATGGCTAACCCTGTCCTATTAAGAGTGGCAGTGCGAGTCTTTCACAGTCACTCCACTCCGCTGCAGTGTGGACAGGGCTGCTGGCAAGGCTCTCAGATGGCACTCCACTGTTGTGAGTACTCGGGGGATGGAGATGCTCCGAGGCAGCCAAGGACACGAACCGATGTGACTGATGGCAGCACAATAAAGTGAGCATCTCCTCTCCACAGTGCTAGGACACCCCCAGTATTCGGAGGGACATCAAATCGCTCTCTGGGGCATGTAAGCTTTTCTCTGCTGATGATAAGCTCATTGTGCTCGCTGGTCAGTTGACTGCTTATGGCACAATGGTGGCTCGAGGTCCTTAGCATTCTTCTGCATGGCGGACTCTTGCTGAACTGTCAGTCAATGACTGCGGTGACCTTATAAAGAAGGCGCTCACTCGCAACAGAGACGCCAGACCAGACACAAACCACTGAGTCATAATTGCTTATCTCATAATCTCAGTGGATTTTGTTCACCTTGAAGCGGCTTTGCATCCGATGTGTTTAGCTCATTGGGTTTTGTTAGAACCATTAGCGTTTACCGCTACCCAACAGGCACATCTTTAGCTTCCAGATGATGGGTGCTGTCATGTGGGATCAGGAGGTGGTTTTGGCCACGCTAGAATAAACCATCCAGACGTAGCCTAATGTTGCTGTTCGGAGGAATGTGTTGGCTCGCGCAGCTGCAATTAGAGATGTGTGATATTCTAGGCATGTCTGGCTTAGCTTTGATTTACCCTCAAAGGATAAATCATGTGAGTGGGTGTTAATGATTCATATGTGCTATTGTAAATATATAATAGTGTGGTAAATGGGTTTAAGGCTGCTCTGCATATCACAGATTAAACATGGTTTTTCACCCAATTTAATCGTCATGTAATACCTGTGTTCAGCACAAACAAATAAAAATGACTTGCTGTGCTGTGATAATGATACTTCAAGGGGAAAGGCTTGACTCACCCATCGGTGTTGGCAGAAGATGGTCTTACTGGGCGAGAGTAGCTGAGGTTTGAGGAGAGTATTGAACTCTGCTATCGTAATACTGAACCGAACACACAAAGAAACTGAGAACCTATTCAATATGCATATCATCCTGCCTCTCCCATCCCCAAAATAACCAGCAAGCTGAAAAAAGCAGCTGCAAACTAACACTTTGCGCAGGGAGCAAAGCTGTGGGGGAGGGGTCCAGAAACAGACCGAAAGTATCAAGTGAGAAACGGATTCCAGTTCATGGATTTCCTCGTATCGCATCTCGTCAACGAGCACATCCATTGTTCGGTATTCACACACACGTGAATCTGACGATGTAAGGGCTTTTTTTTTTTATTGTGTTTGAAGCTTAATACTGTACCTGCGAGAATGTGATGCCTTGATTATAGTTCCCCGTTCTAAATTAACAAATTCCCTTGGAACATAACAGGTTCAATTGGCAGGAAAAAAAAAAAAAAGTTCCTTCATTCAGTATCAGTGCCAGTGCAATGAAGGTGCACATTTACATATCAAAGGGCGCAGCACCATGTCTAGAATTTCAAGTGTGTTCTGTTGTGATGTTGAAGAGCAGCAGCACTGACATGAGAGGAACTCGGTCTGTCCTCCTTACAAATTCCTCCGCTGATACACTTCCTTGTTGTGTCCGCAGTAACCCGTAAAAGGTGCATCACGACCGAGGCTATAATGAGACACTTCAAACGCGTAATTGAACGTGTATAGGTGTATGCAACTTGGTTAAGGATAATATATGTGTGGATATGGATAATACAGCACTGGTTCTGTGTGCATAAGTAGGTCATCTTCGAGGGAGGGGGGGAAAACGCGAAATGATACACGCAGTCGGAGAATGAAACGGCCGTTTTTCCCTTCCTGAGAAATTTCCCTTATGGCCTCCAGATCTGATTTGATTCTCCCCAAGTCAAGCGTTGACACATTAGCACGTCTTCTCATTAACTCAGAGTTTCTCATTACCCCCTCCTGGCCCCATTTTATTCCTATTTAACAACAGATATCCCAGACATAGGCTACTTGGACCGTCGTGAGTCTCAGACACATTAAAAAAGGCAGCGAAGTTCTCAACGTAACTGTTCTACACCCAACACCAGGATATGTAAATTAATCTGTGCGATTCGCTTGACAGTTAATCATATGCCTGTCCATGCATTGTTCCATGGGTGTCAGCAAGGCCTCTCTCTCCTCCATCTGCTGAGGAAATGAGCTGCAATTTGTTCCTCCGGCGTCATCTCTTTTCTTTGCTGCTACTTAATGAGTACCTTTACAAGCAAAACCTTTCAATCCTGATTAAACACTACAGTGTGTACTACAATGGGCAAATATGTCAAATTAACTGTTAGGAGTTGAAAGTTGTGATAAATGTTTGTACAAAATCATCTGACAGAGATGTGTGATGTCATTCAGTGCAGTGACTTTTCAGGTCATGCAAGACGCCCTCTGGTGGCGTTAATGGAAGCACTCAACTGTTTGGCAAATAGAGAAAATAATCAGTTTGAGTTTGTTGATACTGTTAGCTTATATAATTTATATATCAAGGCATCTGCTCAACTAAGAATGACTCTCACACATAAAACAGTTATCAGAGTGAGGGCATCTGCTTTGCACAGTAGTGAAAGCATCTCATAAAAAGTTATTAGTGGCTCACTGTTGCATGTTAACATTAAGATCATTAACATTGGTTAATTCTGCCCTACAAAGGCAGACAGCGGTGACTACAGAAGCAGTGCAGTTAAGATAAAAGGGCGTAAAGTTTGCAGGCCGGCCGGCAAACTGTGTAACAGATAGAGAGATTATAAGGCCTCCAGTTAATGTCTTTTTATAGCCTACTGCACTCTGTCTGGAAAATGCAGTAACTACAAATAAGTTGTGTTCTTCCAGCTTTCTTGTCCATAGTGTGTTTAAGAAAATAAACCACATTTTGATTATTTCATTCCAGTGTTCATTGGTATCAAATGCTTCTATGTTTTGCCAGCCAGCTCTTTTACTAGGCCACAGTAGCTCTCTAAGCTGGTTACCAGTAGCAGGAGTTTAGCTGTTATTTTCTCAATGATACAACTGTCTTAAGTTATGTCTATTAACAAACTGAAGTATCAGGATGTTGGGTGACCAAAATGGATATTGTCCAATCACAGATACAGCAAGGGAAATTGAGTTTCATTCAGCTAAGGCTAGCAGTGGCTATCTCACCAGCTAGCTTTCAGTTACTAGCTCTCTAGCTGTCCAACAAACCCGGTTTCACAGGGAGGCGTAGAAAATACCATTCTATGTGCCATTTGTACGCCATGCAAAGTCTCAAACACGGGTCTCCTGGTTAAGAGTCTGGTGTTTGCTGGGCCCATCCACCTCCCCAACCGCCCAACATAGGTGGTCCTCCTCGCTTTTTACTACAACACTAACTCATAGTGTAGCTTTTATACATGGATGCATTTACATTGCAGTCAGTACAGGTAACATGGCGTACAAATGACACGTGGAAATCAAGAAAGGCAGTTACTCATCCTTGAAATGCTAAACGCATTGCGCATTATCGTGGCATTTATACACCTTTTGGTGCAAACGGGCTGGTCCAACACGTTCTCATCCCAACACGCCACATAACCTACTGACGCTTTGTCCAGACCCCTTTGCGTCACTTTTCAGTCGCAGTTAACATGCTTTTAATGGTTTGAATCAAACAAAAAACAATTGCTTGGATTCAGGCAATAAAACGACTATAGTTAGGCTTAAGAAAAAACAACATGGTTGGGCTTAAAATTGCTAAGTATGTAAAGTGAAAATGTGACTTTACATTGTGAATACTGGACACCAAAGAACAGCTGATTGTAACGTGAAAGTGAAACTTGGGACACAAACAGCAGCCTCCTGGATGAGAGTCTTGTGTTTCACCACAGCTCTTTCCCTGAGAGTTTACTGTTGCTGCAGATGGGTTTACATTACATAGTTAATGGAAAGCCCGTTGCGTCTCATATCAACGATAAAGGGTGCCTTGTGCGGTGAGGACTGCGACAAAGCATCAGTATTTGACGCCCTGGTAATGACAACGGGTTGAGCTGTTGTTTGAAGCTTTATGGCTACTTCTTATACCAAACCAGTCTTAACTGACTTTTGAACAAGTGTGTAGTTGTGTTTTGGCTTTTTAATGCTGACTTAGCCTGCCAGCAATTTAGAGTTATAGCATTATAATTCTATGAGTCTGAGGCGGTGTGACAAGACCGAAAACGTCTTAGCTCTATGAATAGCTAAAATCTTAAATTATCTTATCAAACCAGTCACTTCACTGAACCCACCTGCACCTGATTAATAATAACCGTCATGCTCAACCGTTTTAAATTTAGAATATTATTAATGCAGAGTAATTTGTCAAATGTAAGTCCAGGATGCCAGTTTATGCTTTCTCTGAGAGTTGTGTCAAAACTGCAAATGTGTGTGTGTGAAAAGAGCATTTCTCTCACACATCACACTCCACCACAGACTCTGTCTTCGGGTAGCAGAGGATTACATGAAAATTAGATAGTTATAAAGGTTGAAAGTTTGGGCCTGTTTCCTAACTGTGGGGGAATGATGCAGCATGTTGGGATGGAAAGCAACGCTTTCTCCTCGTCCCCGTGAGACGCTGGCTAATGAGGCCTGGTGTACACCTCCTGCTGTCCACCTCCCCAGCATCGCCTTCTTCCTCCTCCACCTGCGTGCGGAGTCTATTTTAGCTGAGCTATGCACGGCTGTCTATATGTGGCGGTTCAGGCACAATATGATGTAAAGTGCAAGAGGGCGTCTTATTAGTTATTTATTTACTTTGCTTTTTTTCATACTGGTTGAAAATCACATCAGTTCCAAATAATGAGAATGCTGTAATTACATTATTGATGCTTTTTCATTCCAAAACTCACTCTTTGAGAAGCAAAGCACATTGAGTTCCCTTTTATGCTGATTTCTAACAATTGTGAGGAACCAGCAGGGAGCTCAGGAGACTGAAATAATGACTGCTGTAAAATTTAGGCTACTTTGTAGGTATAAGTTGGCGGGAAGTCTTTTATTGTGATTGTAGGGATCAGCATTTGAATGACACCCGCGATGAATTTCATTTTTGTACGTGACTGTTGCTTCAGGGCGCCCGGTCTTCTCGCAGTGTTGTCACTTCTTGAGAGAGAGATTGAAAGGGACAGAGTGTATTTCCTGTTGAAGGATCTTATAGCTGTGCCTAGCCAGTTGCATCTGGCGCACTGTAATCAAACCAATCATGGTGGTTGATGGTCAATGATTGCTTTCAGATTGGCTTGCCTTCACATAGCTCTTTTTTTTTTTTTTCTTCTTTTTACGGACACCTGCTGTAGCAGCGAGACTGTGAAACCATGGAGATGGAGGAGAGACAGAGGGCTCGAGAAGCATCTGCTACCACTGTGAAATCACGACTGCACAGCCTCTGATCATTTCTAGTGGTTGGACTCTAATTAGATCGCTAATTCATGTGCATTTAATATGGACAGATGACTAGCCATATTTCTCTTGCATCAAAAAAAGCTCTTTTTTTCCTTCTTCATCCTCCAGTGCACCTCTCCTCTCCCATTGACTGTCTCTTTACATCTCGCTGTGTCATTACCAGCTGTTTTCACTTGGTGTCTTTTGGAACAACATGCCAGCGGAAGCCCAAGTCCTGGGGCGGGAAGATAGCATTGCTGCCATAGTGGTTACATGTTAGTCAATTTGAAATACACCGAAAGGAATGTCTCTCATGTGACTCCAGACCAGCAGAGCGTGACCGACTGCGAGCTCGCCAAGTACGGTCGGTCACACATGAGAGGGCAGGAGACAGGCAGGAGCACGAACGCGGGTGTCACTGCTGTCGGATGTTTACACCTCAGCCGCAGACATGCCGAGGATGCAGATTCCACCCCTCGCCTTGGACTAATTGACCCTGAGCTGACATGTCAGAGGCTTGAGGAGGTAGAACATATGAACCCCCGAAGCTGTTGTTGGGAGAACTCGTGTAAAGGGGCGTAGCTCTACTGAACCAAGAAAGTGCAGCTTGACTTCCTCACACTGAGGGGGTGAGACATTAACCTGGTCATAACCTACTGTCTCACATGGATACTGTATAAAGAAAAACTGTCACGGACGTTTTTAAAGGGGTCCCTTGACCTCTGACCTCAAGATATGTGAATGAAAACGGGTTCTATGGGTACCCACGAGTCTCCCCTTTACAGACATGCCCACTTTATGATAATCACATGCAGTTTGGGGCAAGTCATATTCAAGTCAGCACACTGACACACTGACAGCTGTTGAGTTTGCCATGTTATGATTTGAGCATATGTTTTATGATAAATGCAGTACATGTGAGGGTTTCTGGACAATAATTGTCATGGTTTTGTTTTGTTAATTAATTTCAAGTAATACAAGCATATTTGCCCACTCCCATGTCGATAAGAGTATTAAATACTTGACAAATCTCCCTTTAAGGTACACTTCGAAGAGATAAAAAAAGCTTAATTTAATATTTATCGCGATTAAATATTTGAATCAATTGACAGACTTAGTGTAATCATCCCCGTATCTGTGTGTTCACTCCTTTATCTGCTCTCCAGGCGGCTGAGAACAATACACTTTGAATGTGTTTTGAGTGACAACATAAATATTGGAAATCATCCAAATAGGCTGCTGAAATTTATTGGATAAGAGGAGGCTGATGTTGACAATTGATAGCAGTTACTCATCCTTGAAAATGTTAGACTAACAAAAATAAATGGAGGGCAAACTTGCTGTCAAAACTGATGCTCATATTCAGTTATTACATTTCTTCAAGTGCTCTTAGCGCGTATAGGATGAAAGCTACGGAGAAAATGAATTGCAGCAGGAGTGCTGAAACTTGCTGTACCACGACACAATTATGATTTCAGAATAAACTGTAAAAGTAACTTTAACTGGACTCTTTTCTGTTTGTTTGTTTTTTCTGCAGCCCTTGGACTTTGAAAGCAAGAAGGCGTACACCTTTAAGGTAGATGCCTCCAATGCTCATCTGGATCCACGATTCCAAAGCTTTGGGGCCTTCAAAGACACAGCAACAGTGAAGATTAACGTTTTGGATGTGGATGAGCCCCCGGTGTTCAATAAGCCCTCCTATGTGATGGATGTGTACGAGGACACACCCGCGGGTACCATTATTGGAGCGGTGACGGCACAGGATTTAGATGCCAGCAGCAGTCCAGTCAGGTAAAGTTAAACTCTCCTGTCTAACATAATATACACTTTGCACGTGATATTTAGTAGGGGAGAGCGGGGTCCATTGGGACAGGGCTTGTTTAGCAAGTTAGAAAGCAACAATGCCATCAACTATGCTCAAACTCAGCCACACCCTTTTATTTTCAACCTCAAAGTGGAGACCTTCTGACTATTCCTCACATTTTATTTACAGTTTTGAAATCTAGTCTCTTTTGTTATTTTTCTTCTACCATGCTGTTTTTAGTTGTCACATACAAAATTCATATTGTTGGAAAGCTTATTTTCTGACCTATTAGTTGATAGTAGTGTTAGCAGCTTGAATTTTTGTTGGATGCTAGAAGTCCATAGTGTGTCTGCTCAGCCTGGGGCTCCCTGGGAGTGTTTAAAGGTCCTAGCTTATAACAGTTCAATAAAAAACAGATAAAAACAAGACAGAGGCTTTTCCTAATTGAATAAGACTAACTGCGAAGTCACTGAGTAAATGTTTACTCTAGTGGCAGATGAAGACTCAGAAAGCAGCCAAAATCCATATCTGATTAATTTATGACCATAATAATAATTTTACAAATGATTTATTGTTCTTAGGTTATTTGGAGTCGATACAATAGTGTCCCAACTGACCCTGCTCTCCCTTACTTTGTGTTGTACCAGTGGGCGACTCCGGTTCTGAAAAACCTGCAAACTTGCATTATTTCTAACAGCCAGCAGGGGGCGACTCCTCGGGTTGCAAAAATGTGTCTGATTGTGTAGAAGTCTATGAGAAAATGAGCCTACTTAAACATTGTAAACATGAGTTTATGGTCTCAATTGCTAGTTTCAAGTCTTCTTCAAAACAGCATCATGTTCATTTAGTAAATTATGGTTCTATTTAGAGTCAAATAGACCATAAAGCAGGGGATGCTTTGGGGCGGGGCTACCTTGTGATTGACAGGTCGCTACCACGGCGTTGTCCGGTCTGGGAGTTGTCTTTGTTTTCGTATTACAGCTTTAACCCTTTCACAGTGTGTTTTCAGTTCATGAAAGTTAATCGTAACAATTTGGTTGCCTAAAAATGTCTTATTCAGAGTTTGGTTGTACTTAGCCGCACCAAAAAAAACAGTATGGTGACAGCCTTTAACCAAGATGATGACGGCCAAAATACCGAACTTGAGGCTTCAAAACCGTAGTCCACAAACCAATGGGTGACGTCACGGCAACCACTTATTATATACACAGTCTATGTGTTGTATTTAGTTATCGAAATGCCTTTACTAAAGGGACCAAAATGGCTCCAAATTCCACGTGAAAATTTCAAATGATATGCCAGAAACATCTACGCTATGTCAACTGCATTCCTCCACTTGGACTAATATGCCACATTAGCAAATGTTTGGCTATGGTTAGGTTACTCATGGCATATTTAGATTGTGTTTAATGTGTTTTTGTTTTATTTGTCTGTAGCAAACAGTCCAAATTCCTAATATTTACATCAGAATGCATAAAGGACAGTATAGGGTTTAAGTCCTGTTCTTTAGATCGAAAAAATACATATTTTATTCAGATAGGGGTCAGAATAAAAAGAAAGAAAACATGTCAGTGTGACTCACAGTTTAAGGAGGCTTTATGTATGTATTCTTATATTATTCAGAAAGACTAGATCTTACTCTATAGAAATCACTGATAGTGAATGACGTACGCCGGGATCTGAACCGCACATCTTCATCTTGAGAGGCTTTACTATCGAACCAAATATCCCTCGGTACTCCCGCGAGGATAAAAGAGCTAAAGGGAGAAGTACTGTGATACTGCAGCCAGTGATTGAAGGTTTTAGAACTCTAATCCATTCATCAATGTCTCCAGTCTCCATTCATCAATGTCATCATGGCTTTAATCTTGAGAGTATTGTCAGCTTTACTCATCAGAAGACTAATCAATCTATGTAGAACGTTTGACATTGTCATGTAAAATCCTGCCCGCATCGTCTCCTGGCAGCTCGGGATGCGTCGGTGACGTTATGGAACAGAGACAATATTATAACATTATTAGTGGCCTCGTATTTGCATATATGAACCTCATTTTTAGAGTGCAGATATTATCTGACTTTACTTTGATAATGAACTTACTGTTTTACATATTTACTCACTACAATGTGAATGAATAAGATATCTTAGCCATACAACTTAAAGAGAACAACTCGGCTTTTGCCAACAGTGGCAGTCAACTTCAAAGAAATGCCTCATTTCTACTGACATCCCAAAAAACGCAGCCCTTTAGGCTAAAAATTGAGTTTCAGAGGGAATTATTCTGTCAACTCTTCACCAGCCATGCAGCTTGTATTTATTATTGCGTCATACCTGTTGGATTCACAGTTTCAGAGTACCTGCATTAATGACATTAACAACCCTTTTCTTTTGGCCAATTTAAAGGGAACATGCATATATACTGTAACGTATCCCAATTTGGCTGACATCCACTAAGGCTTAAACATATTCAAGGAACTAGCTAGGTTCCAGCAAATTATATAATTGGCTGTCATTCTGGAAAAGTTTTGTCTTAATAGAGTGTCCAACGGTTTCCAAGAAGTTGGACGCAGTTCTTTGAAGCTATAAGATGAGATATGTTTGTGTATATTTATTTTGTAGATGGGGATGATTGACGTAACTTAATTAATGGTGATTATATTCTATAGTTGTGCTTATTTTATGGAGCTACATAACACTGTGCACGTTGCTTGTGTTGTTGTAAAGGGAAGTTGATGTATTTGTCAGAGTGGCGGTAATTAAATTGGACCAAGTTGCACAGAGGAAGTGGTTCCTATGTGCTTTTATTTTCACCCACTTCCTGAATTAGTAACTTGCAGTAATAAGTAAATGCACATTGCACAATGACAACATCGTTCAGTAACAATTAATGCAATATAAATTGAACATGACAGAAAGAACATAAGCAGTAGTAAGAAACGGAATATTAATGCAGCTTTTTCTGTAGTTTTAATTTATACATTAAAATTAATTTCTTTCACTTTGATTGTTTTCCATAGAGCAAATTGTCCCCAGGGTCCTAAATCATTTTACAAGGCACTGCTGGTCTCTCCTTGGTAATTATCAGGTGGGACATTCAAACATCAGCGCTCAGTTTGACTGTATAGATCTGACACGCTTGACAAAAAATCCTGATTTATACTCAAGGAAAGCCAATTCCTTTTCTTTCTCAATCTCTCTATGTTGCTATGAACCCGCTACCACAAATACACACACACACACACACACACACGCTATCCTGTATTCCACCATAACTCTTGAGTGGTAGATAACAATAGACTGTCATTGGCAAAGACAAAAGAAGTGCATTCTTAAAAAATGCATGAGAACCCTTTTGTTTTTGAACTCTATCACAGGAGCTACTTTTTGCTCAGGCACATTGCTTTGTAGTAACGCTTCTTCGAAGATGTATCGCTCAAGCGTAACACAGATGGCAAAAAAAACATACCTGTTGCATAGATAGAAGTTATTTTATTATGAATATTTTATTTCAGAGAAAACAAAAGAACGGAAGAAGTACAGATTTGTACAAAAAGGAAAAGCGTATTTGTCTCCAGCACTTTAAATATTCATCAATACCACAGCTGACATTGTTCATTTGTGTGTCTTCAGAGAGCAGCCTTGCATTCTTCACTTCAAAATAATAGACCCAATGACCCACCATGCATAGGGAATTATGCTTTTAGACTTTAGTCTCTGCTATTTAGCAGTATAGAGCTGAGTTATCTCTAGCTAGGGGAAACAAAGGGCCATCATGAATACTGCATTGTTGGCCGATTCTAAAGAGCTTCCTAAGTTTGAATGACTTTTACAGACTGAACTTTTGGCCTTTGTCTAAATCACATTGAAGACACAAACTGTAAAGGGTTTACTGCAGCAAAAACTCTCAAAAACTGTGAAGAATAAACACAAATTGTCCCTTAAAACATTTATTAAAACCACCTTGTGTATTGTGTGTAATCTTCTCTGGACTGAATTAATATTGCAGCAGTTCGAAGTAGGAGATAACGCCGTAATTAATTTTCATATCTGCAGTTCTCAGTACCAAGTTGAGCTTAAGTAGACTCTTTAGATCTGTGATTTCTTTCCCACAGCTGTTGATGAGCTCTATTCTCCTTAAAGATATCTCAGAGATTGAACCCATTACAAGTAAAACATTTTTGATGTTTTTCTATCTCGCATGAACACACAAAAAAAATGTAGTTTCTGAATGATTTTTTTTTGCCATTCGATAGCAAAAGCCGTGGTTTGTTTTTCTTGCTCAAGGAAATTTCAAAACATTCACACCCTGTGATTTAGTCTGTAACATTCTGGTTACGAGGCAGTCTGTCGAACCACTGGGCCACACTGATACGTACACTTCAGTATAGCAGCTTGACTCCAATAACACCACCACTGCCCCCCTAAAAAAGCAGTTGTGCCCTGAGGAAAAATTGTGCACCATTGATCTTTTGAACTCTTGATGGGAGTTCGGCTGTAATATTTATCAAAGAAGCTCACACTAAACTATGTTGGACACGATCATGTTCACTTCAAGGCTGCGCGCCACACAGAGTTAAAAAGAGGACGCGGACGAATCAAAATCGAAACAGAAAACTTGTTGGAACCAAAGCTTGTAAAAAAAAAAATCTGGTTTTGTTATGATTCTCATTACAGTAAAAGACTTGGGGGTTTGAATATACGCTAGGCCCGTTCTATTAATGACTCAAGTCCAGTTTGAGGCTCTGGAGTGTAAAAACAAGCATGATAAATATTAATGGGAAATACCCTTTTAAGATCAAATAGCTTGCCATGAGAAAAAAAGGCAGAAATGTGACATAGAGAGGCTGTCCTTCACATGGAAAGTCCAGGCTCAAGCCCATGAGATTAAATTAGTCCAAGTGCCCACGAGCAAGGCACTGAACCCCCAAACCCTCTGACCTCCTTGTGAAGAGGAATAAAGGACAACAGCATATTTTCTCCTCCGGGAACTCGTCAGTCGATCGCAAAATTATTAATGAAAAATAGCCTTTTAAGATCAAATAGCATGACATGATGAATGGCGCTGTCAGTGGCATGCTGTTTGGCTTCAGATCTCTTTTGTGTTCCATAGTTTGCATTCAGAGCGACTGGGCAAGACCAAAGATGTGTTTTCTCAGAGAGGACGTTGTACCCTCTGTTCTCAGACACCAAACCAACATTTTATGCCTTTTGTTGAACATCGGCTCTGCGAGATTGATACGGTTTCAACGGAGCCTAAAATTCATCTACATTCCCCAAGAAAACTCTTTGCTCAGCATGGCCAAAGTACATGTGCCCCATTATAAGATTGGAATGTATGTGCGATCCTCAGCACATTTTCTGGAAATGACCATTCAGAATGAGTAATGAAGGCTACGCCAACATTATATTACACCTAACTCATATACATGAGCCCAGAGGGGAAAATCACTGTGGTTTAATTCTCTGGTTTATGTTGGAAATGGACGCCATTAAACAAACATTTTCTTCCAGGTATTCCATCGACTGGAAGAGCGACTTGGACAGCTACTTTGACATTGATCCAGTGGAGGGAACCATTTCCACAAATGAACTCCTTGACAGAGAGAGCATCGCCCAGCACAATATCTCCGTCGTGGCGACCAAACTTAGTGAGTATGACAACAAGATCAATTGTGATTCATGCAGGTGTCGTTGTCCTTCCACCGCCATAATCTGTGTGAAGGATTTAACACACTTTTACTCAAGTCAATACTCAATCCCATTTTGCTGGAAAGGTTTATAGGTGACTATAAACCATGATGGCTCTCCCAGAGGGATGTATCTTCAGGACATTGTCTCCTCTAGCATACTCTCCCCAACTCTGTTTTCATTTTTAACTATCTTTTTTTTCCAACACATTTTGATGACATTGGCATTGGGAGGAAGCCTGTCTTGCCAGAGTCAACTTTTACTTACACCGCAGTAAAATTTGAACCTTCTAGAGTTTTTACAGCAAGCAGATGCAGCCCGCCGTCACAGCATGTTGTGAAAGAGGGAACTAGCACGGAGCTGTGGCTTTAAGACATGTCATCAAGCTAATTATGTTTTTATGAAGGAAGTGGGGCAAATTTCCGGATAAATAAGCAAATCCATCGTCATCAAGTCATCAAATCTGCTGAGAACCGTCAAAGTCATTATCCCAGAGGCAGGCTGGCGCTCAATCAAAATTACACACGCTGTATATTCATTAGGACAGACTGTGAAATATGGGCTGTTAAAACTTGAGTCATTGTCGCCTTGGAAACTGATATTACTCACTTCCCCTCAAGGTCATGGCAGTGACATGCTAATTCTGTTTTCAATGTGTGTGTGTGTGCTTCTTTGTGTGGCTTGTGTGTAGAAATGTCAAGGAAGTGGAGGATGATGTAGACTGAAAGGATACGGGGTGGTGGGAGGAGGGAGATTTACAGTGGTTTTACAGTGCAGGGGCGTTGCATGTTCAGTTTATCATACTTGACGCCGGAATCAAGCAGTAATTCTGCACATGTTGCCCTCGCCCACATGTGATCCATTCCTTTATTATCACTTTACCTAAAGTCAGCCTCTGATCCAGTCCTCTGCACTCTCTGGTTCCCCTCTAGAGACTATTTTCACTTAGACTGGGTATCGGTAGTCAATGCCTTTACGGTATCGACCAAAATAACCAAAGTAGTATCAAAATTTCTCGAGTCAAATGATACCTGCAGTTGATCCTTTTTGTGCTCGGATCTAGAAAAAAAAATACTTATTTCTATGATTTTGCTCGTAGCCAATCACGGCAAGCATTCTTTGACTTATTGCGACGTGTGATTGGCCCAAAGCAGCTACAACCCATACAGCATGGATTGCTTGCCTGCACATGGCTTTATAAACACGGAGATGTCTAAGCCGGCGACTAGAAGCTAACGGTGCTAACAGAGCAAACGGTTGGGGATTACGCTTCTGCAACAACACGGTCCCGCCACCATGGCATCGCGGGTAGGGCGTCAAGGTACGTGTCTACGGGATCCGTCCCTTCCACGCTCGCCGGAGGGATTTGAAAGACGGGGCATCACGTTGGCTGCTCCTCATTTGCATAAATTTGAGGTCTAGGCTACTTTATGCAAATCAGGGGACGTCCGGTGGGACCGCCGCTTCTGGAAACTCCCAAGAAACTTTTAAACTTACCATTGTCGATCTAAAATAAAGACAGATTCAGCAACTGCGTGGCTTATTTCTCACATAAAACAAATTTCGTTGAGCTATTTTCGTAATCCAAGAGAGAAAAGAAGTTTCCAAACCAGACGCCATGTTGGTTCAGATTGAAAGCTGGGAGCAGCAGCCCATGTGGGAAAGCGTTCGTCCAATCAGGTGCCTTGTGTCTAGAAACAGCCCATCAAGTGTCCAATGTTGGGAAGCGAGGCGATCCCTCGCATCCAAAAATGCCCCTGTGGACACGTACCATCGCTGTGCGGTGCGGCGGTGATTAGCCAGCCAGTGGGACACACACAGCTTCCATTCACATGATGGGTATTGAATGAAGTACTCTATTGGTATCGGTATCTTAAGGGTACCGGTATTGGTACCGGTATCGTGTTTTTTTTTAAACGATTCCCAGCCCTAATTTTCACCATGAGAGAAAAGAAGAAAATTCACATCCTAAGCCAGTGTTGAACTGGTGCAACAGGGATAGAGATAAAGCCAGCACCCCAGAGTTTGTGTCCCAACTTGTGAGTTCAAATGTGTTTTTGACCTTGGGTGAGATTTGGCAGAACTTTGTGTTCGGAGTATTGGATAGCTGTTACAGCTCCTCTGAGACGCATTCTATTAGCATCGTTGGGATGTTGCCTGTCTGTTAGTCGGGTTTTAGACCATGAAGAGCAGTAATAAATACTGAAGCAAGATACCTTGGAAACCCACAGTAATAATGCATTGTATGAGGAGAGGTCGTGCACAGTAAAAAATGTTCCGACTTCTCTACAGTCTTGAGCACTCTCGCTTGGCCCTGCACAGCGGTTTCCAATAAATTGTTACAGACCTCCAGATTTGACCTGCTTCTGCATCCACTGTGTGTCCTTGCTGCTAATGCTTTTCAACATTTATCCACCCACACCTTTTATTCCCCATTACAATGTCTCCAAGGAAAACATCCGACAATGTGAGTTGTCGGGTGACATTTTCCTTGAATAAAAAAAAGGGAATGTGTACTCTGCGATGATCAGTGCAACACCTGAGCTGGAGACTTCGAAAAAGCCTCAGAGATTTGTCCGATCATTGCTAGACACTGCAGTCATGCAGCAAAATGAGAGCAGTCTCTGCTGCTCTCTTGAGACACAGAGCACAGCAGAAGCCGTGCTAAATAAGAGCCGGGGTTAAATTAACGGTTTTGGCATTTAAGCCCAGTGGCAATTTTTAGGAGTCAAAGAGAGGGGAAGAGCTATTAAATGCAATAATAACCTTGGCAGGAGGCAATGAGGAGGCACACGTTCTATCTATTTACAGCAATTGAGTGCGGTTTCACACTTAAGATGGAGTTTGTGTTGCGAGTTTACTTACTTATTCTGTCCACAGTTGCACTTTTAACAGATTGCTAACCGCAGTATATATCTCTGTGTTGCAGCACATTTTATAGATTTGTGGTTGATTGCTTGCTTGCGTGGTTGATTGGGTTTTTATTAAAATGAGCTCAATCAAAAAAAGTAATATCCAGTAGAAAAGCAGTATAAAGCTGGGCAACTTTATGGCTGACCAACGAAGCATTCTGTAGCAACACAGAATTCTGTTTCAATAAAATAAATAGAGCATTTGTTATTGGGCTGAAATGCTGACACTAGTCAAGATGTGAATATAATCATGATACCATTGCTCCATCTAGTGGGCTGAAAGATATATCACTGATGACACACTGAGAGGCAGTCAACAGTTATAGGGATGAGTTTTTGAGATGAGACGAGGAGGAAACTCTTGTATCCAGAATCCTGGGACTTTAAAGACATTTTACACATTTCATCGATCTAGATTGGAAGTCGTTCAAACTTTTTAGAGGCCAAAGAATCCGGGACCTTGACGACAGAAAAGATCAGTATTTTTGCTGGCGGAGCATCAATGTTAGTAGTTCAGTCAGTGCAAAGCAGCAAATCCCATGCTCAGTGTCATTTTTACCTCGGTGGGAAGATTGCTTTTTCCATCAAGGTCAGAGACAGGTTAGTAACTGAGCTGGGGATGCGTCTCCAATCCCCTTGAGACGACTCTACAGATCCCCCCACCCCCATCCTGCATTCTTCTAAACCACCCACCTACACACAAACCCACCCACCTACGCACCCATGCACTGGCATTCACACAAACAAGTGCACACTAAGCCCCCCACTGCAGCGCAAAGCCTATTCCCACATCAAATCCATAAAGTTTACCTTACTTGGGCTTTCGCACAAAAAGAACATTTCCCCGTTGTGCCCCTGCAGTGAGGAAACATTGTAAGAAACAACCCCGGATTCAAGTGGGGCCCTCTCAAGGGGGCTTTCACGCTATAATTAATATGGGCTGCACATCTTATGGCCAAAACCCATAACAGAAAAAAAAGAAAATCTCCTCTCCAAAGAGCCATATTCCATAATGCGAGGCGTGCTTTATTTGTAGGCAGCGCATGGGATGCATTTACTGTGTGTTTTTTATTTAATTCTCCTTTACATCATCAATCAAAAGCGCCATAAAACAGCAGCGTCAGGGTGCAATTTATGCATCGACATGTTCCAGACACATCAAAGGTTTTTCCAGCAGACGCATTTAAGCAGAGCGACTTACAGTGGGCGAGCAGTTAGGAGGTTTAGCATCCGCTCAAGGACGCTTTGACTGGACACTCGGGCATGACAGCCTCTTTAACCACCTACTGCAACAGTGATAAACCTTTATGCTTTGGCTTATCACATGATGGCAGTACTTTCAATATCCACATGATGTCAGTGCTGTGAAAAAAAAAAAAAAATATATATATATATATATATTTTTGTCAGTTTGTGTCACTTTATTGAAACACTTCTATGTTGTGTTTTCTTCTCCAGACAGTCCAGTTCTGACCAGTCGGGTGGCCGTCACTGTCCATGTGTTGGACATCAACGAGTTCCCACCTGAACTCGCCAGTCCTTATGAGACCTTTGTGTGTGAAAACTCCAAAATGGGACAGGTACTTCCACATTCCCTTGCCTCTTCCTGTGCACACATCATCATGCATTCATGGCGTTTAACACAACACATTTTCTAGTGTTAAGACGTGTTGATTCTTCCTGTGAGTTGACAACTGTTGATTGGAGTGTTGTTTTTCCTCCCATAAAACTGATATGGTTTCAAGGCGGTTGTTGAAAAGTGTTAAATTGAATGTGAAAATGTGTGGATTTCTATTAAGGCTGGCATAAAGTCAATGTTTACACTCGGGCAGAAATAAACACTGATCTCGAAGTGTAGGGAGATAATTCTTCTGCTTTTTTCCGAGCACCATATTGCTGTAGTAAATGCACATATTTAGCTCTCACTTTGATACGTTACAGAAGGTTGATACCCAGTGTTTTACTCAAGGTCACTTTTTATTTCAAAGGGAGCTTGCAGTGAACCCTTTCAGCACAGAGTATGAATCTAAATTCCGAACTAATTGTGTCGTAGACTTCGATTCAGCAGAGAGAAGCAATCATAAAGCAGCAGCACTTTGCATATCAGCAACCTAGAGTACATTTCAGATGATATATTTGAGATGCAGTGGAGAATTTGCCTGTGCGCATTGTAAACCACCTGTGCCTGTAAATTAGCCCATTAACCAGCATCTATATGCAGTTAGCGTTTGCAGAGAACAGCTTCTTTGGCAGTCTATCAAATTGCTGTAGACTCCTCATCACACTGAGGATGTTTTTCGCTGCTCCTCGGGCCTGTTGCAATCAAAACAACGGCTGTGCCCTGCATTTGAAGGCATCACTGTCTTCCTAACAGGAAGTTGGATGTGATTTTGGTCGTGTTTTCAGTCTTTAAGAGTCAAGACACTTAGAAGTGGCGGTTGAGGCCAACTTGATGCTGGATTCTAAACAAATGCAAACATAACTCCTTCTCTTAAAGGCCCTGCAAACCTTTTATTTCAACAAGCTGCTCACTCTAATGGGATTCTATACATGAAGTTTCTACCACAGCCTTATATTCTGATCAGCTGCAATCATCATGCAATATGTGCCTTGTATTCAAAAGGCATCACCTCTCTCCTCCCTTGCCGTCAAGTGCAGAATATACGCTTTCTTCCAGTGTTTCCACAGCAGGATTCCACCAGGTGTTGTGCACAGCTGCTGGATGATAAAGAATTGCAGATCCTCCTCCTGTAAAATCCATCACACGTCTCCCTGGATAATTATCTGCACTCACACTGCTGAAAAACATACAAACCGCTTGTTTTGGAGTGTCTCACGCTGTGCCACGACCTCCCATGGAAAATAATCAGTAGCCAGGTCATAGCCGATCAAGAGAAGCATCTGACTATTTTCATGTTGATGTGTGGGAAGAGCAGGAAGGAGCATGCTGCAGACCTTAAACTGAGGTTTGCTAATACAAATAAATGGCTGTGGCAAAGTTATACAGCAGAATGTTTCCTTATTTTATTATTTATTGCACTCACAGTCCTGACTGGTCAACTGGTCAAGTGTGAAATGAGAAAAAGCAACCACAAAGGAAACATAAAACAAGAATATTTACTGCTGTGGAGTTCCACGTATTAGAAATACTTAGGACAGCCCGTGCTATTATGTGTTCCTCGCTCTTTAATGCATTTCCTTCCACAGGCTTTTTTTTATAATGCCACATTGAAATGCTAACCCTCCGAATCAGTTTGTTATGCTGGAATAATTACATTTACATTTACAGCATTTAGCTGGCGCTCTTATCTAGCTTAATTCACAATGCAGCTGAGTGCGAAAAGCAGAATACACTTAAAGCCATTTAACATATACAATAGCAGCCAGTAATAAGCAGTTACAGCAGCCACAGTTCCACTTATGATCCAGAAGAGGTGGGAAGCACTTTTGAGTCCAAGAAAAAGAGCATTTCTTACACGATAGATTATAATTAATAGTGTAATTAGAAAATCAAACAAACACTATGGCTTTTAAAGGCTAATACCAAACACTTAGGATGGAATTTATTTTCCCCTTGAGGTATTAATAAAGTATGCCTTCTTCCTTCTTCTTCTTTAGCACTGAAGCTGATGATAGACAGTTTCATATACTGCACTACACATATGCATAGCATTGAAATAATATTTACAGAGATAATTCTATAAGTTCTATAGAGTGATTTTCTGAAGCTGCAGGAAGGGAATACCATTATACCAGAGGTGGAAGTATGTAACTGCCCAGTGTCTGATGTTTTTGACGTTACTAGAGTTTGATTATATTTGTTAGGAGTTTTATTAGAGCTGAAATTATTTGTTGATTAATCAGTTGGGTACTTGGGCTTGGAAACCGGAGGGTCGCTGGTTCAAGTCTCCGCACAGCCCAAGTACGGTTTGTGGACTGGTAGCTAGAGAGGTGCCAGTTCACCTCCTGGGCAATGCCAAGGTGCCTTTGAGCAAGGTACTGCTCCCTGGGCGCTGTATAGTAGCTGCTCACTGCTCCTAATATACTAGGATGGGTTAAATGCAGTAGATACATTTCACTGTGTGCTGTGCTACAATTTGTGACAATAAAATTGGATTTACACTTATTATTTTTTTTACAGTTGGAACAAAATTGACAGATGATTAATTACTGACAGTCATTTATTAAGTAAAAAAAAAAACATTTGGGTTTTTGGACTTTTTTGGACAGTTAATAGACTAGGTGCTTGGGTCCATATTTACTTGTCAGCTGACGCCATTCAAATACACTGCAACAGGAAATCAATTGGGACACATTTGGAATGTTTACAACTGTGAAATAGTCTATAGTATAGTTTGACCGTAAGTGAAGGGAGTTTGACATGCAACACAGATCCCTGTCTGGCTGGGATTGACCCATCAGGGACTCTGCAGCTTTCCAGTATGTGACTTAACAGCTCTTCCTCTGGGACAGCCCGCACAACATGCAATTTTAAGACATCACTTTAGGGTCAATTTTGATGGACATTAGCTATTATCTCTGACATAATTGATACACGGAAATAAAAGATTGATGCAAGTGAAAGTAATTGTTAGTTGCGGCTCTAGATTTATTCATCACCGAGCTAATTTGGTCGCTGGAAATCAATAGTGTGAAGTGTACAGCTGCTGTGGGGAATACAACAGAGCACTCATCACACCTGGTGTCAGGTTTACTCCTCTGGAGGGAATTTTATTCAAATAGTGAGCGGGGAAAGACAGGGAGAGCAACATAGTCGGGGCGATGTAAGAGGGCAGGGAGGCTGATTGGTGGCTCGTTCTGCACGTGGGGGGATCCAGGGCCGAGGCATCGGGTCTCCGGCAGGTCAAGCACAGTGAGCAGGGAAGAGCAGACCGGGAGCACAGCTGGGGTGGCAGGACAGCCGGCTTCAGATGAAGCTCTGAGACGTTTGGGGAATAGAAGAAAGTAGGAAGCCGTCAGCAGTCTGGTACAGAGGCGGCTGAATCAGCAGTCTGTGTCTAGCAGGGTGGAAAAGTTAGTTGTTGTTTGGCTCGATGTTGCTTCAGTAAATGCTTTCACACATTTTAACACATAAGTCATCCAGTTTGTTGAAGTGCTGTGGAAGACATGATTAGGTGTTGTATTGATCAAATTGTGTCTTTTTTCTGGTTTTCTTGTGGGTTATTTTGGGAAGGCCCTTGTGCTCTGAGACGATGCACCGCAGTATAAGAACAATATAAAACAACTGGTTCCTGTTCATGACTCTCCAACAAGCTCCAGCAGTTCTGAATTAACTTAATCCATCACACTATGTGTTGAGGTGATCTAGAAATTTTAACAAGTTATCAATCAAGTGCTCAGCGACTGTATCCCAGACTACAGAGAGAACAATTCACTGCCTTGTTTCGGCGCTGACAGGTCTGACATGCAGTCGGTTGAGGACTAGTTGACACTTCTGTTCGGTGTTGAATAATTTCACATTTTCTGCCAGAATGGTTTGACCTGTAGGAGTTTTATTTTCCATTAAAAAGAAACATTTGACATTGAAACAACTACTCAAAACAAAACCTTCCAACTGTGCAAATCCACAGAATTTTCTGTCTGCAAGTGTACCCTATACACCGCTAGACCACAAGGACTTTAAAACTAAAAGTGAAAGATGAATGCCTTCCTTTTTTTTATAATAACAGAACATGCCTTTTATTTTCATTTTTAACAGGTGATTCAGACATTCAGTGCAAAAGACCAGGATCTACCGACTGCTGGACAACAGTTCTCCTTCAGATCACCAAAGGACGACGTAAAAAACAAGAATTTCACCATCCGGGACTTTGGAAGTAAGTTTGTCTATTTGGTGATATGGAGGAGATTCTATTTATTTATTTTTTTCTTTAACCTGCATTTTACCAGGATATTCACATTCAGATTTAAAACATTTTTTTGTTTTTGGGATAGCGGAGTTCTGGCCAAGACAGCAGCATAAACAAGTTTCTAATAAAAGCCCAAACAACAGACTTAAAACAAAGCAGTAAAATATTAAAAACAACATATTAATGTCACAAAAAAGAATCAAGCAACATATTTAAAGGTGCTCGATACCAAATTCAGAGCATATCTGTTGCCTCTCAACGTCTCTCAACATGGCGACAGCTGAGCCGGCGACTAGCAGCTAACGGTGCTAACAATGGCAACACTGCTACCAGAGATAACAGTGTTAACCTGAGGGGGAACTGGAGGGTGTTTGCTACACTTCAACGATGACGGCGTGGATCGGAACGGCGTTATCAGCTTTAACCGCCGTATGAGAGCAGTGCAGAGCGGCGGCCGTGAGCTAGCCATTGGGGCACGCTTGCATTCACAAAAAGGGACGTGCAGCCGGCCCGGCTATGTCAACAAAGCACAGAGAAGCTCAGATTACAACACACATAGAGAGAGATTGACTTCATTATCTGCTCAGGTAGACATTACTCCTCCATAGCAAATTGTTGTTTGCTGCTATATTAATGCTCTGAATATCGTAAAAAAACAGGAAATTACATCAAACAATGAATGAGATATCATCTAGTCACACTTATTATCACATGTATGCAGCTTCATCTTCTAAACTATGAAATTCACATCACTCAGCATTGAAAAA
The DNA here is from genome assembly GCF_015220745.1 of Sebastes umbrosus. Lineage (NCBI taxonomy): Eukaryota > Metazoa > Chordata > Actinopteri > Perciformes > Sebastidae > Sebastes > Sebastes umbrosus. Next base: position 3,781,696 of record NC_051289.1, read on the forward strand.
TTGCTCTTTATAACTGACAAATTACAATTTAGCTGTATGAAAGATATAGAAATGATGCCTGCAATCAATTGCAGTTTCTTAAATAAAAGGCTAGTAAATAGACTTTTCATGAAAGAAACAACTGACAACAACAAATAGCTTTAAAACATTTGTAAATTATATTGAAATTGGGCTTGATAATGATGAAAATATCAATTTATAGTATATTAATACAGACAGTTGGACTTGTGGGCATATAATCCAACAAATAAATCCATTAACCCTCTAATATCTACATGCAATTTGGAATTAGGACAACCACCCTCTCAAAATCAATCATTTGCTATTTGAAAAGGTTCTTGCTGAAAGCTTACATGCCCCAGTGCTAAAAATAAGTTAAACACATGCAGTCGGACGTTGTCTTACGATAAGGGCATATATGACACTCTGCAGTGTGCACCGGCCGAGCCCTTTGAAGTCAAACCAGAAAGACGGGTAATGAAAAGTGGGACATGGCAGGATGAGGCCAGGGAAGCGAATGCATTCTCCATCCTTGACAAGCCCAGGTCCGAACCTCTGATCCACTTTTACCTTTTGAACACACTGTCTTGCAGTTTCCTGACCGCCCTGGGCCCCGCGAGCACACTCTCCAGATACAGAGTGAGATCTGATAGGCAGGGACAGGAAACACAAACACCACGGGCACCGCGGACAGGTTCGGCAAGAGAGGGAGAGAGAGCACAAAACAAGATCACAGTTGTGCACAACATACAAGGTGTGCTAAAACGCCTGACCTCCTGTCAAGAAAAAGTGCCAGGCTTCGTCAGAGGAACAAACCCGGCTTGACAGGGGTCAGACAGCCTCGGTGTAGCGGACAGAACCGGGCAGGTCCAACCTGACACATTCCCTCTCCGCGGTACGCATTGTCGACCTCTATTCCACTCCGCCGTCCTCACACCTCTGGCTGTCTTCCCAAGTTGTTCCCTTTGTGTGTTTTTATGTTTTTGTATCTATTATCTCTCACTGCTAATCTGCTGTTTCTCTGGAGTGACGCCGCCTGCACACGGAGATAACAAAATAACAACCGATCCCAACAGTTCTCACGGAGCAGGTAGACAGGAAACGCTTTGCAGTGTTTCAGGGAATGATGTACTGGGTGTGGTTAGGCTCTATCGCAGCATAAAACGGCGAGAGCTTTGATAAGACAACTCTTTGATACGTTGCAGTTTCTCATCACGTTCAGGGAGGCACATTTGGAGAGGATTTGATATCAAACATAAAGAGTTATCAGACATTGAATAGTTTTTATCTTTCTCGTACTTGGACCTCCAGACCTGTAATGGAGCTCAGAGGTTTGTCTGATTGATGTGAGGTTATACTGGGGGGGTATTTTCTAACCTGTATAGATCAAGGAATAAGCACTTGCTGCACTACATCAGGCCCCTTCATGAACATTTGAAAGACTCTTTTAATCTAAGACCAAAAAACCCTTTGAAAAAAAAAATCAAGATTTCTTTTTGATTCTTTCCCCTCCGTCTAGACAACACAGCTGGAATCGTGACGAAGCGGAGTGGCTTTCGACGGCGTTTGCAGGAGATCTACTTGCTTCCTGTGGTGATTGACGATAATGGCTACCCACCTAAGAGCAGCACCGGCACCCTGACCATCCGTGTATGTGGCTGCGAATCAAATGGTTCCCTGCTAACCTGCAGCGCCGAGGCCATCTTTCTCCCCGTGGGCCTCAGCACAGGAGCTCTGGTCGCCATCCTTCTATGTATCATCATCCTCTTAGGTGAGACCGGTTGTCTTCTGGTTTGTAAACACTCTTTATCGCAGCACCGAATCATTGATAATCATAAAGGAAACAGAGGTGTTATATGTATTGCCTTAGTGCTACAGCTCTGATCTTAAACACGTAAAGCACAAGGGATCCTCACACTTCAGCAGCTCCAAGTGGGTATGAAAGATTAAATATATCTTTTATTTTCAGGAAATTATTATTATTATTTATCTCAGTACGCAGTGTGCTCTTCTGACCTAAATGTATTCCCCTTTGTTGTTAATATTTGTGGAGAATATGGAAATTGTTTTATCATTTGCCACTCATTTATTGTGTCCCTACTGCTTTGTCCAAACCAGCAAATCAACAGTCTCTCAGTAAAACAGACTTTATAATTTCAACTAACAGTTTAGGGAAATTTTTACATTTAGATATTGACTGGCTTGTGATGTCTTAGTTAAAGGGGCATAGACTGTATATAAGAAGTCGTCACCGTGACGTCACCGACGTCATGAGAGGGTGGACCTAACTATGACCGAACGCTGAATACGATAATTTTAGGCGACTGTAACAGGACTGTGCAGAGGACATGGAAATAGTAGAAGTGGAGCATTCAGAGACAGAGTTAGCTTAGTGGTCAAAACGTTTTTTTATTTATTCTAACTCAAAGTCCCACCAGAACAACAGAACATTTAACTCCTTCAGGAGCCTTAACTCCATAACTGGCAAACAAAAAAAATAGCTTCGTCGGGCCGCTAGCCGACTTATCGGTTCAACAAACAACCGAAGTTAAACCTGGAGATCTAGGGGAGTGAGAGCCTTCACTCACAGCATGCCACACCAAAATGAACTCTGCTCACTCCTTAAGTCTCCTCTGATGAGGAGATCAGCTCCAGGTGTGTGGCTCCCCACACCCGCTCCCAATACTCTCAAATGGGAGTGGGTGGAGCCACCTGGCAGGAATGTAGCTGCTGCCTCCAATAACTCTACCTCTCAGCCCCTTAATTTAACTGTTTCATGAACTGAAAACATACTGTGAAAGGGTTAAAGTTCTAAGACGAAAACACGGACAACTCAGTGGTAGCGACCTGTCAATCATAAGGCAGCCACGCCCTAAAGCATCCCCTGCTTTATGGTCTATTTGACTCTAAATGGGACCATAATTTACTAAATGAACATCATGCTTTATTGAAGAAGACTTGAAACTAGCGATTGAGACCATAAACTCATGTTTACAATGTTTACTGAGGTAATAAATCGAGTGAGAAGTAGGCTCATTTTCTCATAAACTTCTATACAACCAGAGGAGTCGCCCCCTGCTGGCTATCAGAAAGAATGCAAGTTTAAGGCACTTTAGCATTGGCTTCACTCTTCAGATCCGGAGTTGCCACTGTAAAGGGGACATATCATGCTCATTTCCAGGTTCATACTTGTATTATGGGTTTCTACTAGAACATGTTTACATACTTTAATGTTCAAAAAACACATTATTTTTCCTCATCCTGTCTGTCTGAATATATCTGTATTCAGCCTCTGTCTGAAACGCTCCGTTTTAGCGCCTGTCCCTTTAAGACCCCCTCCTGAAAAAGTTCAGTCTGCTCTGATTGGCTTGTGTGAAAGATTTGGTGCACCTTTGCAAAGGTAGTTCTCAAGCTGTGGGCGAAATATTCTAATGAACCTGCATGTGACATAGGAAGGGGAGCCAGATCTGAATGGCTTGTTGAATCACATATTTTCTGATCCAGGCAGCCCACAAAAAACTGACTGTTGTCTTATTTCACAGTTTGTGTGTTGGTAGGCACTCCAGATACCCAAATGTATCTGCACAAGAAGTGAAAGGTCTTTCATGATATGTCCCCTTTAAAGCTTATTGAAAGACACATAAATCTAACCAGCCAGATCTATTTGAATGTTTTGCCGTTTTTGACGACACCTGAATCGGAACACGCTGAGCTGACCATCAGACTTGGTCTGGCGTCTCTCCAGGGGTGTTCGCAGTTAATTATAGGACGCACACGAATTTGGTCATTCAATGAGACGTTCAAAATTGTAGGGAGGGACGCTCGGCTCCATAAACTAAATCCAATCTTGCTGCCCTGTGGCTGCTTCCCAGGCTACAGCTTTTTACATTTCCCACAAGGTCATGGTTGTAAAACTCCTCCTTCATTCTCTGCTATTAATGTCCAGACTCATCTACATAGCAGAGGAGGAAGTAAATGTAGGTTTATGGGATCATTTTCGGAATTATGAATATGAGATGGGTCGGTTGTTAAAGATGTTCCTATTTAACAGCGGAAGTCAAGGGTAGCCATGACCTTTGGATTGAGCTGTATTTACTCTTCTCTATATCTCTCTAATATACAGTCCAGCAAAGAATCCGCTGTTAAATTCCAGCTATGCCTCATCATAAATCCTTCTTCATGAATGTATTCATGTGAAAATATCAGCTTGCATTTCATTGTTTCATATGTAAGGGAGCATAAAAGCACACGGTCGGTTGTAGTGGTGTGCTGTAGAGCTGTGTCGGTGTGTTCGCTTCATCTGAGAGGAATGTCTTCAAAGCTTCGAATCGACTCGCCCCCAAGGCTGAGGCTGACGCCAAACTGTCATGCTGTCCCTGAGAAGGAAAGTGGCAGAGAAAATCAGAACTCACACTGAGAACATTTCCATAGAGCCACTTAGTTCCTGTGCAGGATTTGTCAGGATGACCCAGTTGTCCTGTGAGGAGAAATGATGAGGTAAATTAAACAGACCAGCACAGAGGCTTTCATCTGCATTGCTGTTTCTCCCAGACTGAAGTGGATTGGCTGCACCCAGTGACAAGCTGTGTTCAACCAGTGTGTCCGACAATAACTGAGTGTTGTTGAAGTCTACGTGGGTGCCACTGGGGGGAGCTGGCACACTATAAACAGGTAGATAAAATCCCATGGGAGTGAAGGGAGGCAGAAAGGAAGTGAGATACAGAGAGGATGAAAGGAAGAGACCTACTTAAACCTTTTTTTTCTCAGTCTGAATGTATTTATTGGACTCTTTCACGTGAATGATTCCAGTTTCATCCCGGTCATTGCTCTTCTGCCTAGATGCGACTGTATATTAAAAACCCAAAGGAAAAACACATTTTACTGCGTATTTCACAGAGCAGACAGAGACAGGGACACAGAGGGAGACAGATTGCACTGACAGGAGAAAGGGAGAGACGGAAATTTATTGTAACATTATGTGTTGAATATCACACTGTGGCACTGCGGTGTCTAAAATGTGCAGAACCTCAAGCAACCTCGGAAGGGTTGCGTGCAAAAAAAAAGTAAACTGTGTGCTTTGGGTATATTCTCAGCGGTACAATTTTACCCCACAGTGCTTGCAGTTCTTGTGCTATCTATTATAAGTATGTAATGGTGCCAGCACGCATTATTTGCTTTGAGCCACAAAAGCCATTTAATTCCCAGAAGGCTTTGATTTGCAGGTCAAACTGGGAGGAAAACTGTGTTTTAGATGTCTGGGTTTCTCAGTATGAAGCAGGGTTTGACTAAATAATTTATATCCTGCTGAAACATAGGATACCTGTGGACATAGACATCTAGAATACTCCAGGCTGTGCTTATAGGCACAGTGGTGCTTTGAGCTTAGTGTCAACACCAGCATGCTAACATGCTCTCAATGACATTGCTGACATGCTGCTTTTTTATGTTTAGTTTACTTTGTAAGCATGCTAATGATGAACATAAAGTACAGCTGAGAGCAGACGGGGATGTCATTAGTTTTCCAGGTATGGGGCCATAAACCAAAGTATTTGTAAAAATAGCATTTCGACCTGCTGGTGGTGTTAGCTGAAATGTCAGAGGAGTAAAGTCATTACAATTCCTGCTGAGGGGGACATGAATATCTGTAACACATTTCATGGCAATCTATTCAAAAGTTGTCTGGACATTTTACTAAAAAACAAAAATGTGCAGCACACAATGGCGCCATATGACAATTCACCAAAGTCATTAGGGTTCATCCTCTCAGGACCTTTCATGGCAATCCATCCCAAATGTGTTGAGTAATTTAGTTTGTTCTCGAGACCGGTTTCAAGACCACTTTTTGAAGGTCTCACTCTCGTCTCAGAATCAATCGCATTTTTACTCGGTCTTGTCTGGGTCTCAGACAAAGAGGATTCTGGATTTTATTTCTAGACTCCAACTGCGGGAAAATCACTAAACTGCCTGTGCATTGTCCATTTTATTTGTTAACATCATCACTGTGACTGTTCATAGAAAGCAAAGGGAAGTACCCACACTTAAACTTCACCACTGCAATACCTTTTGATTATTTTATCAATACATTTCTCACGGTACACAATGCAATGACAATAAAAGGGGTGAATGGAGAGGAATCTTCATTTGTTTTCTTTGGATGTTTTTATGAGAGTATGGATCAATTTGAGGACTGTGCCTATGGTTTGCATGTTCCCTATTTTATTAGTGTGTGTTAGTGTGCCATGCAGTGGGGGACTGGTCAGATCTTGGCTTTGACACAGTCTCAACGTGCCTTGGTCTTGGTTTTGACTTGATCTCAAGCCCTCAAAGTCTTGGTCTTGTCTCGGTCTCAGTACACTCTGGTTTTAGTCATGACTTGGTCTCAGTTTAGGTGGTCTTTGCCATCCCTAGAGAGGTGCTGCTGTCATGGCTAAAAAGTTACGTCTCGGCATCTAACATCTTATAACATCAGTCCAGTTTTAACCTATATACTTTGACATATAATCTCTTTTTTCCTGACATGAAATGTGTTTAAGGCTCAGTAATGTGGGTGTGTCAACAGTGGACTAATGTAATTCTCTTGATTTGTTCCCCCAGTAATTGTGGTCCTCTACGTGGGCTTGAGACGGCAGAAGAAAAAGGAAACCCTCATGTCATCCAAAGAGGACATCCGGGATAACGTGATCCACTATGACGATGAAGGAGGCGGGGAGGAGGACACGCACGCGTTTGACATGGGGACGCTTCGCAATCCCAAGGTTGTCAAAGAGAACCTGTTCCGCAGGGACGTCAAACCTGAGCTGAAGAGAGGTCCCAAGCCGCCCGTCTCTCAGGACAGCGCCGACATCCGAGATTTCATCAGCCAGCGTCTTACAGAGCACGACGTGGACAACTCGGCGCCGCCCTACGACTCCCTGGCCACGTACGCTTACGAGGGCGACGGCTCCGTGGCCGAGTCGCTCAGCTCAATCGATTCCCTCGCCGTAGACCTCGAGGAGGACTACGATTACCTCAATGAATGGGGGCCCCGCTTTAAGACACTGGCGGGGATATTTGGGGAACAGTCAGAAACTCAGTCGGACTCTACCACCATGGAGAACACACATTGATGTTATTCACAGACTGGAAAAGCAAATATGTAACAATGTTCTTTTGGTTGGCGACACACATACACACACACACGCACACACACACTCACATGTTTTACCATTGTTTTCCTCTCATGTTATCTGTTTTCATCTTTTTCCAGCTCACTGTTTTCTATTTTATGTGGTACTTTACCATTCTCAGTCCCAAAATTGTAAAAAAGAAAATGAGGGAACATACGGTAACATGATTAGGTGAGCCAAGCAGCCATTCAATTATCTTTCAATTGAATGTTCTTGGCTTACATTTTGTTTCCTCTTGGGGAATACGCATACACACGGAAATGTCATTTCCTAGAACATCCTTAAAAGTGCCTCAATATAATTGTTCTGTCACTCGCTATTTCATGCCACATATCCAGTGTTGTTCGTTAGAACCCCATAGGTTAAGCCGACTCAGTCAGCATACTGTGCTCTGACTGGCTGAGGCATCTACCAAGACCAATGTCAACTCTGTGGGGACAATGAAGTGGCCCGAGTTTGGCCAAAGATGTTTTGAATGTTATTTATTGTTCTATTTATTTATTGACTGATTGAGTTTGATTCGATTTGTTTGTGTATTTATCTATTTATCTCTCAGTCATCAATATGTATTTTTTATTTTTGGAGACACTCGAGGAATTTTGTAATTAAAAAGGCCCACATGAAAATGTATGTTTCCGTTAGGTGGGTCCTGTGAATAGACTTGTACTAGAGTTGTAAAAAAAGATATTAGGGCTAAATACTGCAGTTCAGTCATGTAATAAACACAGTTTTCTTAAATAAACCACACTTGGACAAAGCTCCTTTTCTGTGTTAACTTATTTGGTTCACATTATGTATGATCTATTAATATTTAAAGCTCACCCACCACTGGATTATAAAAAAAATACTCTACTGTAGGTGAAGATGTCTGCGAATAGTATGAATTGGCCATAGCACTCTAGAGCTGATCAGTGCCTGGAGAGAGGAATTGTAGAAACCTAAAACAATAAGTCTGGACAGAGCTGCGGCTATAATGTGTCTTTTTGAAGCAGGAAACACAACATTTGGACTCAGGACAACATAAAATCTCAATAAAGATCAGTTTAAAGTGACCTATTCCTTCTATTCCACGCTAGCTGTGGGGCTAGGACTGGCAATGTTGGTCCATATGTCCACCACTTGGGTCCACAGTAAAATATCCCAACAGATATACAGTAGATTGCCATGAAATGTTGTACAGTCATTAATGGTCCCAAGAGGATGAAGCCTACTGATTGATTTGGTGATCCCCTGATTTTCCTCTAGTGCCATTAGCAGGTTGACATTTTGGTTTGATTGCCATTCAATTTGGTACAGATAATCATTGTGCCCAGAGGATGAATCCTAATGACTTTGGTGATCCCCTAACCTTTGATGTAGCACCAGCAGAAGGTTTAATTATCAAATGAAATATCAAAACATCTACCAGATGGCTTGGCAAAATAATTGGTGCAGATATTCATGGTTCCTATACAATGTACCTGAATGACTTTGGTGGTGACCGACATGTCCTCTAGAGCCACCATTGGACATTCTTGGTTCAGAGTGAAATCTTTACAACTTTTGGATGGGTTGCGAGGAACTTTGGTACAGATACTCATGTTCTCCACTGGATGAATTGCAATAATGTATGTGATGCCCTCACATTTAATCCAACCCCATCAGGTCAAACCTTCAATTTGTCCAATATTTTTGTATCCCATTAGCCTGTTTCATGTTAACAATGCTTAACTACAATGGTGATCATGGTAAACATAACCTGCATGTCAGCATGTTAACATTGCCATTGTGAGTGTGTTAATATGTTTATGCTACAGTAGCACTTAGCTCATAGTACAGCCAGTTAGACTGATATCAGGTCATTAAATGAGTTATCAGTAGTAATAGGCCTCATAGATGTGGGTCAGAAGGGGCCTGCTACACCCACAAGTAGGTTTATCATCAATTTAAATGGGCAGTCACTTAAAGATGGAAGAAAAGAAGACGTCAGCGACCTCTAGCGACCTTAGTAGTTATGACAGGAGCAACAGCAGAAGTCAGGCGCTGTAGTCAGTGTGAAACTCTATATGAGGTGGAGGTCATTGGGGGTATCAACGCTTTCACCCAGGAGACCAGGGATCACATCCCCATGCGTAACCAACAACATGTAGCTGTCTTTGTGTTCACAAGCATTGAGTTTCACTTTCACTTTTTAAATGTAGTTATTTTAAGCCAAAAAAGAAATGCTTTTTCTATAAACGTAATAAATGGTTTTGTTGCATAAGCCTAAAAAAGCTGTTTTGTTTGTGTTCAAAACATTTCATTCAGTTTTAAAACATGTAGAACGTGTTTCTTTCACTTTTACAAGGTAGTAGGTGTAGAAGGCTCCTAATGACCAACATCTATGGTGCTTATAGCGACCAGTAATGCACATTTAATGGTCTGATAACAGTTGAAAGTCAAAATATACCCTCACAGAGCCACTAGCATGGCTGCAGGAATGTTCTCTTCAGTCCTTACCTTTCTTATTCTACAACAAATGACATAACGTTTAATTTGCACTGCGTGCATTGCATGTGAACTTCTTTCCCAAATTCCACCAACAAGATAGCACAACCTTCCTTGAAGAGAGGAATTACTTTCCAGTTGACTGGTGTTCTTCAGACAAATCAACAAACAAATGCTCTTAAAGGGAGGGTTTCCGGATTCGGATAAACATCCCCATGCCAAGGAAAGGCAATCAAGTTGCAAGAATTACAAGTCACACACCGAGGCTTCAGTAAGGTTTCAAAATGGGCCTGTTTCCCCATTCATTGAATGGAGTAGCTCAGACCTCTTTTGCCATGGTCTGGTGACGACATAATGGAAGGTCTGGATGAAAGCCAAAGCAGTCAGTGACATACAATGCAGAGCCTCTACCAATGGATGCGAAGCGATTCCCCTTTCTGTCTCTCTCGATCACATCCAATAGGTATCCCTCAAGGCCAGGCTTCAGTAAATGTGCGATGAAGTGTTTGAATGGACATTAAGTAATCTATGATCCTTGCAGGCAGCAGGAATTACAACAACACCGACATAACTGAACTTCTACACCCGTACTATGCTTTTGAGTTATGGTTGTCTGTGACTGGCACCAGCAATGTAGTCACCATGATATATCACCATTAAAGCAACTAGAGTAATAATGGAATTTCTCCTCATCAAAAAAGCATTGATCAGGAGTTCACTTAAAATGATCTATATTTATGTTTTCCTCTTGTGGTCATGCAAAGGTGGACACAGTGTGAGGTTGTAGCAACACAAAACCTCTACTAGGGACCTCTACTACTACTATGGTTTATTTTAACCACCTAACTTTAACCACAGAGATAAGAGGTTAGGAGGGCACTGATGACTAGTGTCTTCCTGAAGATCAGGAAACATCTATGGACGATTTTTGTTGTTTAGTTTGTGAACTTGTTGTAATAATGCTGCTCCGTATTTGACTTTTTGTTTCTTCATAACAAAGCAATTAGTTGCGGAGATAAGCTTTCTTCCAAACCTTCCTGTACCACTGTCCTTCATACCATATAGGCCTGTACTATGCTCATGTTGTACTACCTGGCAGTTCATTATTACTTCTTTAACTAATGTGACCTGCAGTCTTTCTCTTTCTCAAAATTACATCTGTACAGTGCTGAAATGATCAGTCAATTAATCGCTCAGGGGATCAACAGAAAACTGTAAGCTCCGGCTTTTCCAGTGTGAGGATTTGCAGTTCTTGTCTATCTCATACCATTACAAGCTGCTTTGTTTTTTTTACCAATGCTTGTGAAATATCTCAACATCTACATGATGAATTGGCACCAGATCTGGTACAGGCATTAATGATTTCCAGGCAATAAATCCAAATGACTTTGGAGATCCCCCTGACTTTTCCTCTAGAGTTACCTCGAGGTCGACATTTGTGGTTTTGAGTGAAATGTCTTGACACAAATCAGATGGATTATCATGAAATTAAATATGCACATCCATGTTCTCCTCAGGAAGAATTTTAATCACTTTAGCAATTCTCTGACTTTTCATCTAACGAGCTCATTGGGTACATTTTTCTAATACTTTATGACTAAATACCTGCAAGACTAATGATATTCCCATCATCCTCCTGTTTAGTGCTAATTCAAAATGCTACCATGCCAAACCACAAATATGGTTAACAATTATGCCTGCTGCTTCCTAGTGAGCATATTAGCATACCGATGTTAGCATTTAGCTCAAAGCACCAAGCCTCTCAGTGCTGCTAGCACGCCGGTAGACTCTTAGTATTACCATTATACTAACTGCTGTTCAGACAAAGGAAGCAATTGTGAGGCAGCACCCTTGGGCTATTTTTTAACAAGAACAAAACGATTAATTGAAAAAAAATAACAGTGAGATGGATCAATAATGAAAATAATAGTTGGTTGCAGCCCTATGTGAGTGGTCAGTTCGGTGTAAGTGTTTTTTTAAATTGATACAGCAGGCAGTGTGATTACTAAAAACTATATTCCTGCTATTGTTGCATTGTGTTTCCCAAAACACACCATTTCCACATATGACTCACCATGCCTAGTAGTACTAGACAGACCAAACAGAGACATCAGCAGTAGGAGGGAGGAGTGCCGGGTGTGGGAGTGAGGAGGCTGCCGTCCAATGCATAAACATGAGACAACTGGCACAATCTACACAATAGCTCAGGGGAGAGCTACTATTACCACAAGCCAAGGCAAAAAGAAGTGATGGCATTGATACTGTTTGTGTTGGATCGCGTTCAACCCTCTGTGCCCCAGTGAACAGCACCGTCCAGTCTCATTGTTCAGCTTCCTCTCTAGCCTTTTTACTGCCAGTGTACTCCACCATGAGTAGAGTGGCTCCATTAAATCAAAATATCATCTTCCTTACAAGCCATTTATCAATAATTTTATCAAACTTCATTTGCCACAGTGAGAATGTGTTAAACACTTGACTTTGCAATAACCAAGGGAAACGTCACAATCTACAGAGGCTTTCGAATTCTGGGAGCATTGTTTGGTTGTGAATCAAGGTGTTTACAGCATTTCTGAGTCATGCAAGTCTGTGCAAGCACAGCTGTCATAATTCAACAAAGACGAGTTGTCACGGCACCTTTTGAATAAACTCTTCTATTGTTGTAGGCACCAAACACTTTGCTTAGACTGAAATAAATGAATACAGAACATCTCCGAGACCCCTCTTTGTTATTACTTCTCAGTTTGCTATGGGAATAGGCTTCAGTTTATAATGAACCCCCGCATTGCACACTTCATGCAGTGCTGATGCATATGGGTGCTTTAATTAATACCAGTCACTTTGTATTATTCTGCATCTAAGGGTATTTCCGAGAGTGTTTATGCATATGGAAATAAAGCTGTCACCACTGCTGCCGAGAGCTCTCTAAGCTGACAGGTTTGCTTTACAGGAATGTGCTGATCTCCGTGTGCATATATTTGTGGCCACTAACCTCTGTTAACCCCTGTAATTATGCAGCATTGGCGGTGACTAACCTTGAGATGGTGTCATGTAGGTAAACACAGCAGTCATTATCACACTTTAAGAACATGTTTACTGAGTGTTCAGCAATAATTAAGGCATTAACTGATGGAGAAACAAAAGCAATTGATTGCAGGGGCAATTTACACAACTAAACAGCTTATTAGGTACACATGCAATTCAATAGAAAATACGTACAAGGTATTAGGGAGCGTGTCTATGTTTCCTCATTACTATGTTACCTCAGATCAGTACCTTCGCCGGTGCCATGCCATTGTTCTGACAGCCCATTATTCCAAAACCCCAATAGTCCGAAAAATGCTCCATTGGACCGAAAGCCCATTTGTCTGACAGCCCGTTATCCCAAAAACCAAGATCCATTGCCCTAAAATTACAAGAAACAGAAGCACATTGATAATGAATGATGTCACCAAAACTTCCTGGCCATGATGTGTTTTTTTTCCAACTATGGCGAAGGCGTGACCTCATGCCTAAAGCTAACTAACAAAGACAACGAGAACTAGCCAGACTGTCCGTTATCGGATATTGTTTGCCCCATATCTTAAAAAGTTAAAGACATATTTTAACATGGGCCAAGGATGATGCTGAGGGAACATAGGTGCTGAGAGGAACACAGGTCTGACCCCGTTTTGGAAGCCACAGTTTGTGTTTAATTGTTGGAATGTATCAGTGTCAAACCCATTTAAATGAGGAGGGGTGATTGCGCATTGTGCACCACTAATGCCGATATAAAGTGAAGGTACATGTACAGCTCATTCATTTGGAAATCACTTAAGAAGTCTCAGCAGCCAAACACAGCCCTATCTCTGGTATTACACCGGAGACAGGGTTGAAAAGAGCAGGGTGAAAAAGTCAGCCGGTGAATAAAAAGCATTGTATTTTTCCTTCAAAGGTATTAGCTGCAAACTAACATTTTAAATCCGTCCATACATTCCTGAAGCATCGGTGAAAGATTCTAAATTCTTCTCCTATGGTGCATCTTTATTTTCCGACTTGTCGCTGTAGCGCTGTGATCCTTTCAAATATAAAAATCACTGTTTAATTCATTTTTTAGCCTGAAAAGCACATCATATAATGCATGGCTGTTAGTCCAATACTGCAAAAGGACAAAAGGAATATTTACTGAGACAACGTTGTACTGGACCTTTCAAATACAGAGGCAAGACAAATTACTTCAGGAAAGGGAAATGCATATTAAAACACGGTGAAGAGGAAAATGAAACAAAGCAGAATTAAATAAAATTGAACTTTCGCATGTTCCATATAAAAACAAATTGTAATACATCAAAAGTGTGCTTTAGTGACATTTTGTAATTGTACAACAACTGAGCAAGCAACATATAGAAGTACAGTAAGTTCTACATCAATTTCTGATCTTCACCTCAATCCTCCGCTGACTCTTCTGTAGTTCAGAATGTCCTGTATATTACCGCTCCGGGCGATAAACGGCAAGAGCGGAAACAGATGCATTAAACATTAAATGCCACAATAACCCGGCATCGTGCAGCTTGCACTCCGGCCCACACTCATTCTCTCCTGCTTTAATATGGCAATGACACACAATATAAACTGAAGATAAATGGTTGCATCTTTTCTACTGCAGGTTAACGTGGTACGCACAATCTAAAAATGTGCTGCTTGCCTCACCTTACAAACAATTCTCTCACCTTTTCCGCTCACGCTTGGCATGTAAAATATCATGTATGATGTCAGCAACTGAGAATTAACTGAAGCCCTCTTCAAATCTCAAAAGTAATCATGCAACCCGGTCTAACGGGAAGGCGTATAAATTACATGACATCACATGGGCATTTGTATGCCATGCAAACGTGCGCAGTTAAGTTTAGGCAAGAAAACCACTAACTTAGGTTCAGGTAAGAAAACCACTTAGTTAGGGTAAGGGAAAACATCATGGTTGGGCTTAAAATAAGTACGTAAACTAAGTAAAACACGTACGGAAACAACTACAAAAAACAAGTCACAAAAGTTTTAAAAAAAGAAACGTCACTAACAAAACAAAACACCGGTCATTAACGGAGTCGAACATGCGTCTCCTGGTTAAAAGTCAGGAGTTTGTTGGACCTGTCCACTTCACCGCCTGCCAAACATAAGCGGTCTTTCTCGCTTTTTATACTACGTCACTAACTCTTACCACAGTATTTATACGCGGATGTGTTGACATTGCAGTCAGTACAGAATACAAGGCTTACAAATGACAGGTGGAAATCAAGAAAGGCGTCCTTATTGCGCATTATCGTGCCATTTATACGCCTTTTCGTGCGAACGGCCTGAATGATGACAAGGCCAGTAATTGTTAAGTGTCTGACAGGGCGCCACTAAATCTGATTACAGATCCTGTCAATCTTACATTTATAGCAAAGGGGAATTGATGACACTTTGCATGTTATTCATTGTACTTCTATTTGAATGTTCCTGTCCTATCGCTATAAGGATGCAGTGCCAGAGAGATGCTTTGATGTTCTTCATGTTCTGAACCAGGAAATGTAACCGAAACACCAGGAATCCCCAAATAGTCGTCTTTTAGGCACCATTGTCTTTACCAGTTCATTAACTGAGGAGAAATCAGCTTCCCCGTTCACCGCTGACTGACTTAAGGGCCGTATGCTCGGTGCTCTGTTCAGTCTTGAACTCATTCCTCTCGCCCATCCAGTCGGCTGCTTGTGTGCTTTACTAACACTAACGGACACAGACCATTTCCTGCGCAGTAACTGTCCCAAGGGGGGTGTGGGCTATTTTTAAAGCCAATACATAACAGGTTGAGCTGCCTGGTGAGATACAAACGTGCAACAACTGACGGGTCTTATCCAAAGGAATATTAGTCAGGGATGCTCTGTCTGCAGTCATCTTTTAGTATATTTATGAATTTATGAATATTTTTTTTGGAGGGTTCACAGTTGGTAGCCCTGAAATAAGGAAGTACACATTCAGCATGCTTGAAGCAGTTTATTCCAACTTTTAAGTCTACTATCATAACTCATGGGGCACTAAGAAAGCACACCAAGATGATTTAAAATGAACTTCTCGGGTCTCCTCCAACTGCAGTGGTGCTTGCGGTATTTTTGTACAAATCATCCGAACAAAATACAGCAAACAAACCCCCAAAATGCAAGGTTTTATGGCCATTAAATTGTGGATGATAATATCCAGCAGGTTGCACTTACTCATGCTTGGGAAATGAAGCGAGGGCAAACCGCAGCTTTAGCTCTTGTGAGCGCCTGTTTGTTTTCTGTGTCTGGGTTTTTGTGTGTGAATTCACCTTGTTATCACTGTATCACATCAGCGTCCCATGCCACCCAATTTGGATGTGGGTCTGCTGAGAGTGAGAGCTTCAAGAGTATTGAGTTTAACAGAGCATCCCTGCCTGAAGCTTTCGTCTATGCACTGCTGGTACAGTAAATGATTTGACCACACGTCTGTGAAATTGAACAAATTACTGATTAACACTAGAAAGCTCTCGGAGAGTGCTCACCTCTCCAAGGCTGCACAATCCTCCAAATCTGGTATTTTAATAAGACCGTCAGGGACATGTGTCACCACTGTTTACTTCCTGTTTCCTTCTGACAGCTTGTTTATTTTGACTATGGAAATTATTATTCTCTATCCTTAAACGAGTCGTTATTTTAACACAAAACCAGGATCTTTCACCGATTAAGCCATTTTTAACCTAACCGAGCCCTAACCACAGCGATGTCTATCACAGGGCTGAGACAGACAACCATTCACGCTCACATTCACACCTATGGGCAATTTAGAGTCAACAATGAACCTGCATGTCTTTGGACTAACATAGGGAGGGCATGCAAACTCAGAAGGGCCCCAAGCCGGGTTTGAACCTGCGACCCTCTCGCTGTGAGGCGGCAGTGCTAACCACGGCACCGCATAAAATCATAGACTGTATAAAATACGGACGTAGTCTTCGTGACGTCACCGATAGGTTGCTGAAGAGCCGTTGTGAAGCTCAAACTGGGCAGCTCCGGCAGTGACGACAGTTTAACTCTCGGCTAATCCAAAAATGAGCAAAGAGGCGGATGTTCAAGGGAGCTAAGGCGTCCCGGGTGATTCAGCAGAGCAGCCTCAAGTGGCCATATGAGGAACTGCAGTTTTTTTGGCATTTCCGCGTTGGCTTCATTTTTCAGCACTGGAAGTTGCCGCTTCCAGAAAATCTGGGTTGACAGAGACGGGCCTCACAGTTTAGGAGTAAATAAATAATTAAATACTTCCCACAATTCCCAGAAGCAGCCGATATGACCTCATTCACGGTGTAATATATGTTTGGTTGTGTAAAAATATTATTCATTATTTATAAAAAATGTTACTTCTCGTTGCGCATCCCTCCGTTGTCTTACTCTCCTAATATGCTTTCTCTCTCTCTGACAGACTGAAAACAAGAAGACTTAAAGTAATAACAGCTTAATTAGATTTAACACGCAGCTGACATGCAGGTGTGGCTGCTGAATAAAACGTGACAGACACAGACTGAGTCTATTTACAGGCTGGATACATTTGTTGTAGCAGAATGCAATAACACTGGTCATAATTATCATAGTGATAACCTGCAAGAAACAGTTCACACTTGGGGAAAATGTTGCCTATAATAACATGCCGTTAATTCGCTAATTTCATGCTACATCCACTGGGGCCACTGAGCAAATTTCAAAAGCAATAAATTCTATTGAAAAACAACCAAAAATACGATCTCAACCGTATAATACAGTGTAACGACGCCTGTGATTATCCCTGTGCTCTGTGAAACGGCACCTTGGCCACCTCTATTCGACTCTGGGGTGAAACACAGGCGCTCAGTCTAAAGCTCTGAGCTAATGTATTCTTACAACCCAGGCTGGGAATATAAACTAGCTGGGATGGATGCAGGTAACATTAGCACTCCGGAGGAAAGAAATAACAGGGGGAAATAAATATAGTACTTACACTGAAGTGCTACATTAAACCATTATACCTTTATCTAATCTTTCATCATTTTAATTTAAAATAAAAATAACTCTATAGCCTGGTCCTGACATTGTTTGATGTGTTTGGTCACCAGAGATGGTAAAATAACTAAGTACATTTATCCACAGTACTGTGCTTAAGAACAATTTGAGGTACATGTACTTTACTTGAGTATTTACATTATTGCTACTTTATACTCCAAATAGAGGTCAGTTTATAATTTGTATTTGAGAGCTTTAGCTACTTTGCAGATTCAGATTCTGCATACAAAACATCTGATCAGATAATAAAATATGATGCACTCCTATAGATAAAACTACCATGCATTTATACGCCTTTGTGCGAACGGGCTGGTAGTCTATATGAATTGTCATCTCCAACTCAACCAGCTACGTTTAGGTGCTGCTCATGTATTAACAATCAAAGGGCATCAATAATTAAATATAAAATATAACATACAGTGTATAATAGGCTACTAACACTCTGGAAGGGGCAATACTGCAAACATACTTTTAGTTTTTATACTACATTTTGCAAATAATGTTTTTGTATTTTTGCAAAAGTTAAAATTTGAATGCTGAATTTTTACTTGCAATTCAACCCAGTACATTGTGATATTTCTACTTTTTAATGAAGTAAAATGATCTCACTTCTCCCAGCACTGGTGGTGAGAATGATGTTTTTTTTATTTTTTTATTTTTTATAACCACTGTGGTTTTAAAAGGAAAGTTCCGCTCCAAAAGGATCAAGATTTTTCTGATGCAACTTCAGTGGAATATGTCTGTTTTAGATACCATTCAGTAAAATACACAGTGTACAGCCTGTGTACAACTATATTGTATGTATTCATAATCATGTCATTGCATAGTGCTACAGTGAGACATAACACCTCCTTATCTAGCTGTTTGCTTTGCTATATGACATATTTCTTTTATAAGCAACGTCTAGCTATATAATGAAAACAAACTAAGAGATTCCAGTTCATCCAGTTCACCCACTTCCATGATGTCACTGAAGGCTGCTTTCCCCAGTATCCACACAAAGACATGTCAGGTCTGCTTCTGGCTGCTTTACTTGTCGGTGGAGACGTGACTTATGATGTGTTGTTCAGACAATTTGATGATAGTAATTATGTCTTCATCGTTCAAACTGGTACTGTATGTGTGATGAATAAATCACATTTGTTCCCACACTCAGATAATTTAGTGTTTGCCTTATAATGATTATTATCATTTGATGTACTACATTAAAAAAGTAGGAATTTTAAGCTATTTGAATTTACACTTCACACTAATATTAAGTGATATTGGCTGACAGACGCTTTCCACATTTATTTTTTTTTGATTTATTTAGTTTTTTCCTTCCTTTGGTTCTTTTTGATTTAATGACTTCTGAGGAGGTTGCAACAGATATTTTAGTTTTTGTGTAATTCTGCCCAATTTCAGTATCCTTAATCATCAGAGAATCAAGATTTCATCATCTCGAATCCTCTGCAATGTTCAGAGGGAGTTACGTAGTATTCATGTGAAATACTAGAATGTCTGTGCATACATCTGAGAGGTAACTTAAACATTTATTTAGATCCGTCTGGTACTCTGGGGATGAGCCAGTGTGGAGGTGAAAGTGCTGCAGATTTTGATCTGCATGATTCCATCTCGATACTGTGTGGACGTAAGATCTATTTGACCTTTATAGTCAAAGATGGACACCACCACCACGTCTTAAGATCTGTGCTTTAAGATTCCTGTTGCCTCAGTCTGTGTTCACTCTAACAAGATTCAACCTCACAGTTCTCTTAATCCTGTGTGCACCAAAGGGGGAATATCTTCCAGGGAGGCTACTGCAGCCCAGTGTATTCATGTTTTTAATCTCTCTTGCAGTTTGACGCATCTGTTGTTGTCTTTTTCACGTTTTGTCCTCTTGTCATTTCGTCTAATCCTTGTCTTTTGTCTGCTTATCACGATTTAGGTGTTTTGTTATTTATTCATCATCTCACTTTAATATCAGTTGTTTTCACTTCTTCGCTACTTATCATCTTTGTCTGCCGTAAATACACACTCGGGCGTCATCATATTTCTGACACCTTCACAACACCTGAGACACCTGTGATCCCTCCAGTGACAATTCTCGCTGCCACCTATTAATGAAAAGGCAGTGCACCACCTCTGCCAGGAGAGATAACTGCAATTCTGTCACTTTTCTGGCACTGCTCGGCTAATAATTAGCTTCTTGCACAAAACCTTGAGTGTTTGAAAGCTGTTATATATTTTTTTCTTCCTCCCAGAAGTGGGCTGATTAGAGGGTAAACACGTTAAAAATGAAAGGTGCTACATTTCTCTGCAGGAAGAAGCTGCGTGCCAGAGAATAAAACTACTTTCATGTTGATTGAAAGAAACACAAAGCAGCATGAAGAGCTTGCATACTTGACTAATGGATCATGATAGGTACAGAAACAAATACTTGTATTTTATCAGTTGTTAGTTTAATAAGTCTTCTGTATTTAACTTGGGATGATAGCACATTAGCCTGGGCGAATTGCTTGACTTACTCGAGACTTTACTAAAACTGGTACAGAAAATACCGGCAGACAGCGGCACAAGTTCAACTCTAATGACTTTGCCGAAAGCACCTACATCGCTGAAATAGAAACTCTGCAAGAGCAAATGAGGAAACTCATTACCCATGTCAGTTTTATTCACTGATGAGAAGCACACTATTCTAACTCAACAACTGCCAGGGGGAAGAGGGAATAGAAGAAAGAATAAAGTAACACCCAAATTGGTCACTGCAGTCAGGTATAAGTGCAGACGTTTACAGTGTAATTCTGCTCTGCATGATGAAACTCATTATCGCCCCGGCAAAAAAGGGATGGAACTAATTCTTGATGCCTAACCAAGATGGTAATCAAACAGTGTGTCCTCTGCAAACAACCTGACTCGAGACACTGGACTGGAAAAAATAAATGTTTATGCAGTGAGTGTGGTTTCACTGCTGAGCTGTTTTTAAGTCTGTCCAAGTCCAAGCAATCCATAAAGTGATATTCCACCATCTAAACACTCACTTTAAGGTGACTTTAAAAGGTTTGTAGCTTGTGTGATGTCCAGCCACATGCTCCAAACAAATAGGGGACAGCATTTCACCTCTACTAACTAACAGCAGGGCAAGAATACGCAAACCGCTGAAACTCTGAGAGCTGGTCAAAATAACCAGCTCATCCTCATTCCCAGGGCATCAAATATCGAGGCTTTGGCACGACTGTCGGCATTTGATACCGTCGCACAAGGCACCCTTTAGCACAAGTATGAGACATACCAGGCTTTCCATTCATTACAATGAAAACACATTGTGGTGATGTGGTTTAAAGAGCAAAAAGACACTCGAAGGGCAACCACCCGGGAGGGGTGGTAAATGGGTTCAACAAACACAGGGCTTTCATCCAGGAGACCAACTTTTAGTGTCCTGTGTGTTGAGTTTCACTTTCATGTTACAACCAGCTGTTCGTTCATGTCCCGTGTTCACAACACTCAGTAGTAGTCATTTTAAGCCCAACCATGTCGTTTTTTTCCTTAACCTAACTAAGGTGACGCCAAGGGTAACTATAGTGGTTTTGGTGCCAAAAATATGTATTTATGTGACGAGTTGGGATGAGAGAATGTGTTGAAATAACACTGCTATCTTATAATCAGCCGCGACAATGGCTAACTGAAGGCCTGTCTCCCAGAGCTTCCACTCGCTCTCCTCCTGGTGAAGTAGTCTCCTGGTGGCGGGGGAAGACGAAACAAATTTTAGACGTTTTCTCGTTTTTGATTTAAGCCAATAAACACCTATCCCATCACCTAAAACTACCAACACATATATGGATCCATAAACCCTTCAAGGTGATTGACAAGCCCTCGGAGGCAGCTCTACTTCTTCATCCATATTGGAGTGAGGGCAAACTGGACGCTACAGTGACTCATTATTTCCTCTCGAGGTACAAGTGGTATAACAAGACAGGATGGGCCGGGGCTAGCTGGTTAGCATGCTCATTTCAGTAGATATCTCTGCAACACAATATATAGATGTTTTGTTGACATAATGTCAACACTGTAACATCTTCACATTCTGTTGATGATGTAAGTTCATTTTTTGAATGTTTTAAACTAAAATGTTGGCCAGATCTTACACATTTCACCTTCCATACCAATTAATGTAAATTAATAATTACCACTATTATCATTTTTTTTGTTGCTACTGTTCCTCTAATTAGGTCTGTGATTACTGTTGTGACAAAGCTCTGGTTCATGCCAAGCTCCAGTTTAAGAGCGGATGCATCACTGTCTCTACTAACAGTGTTTTATTTCTCTCAGTATCTCAGTTCAGGAGATAATTCTTCAGTTTTCATTATGCAGGTGATTTACTCAGCACAGTTGTTGTTAATTTGCACACTACCCTGAAATAGATTATACGATTGTTTTGTTCTTAATTGATTGTGATTAATGTTTATCTGTACCATCTCTGTCAGACAGGATATAAACATTTCACACTTTAGCTCATTAGTATCACAGCATCTTGCTCTGCAGTCTTTAGTCCTCTGTGTATACATTTACTTTAGGTTTTCTGTTTTCACCTATTGTATTTCTGCAAACCATTCAGCACTTCACAGATGTGTTGCACATTAAATGTAATATGCCTTTTCTGTTCTTTCTTAATGAATGTGTTGTGCGAATAAATGTGTGAATTTAAACTGAAAGTTCAGATCTGGTCTTTTGCACCAGATATCTTGTTTTAATGCCATGGCTTTCACGCATATCCAATGAAATTAAGTGAACATACCAAAAGGCAATTTCATCTGATTTTCCTTATCTTGTTTTGTTCAATATAATCCATTTTAATTTTAATTTTATGGTTTATTTTTGCAGGGACAGCGCACAATTAAAACTAATTGCACTAGAGTTAGCATGAAGCTAACTCACATCTGTTGTCACATCAAAACCAGTGGGTTGGATATTACTTCCTATTTGGTTGAATTTTTATAGAATTGTAAAATGTTTTTATAGAGGAGGATATAAGTCCATTGCCTGCCATCTGGCACATTTGTGATGCAGGTCATGTCTGCTTAATAAGCCGCTGTGGGCTTGTGTTTCTGGAGAGTCACCTGAAAATAAGGTGACAGTAGTTTGGTTGTTGGTCAGGTTTGTCATCTAACACTCCTCGCTTTCTTTATGTCTGTGTGCATGTCACATTCAGCTCTATTATAAACATGGCAGAATTATTCTTTCAAGTATAATAATTGTTTTTACTCAATAAAGGTTTAGTTTCATATTAATATTGGTCAAAATGCTACAGTCTAAACATCCTTTATAGATCATGCCATACAGAAATAGCAACAACACTCACATGTATGCAGTGTGCATTTCAAAAACACATTTCTCAAACATTAACATCCCAAAAGAACAAAACTAAAAGTCTAAACACTGACAGAAGCTGTATCTCAGTACTCATTATTCTGACATGATTCTGCTGAGAACAATCATGTAAATGAGTGCAGGAGTTTTATTGAAGTTTGATTGTGAAGATGGGAGCGCAATCCAGTCTGTAATGAGCACAAGAGTTTTATTGAAGTTTGAATATAATGATGGAAAACACAGTTCTGCTTCCACCGTATAATATCAGTAAACAAGTGGAACTGATTTACTGCTTCTCTTATCCTTTGCCAGTTAATGAAGGGACTCAGACCGGAGGCAGTATAAGCACTGAACACCTTTCTAATGAGAAGATGAACAAAAGGGAGCCTCAGAAATTAAAATGGATGTGAACTATTCATAAATTTGTTGTGGGTAGAGGTTCATTGGTTGCCCCATGAATGTCGACTCCAAAATAAAAATGATCTTTTCTGTGGCTGAGGCAGGTTGCGGAGAGCAGGGTGAGTTCAGTTGGTGGGTTAGATCAACCAGTCCTTGTTTCTAGGCAACATAAACAAAGTGAGTCCCTGGATCGGTGATGCAGAATCTGTGGGAAGAGTGGTAACGAGGTCAACACTTGTGATAAACCAAGTGATCTATTGTGGTCAAGTCATGCAGTAATTGGAAAAATGCTTTATTGAACACAGTATTGTGGTGTTCATTTGGTATCCTGCATGACTGTATGAAGCAGTTTTGTGGAAAGGCTGGTTGTGTCTCCGCTTCCCTCAAACCAATTAAACTCTGTTTATTATACTTAAACACATATGCAGTCAAGTGACATTTTCTAAACATCATTATGCCATAATTTGTATGCCATAAAAATAACAACAAGAACAAATACAAAACAGGAAGTGCTTTGCACCCTGGAGAAACTACACAAACCAGCTGGAGGAAAATTGATTTGATCATTGCCAGGCAGACAAAAGATTGACAGAATGTCATCTGAAAAAAAAAAACTCACACACATCATTCTCAGAGAATACAGAATATAGAGGCATATTCTCCATCCTTGGATGCTGGACGAGCTCTAGTGAAAGAGCCAAAAAAAGATAAAAAATAAAGGTTTAAGTTGTGCGACTTGCCTCTGCCCTCGAGATGCACTGTGTTAGCAACAGAAAATATCTAATAAAGTCTATACATGGTCAGCAATCTTAAGAAAAGACACTATTATTTGATATTGAGTTGTTTTATGATATTGAGGCCAACAAAAATGATTGAACAATGAGAGACCCCATGGCACTATCCTCTAAGGCATTCTGACAACTCTGGTAAAACATCTGGGAATTGTGTCTGAAAAAGTGTCTTTTTTTCCCCTCATACCTATAAGATAAAAAAAATAGGTTACTGTCTTCCAAAATGACCCATATGACTGTTCCAAAAACAACTCATACGTGCATGCTATGCCACTTCTTTGCTCAGGGTGTTTTTAGTTTTTGCTAAGCAGCTATAAGGAAGGTTACGATATTGTAACCCTAGTTCTATAAGCACAGGCGGAGCCCTCTACCAAGGAGGACGCTGCCTTATTCACTGTGTTGACGTGCCTATTTGGTAAGGACGTCCTGATAGGCCGGCTATGTTTATGCAAATCTCAGTGAGCGAGCGCGTGCGTGTGATTGCTGCCCAGTCGCACAGCAGTTTGTGAATTAGTCACAAATTTTGTCACCATGTTCAGCACATAACAATTTGTATGTAATCCACGTAAATGTGAACCCGGATGTATAAAAAGCAACGATCGTCACATAGGGAAAAGGTTGTGACTTTCGCCCAGGAGTCCGGTGTTCGTGTCCCGCGTGAAACCACAAGTCAAAGTTGATTTATTTGCCACGTAACTTCTGTAGTGAAGTTACTGCACTTCAAGAGTTATTTTAACCAAAACTACGATCTTTTTCTGAAGCTAACTAAATAGTTTTTGTCACGGAACTTACGTAATTGAGTTACGGTACTTCTGGTGTCATTTTAACCCATTTTTCTAAGCTTAACCAAGTTGATCTTTTCCTAAAACTGACACGCATCACGTGTTGTTGAAAGTCGTGCTGAGCGTCACAAAAAAAAGGGAAATTTGTGTCTACGAAGACTACATTTTGAAAATCAAATCAAATGTGAGGGTGTTGAGTTAGAAAGAAGTGAGTTTACCAGACCTCCTCTCTGTTTGAGGCGAGCAGCTACTAGCATAACAAATATCTCTGCCTGAACTGTTGGCGGTCAAGTTGCATCGTGGGTAATTTAAGCTTTGACAGAAGAAGAATGTGCGGAATGAAAAAAACATGATAGTTCTGGTTCTGCTGCATCGATTTTGATCCGTCTTTTTTTTTAATGATTCTTGTCATGGTTGTGAAAGATTGCTCTCGTGGTGGAAACAAAGTAATGTTGACTGTTGGTATGAGACAGGACATGAACAAATAGCTGAATGTCAAAAGTGAAAAATAAATCATTTACAACCACAACAAAAAAGATCTTAGTTGGAAAATATTTTGAGATGCCTGAGTCAATAAGCTCCATCATTGACAAAGCAGCATTTATAAAAGAATGTGATATCATTGGTGTGTTCCTGAGATTCCCTCGGCCAATTTTGAGTCTACCAACACTGACAGGAAAAGATAAAAAATGTCTGATGTTATTTGATCCTGCATTACACTGGCTGTCTGCTCTATACAGCTGTGTGCATTGTGTGTGGGGGCTATAAATTCTTTATCTCATGAGTTTTCCTCCTTCTGCCAGCTTTACTTTACTTTCATAAACCAAGCTAACGCTGGCAGACTGATTGGCTGCTTCTATGCTCGAATCAAGCAAACAGGTACAGTACGGTCTAGATCCCCTGTGATCACTACGTTTCCACAGTGTTTATTGTGAAATCCAAGATTTGATGATCCCCCAAAAAGGTTTAATCCTCTGTAGTACTTTATCTTACACGTGTTCACATTATACAAATTGGAGCACTGGGTGGATTATCAGTGGGTTATTTTAAAAGGGTCAAATGTTCTGGGACATTTTGTTATCCCAGAACGCAACTTTTGGGAATATGATGAATTGGGAAAGAGTAAGGAAGGTACAAATGTGTTTGTTGACTTTAAAGGACCACTGTGTAGCATTGAAGGGATTTATTGGCAGAAATTGAATATAATATTAATAAGTATGTTTTCTTTAGTGTGTAATCACCTGAAACTAAGAATTGTTTTGTATTTGCTACTTTAGAATGAGCTGTTTATATCTATATACGGAGCGGGTCCTGGAGGCGGCTGCCATGTTTCTACAGTAGTGCAGAACGGACAAACCAAACACTGGCTCCAGAGAAGGATGTTCACATTTCCATGTCGGCTACTGTAGCTCTCCTAAACGCTTGGCACACGGGAGAAGTTTCAATTGGTTGCAATCTGCAACCTCACCGCTAGATGTCGCCAAATCCTACACACTGCACCTTTAAGCTTTAACCTTTACATTGTAATAACATCCATTGAGATTCAAAGTTTGTGTTTGATCTTCAGCAGTCATGGTGAAATAAATGTAAAAAGGGTTGCAGTTGGTATGGTGGTGGTTGTAATCCTCATAATTACAATGTCAACAGTCTGCTATTTAAATACTGTCATCTTAGTTTAGCATCTTAGCATGCTTTGTATAATGTCTTGTGTCTAATCTATCCAATAGTTGCTGGCATATTTAATTCTGGACCAAAGCGGCGGATCAATCAACTCAACTCGAAGTTATTGCATTTCGTCCTGTTGGGAACATGAATGCCTGTATTCAATTTTATGGTTAACTATCCAATAACTGTTGAGAAACGTCACTATGAATCAAAAATGTCAACCTAGGATTCATTGCCATTGGGATACATCATCTAGAAACCATAAATGTTTGAAACTAACCAACTCGGACATGTTTGACAGCACTATATAAACAGTCACTAGACTCATTGGGATTCATCCTCTGGAGACCATGAATTTCTGTATGAAATCTCTGGGGCCAAAATGGTAGAAAGACCAACATTGCTGTCTTTAGATCCAATCTGCTATTGTGGCTAAAAAATAATTAACACCAATTAATAAGGATAAGATAAGATGGACAATAAACAGTGTGCATGAGTCAATGTATTCTCCAGATCCCAATCAGCACAGGGATAAATTTAAACCTGATCAAACATCAGAGATAACTCAAAATACTATATTTGTAATTACAGCTGAATTTGTATCAGAGAACATCCCTGTGTTTATTCCTCATAGCAACAAGTTTCACAGGGTCCTGAGAGAATGATTACTAATCACCATATCCTCTCTTGGTAATACTAATGCCTTCTGGAGTGGGTCTCATAGTCAAAAATATTGTTTTCATCACAGATTCAAATGGTTTTGGCTGTTTGTTCAGCATAAACATTGCAAACAAAAGCAAATTGTTATATGCTTTTGCAGATGGTTAATAAAGCCCTCCGTACTCAGTAAAATGATTCTCAGTAAAAATGTTTTAATTGAAATTTAATTGCTCGTGTGCCGCAGGTAGAGTTTTTCACAGGCTACCTAATCTCCTAAATACATGTCGCCAGCAATGCTCCAACATAATAACTAGTGTTTTAAGCTTCTGCAGTGTGTTTACCTGTAAAAAACGTTGCATCAGCAAAGCTCATCCCGGTAGGATTTGTGTTAGTTTATGCTAAACCACTTTGTAAACCAATAAATACAAATTATACCCAATTATAATCCGTATTGTTAGACTGTCTCTTCTCCAAGGCGTCATGCAAATCACTTTATTGTAAGACAACAAGCAATTCCAGCTTTATCTGTGTGTGTCCCCCACGTGTTCAGCTTGCCACCTGGGTGTTTTAGGTGTGGATCAGCACAGGAACACAAGCTTTGCTGGCGGAACTCTGGCCAGTGCTTTTCCGTACATGGGAGTAAATGGCGGATTATGCATGAAGCCCCCTCGCAGCAAAGCAGTCAGACAAGGTGACCCCGGAGAACAAGGCTGTGTTTGGAAGATATGGAGATCAGCGTGGTCATCCATGACCGCCAGTCTTCTACTTTGCACACCACCTTTTTCCAATTCCAGTTGAAATTCAAGATAGCCTGCGCAGCATCCCCACGAAGCATTCACACATTTACAATTTTATCTCCACCATTACTAAGTGGCATTTTATTCATACACGGATGGTTATTTGCCTAATAAAGGGAAAGATTCATTGAGGATTATAATCATGGTTTAAATCCCACTGAGAATGTAACTCCCACCAAGAAGCACATGAGGAATTAAGGTTATTTAAGACATGTCTGCATTATAATTATTATAAGCTTTTCCTGGTCATGTTAAGAGTATTGTGAATCAGAAACATCTGGAAAAATCATAAATGGCCAAGAGTCCAACCCCCTGCTGGCAATTTGCTATATTTAAAAGGAAAAGCTCAACCTAGTGCACATGACACAATGGGAAACATGCATAATTCAGTATTACCTTTCTAGTCGTTGCCAGATATGTTGTGGGTGTAAAGCAGAACAGAGTACACCGGTGACAACTGCCTTTTGCCTTTCAAAATGTGTTGGCACAAAAATATATATTTTCTTCTTCTTTGACGAATCGATCATGTCAAGTACACCTGGAATGTTACACAGGTGCACACAAAATACTCTAGACTTGAAATGTGAGAGTAAACCAGAAACACAAACGTGAAAATGTGACCTATATCAAGCAGGTAAAAACAGGAAGACACGGTGTGCATCTCGTTTCTTTCCAGATTGCTTGTGAGGAAACAACCGAAGCAACCTGATCTCATGGGAAGGCGTATAAATAGCACAACATTTTAAGGATATTCCACGTTTCATGATAACACATTTTAGGCTTTTCACGCCACATCGTTACCATGAAACAGTCGCGGCACCAGT
The DNA here is from genome assembly GCF_015220745.1 of Sebastes umbrosus. Classification (NCBI taxonomy): domain Eukaryota; kingdom Metazoa; phylum Chordata; class Actinopteri; order Perciformes; family Sebastidae; genus Sebastes; species Sebastes umbrosus. The sequence continues at coordinate 3,810,643 of NC_051289.1, forward strand.
TATGTTTAGGAAAAACATCATGGTTGGGCTTAAAATATGTATGGAAACAACATAATATAAGTATGGAAAATGCATCAGGAATGTCACTAATGTATCTTTAAAATAACTCAACAACACTTTGGGACATGAACACCAGTCTCCTGGTTGAAAGTCCTGTGTTTGTTGGACCCATCCACCTCCCCTCTTGCTCTCTATAAGCAGTCTTTCTCGCTTTTTATTTTGCATCATTAGCTCTGAACATAGTATATTCACGCGGAAGTGTTTATATTTCAGTCAGTACAGACTACATGGCGTGAAATGACATGCCAAAGGCAAGAACGGCATTATTATTGTACGCGAAATAAGCTGCCGGAAGCAACTAACTAATACTGCTACCGAAGAAATGTATTCTTCTCCACATTAGTGCATTAACAATTAGTTTGGATCTCATGAAAACACAAACATAAATGTATACAATAATCCAAAATTATTTGTATAATAATTACTCTCATATTTTAACACATGAATGTGGTCACACTATCTTAGGTGCGCGGCACATTCAACATTAATAACAGAAATATAATACACTATGCAATTATAAATCAACACCAACCCTTGAGGACATACAATTACAAGAACCAAATTAACCAAACTCCCTGACGCAGTTAGTGTCCATCATGTCCTGCATGCCCATGCTTCTGGGCAGGTCTGTATATCTCAGTTAACTATTGACAACAGTCAACTGTTGTGCAGCCCAAAATAGTTACGCTTTGGCTCCAGAGCAATAAACTTTCAAGAGTCCTCAACTTTTTTTTTGCTTTTGTTCCGACACCTTCGAGAGATCATTTCTTTTATTTCTGTTCCCTTAAGATGCCTCCTGAAATCATGTCAGAGTGTTCAAAGCAACTCAGGCTGATGCTGCCCTATTTCAGTGACAAGACAGGCAAGGGAGCAGTATTCTACTCAAAAACAATGATCCGCTGCGGAGATACTCTCAATACTCTCTCTTTCTGTGGCGTGTGGAGTGTTAGAGGGTGGATTCACTCACGGTGCTACAAAGCTGAGCTTCAACAAAGTTTAGGCATCAAGAAGGAATCCCCTCACTCAAAAGACAATCTTTGAAAGTGAGGTTCTTATCCCTCTCCATTGGTGGCTATTTAAACTGCGATATCATTCAGTCCGACTCTGCCAAACATCCCCACATGATGAGGGACACACACACACACACAAAAAGCTTTGGAAGCTTTTTGAAAGCAAACAAAGCAGACTTAGCCTACTGTAAAGTCACTTTCTGATGCGTCATCACTGTCCTCTCCTAAACCTTCACCCTGCTCAACCCCATATTAGTCTTGTCTGAAATTCACCTTATTGCGGTGAAACTCACCACAGGCCACCCACTGACACTCTCCTCATGCAGGGTGGAATTAACAACTCACACTCACAGCGCGTTCCAAAAGGAAGTTTGAAAGCCAAGTAATTATCGATGGAGGTGTGAGCCAAGGGCAGCAGGCTCTCTCTGTGAAGTCTGCTCGGGCTACAAAGCATTGTGACCTCCGTTTCTCTCTCTTATGCAACACATGTATTGTATAAAAAATGGAGGCAATGTACTGCAGTGGTTTCATAATTTAGTGAAAGAGCCAGAGCCTCTGAAGACTGTGTCCTTTTTTATTTTGAAGTGGCGATGGTTTTCAATGTCTCCCAAGTGTAGTACAGTAAGTAAACAGCAAATTGTGAACTCAAACTATAAATCTGCATTAAATTAAGATGTATCCATAGATGTAAAACTCATGTATTTAAAGTGTTTAGTAGTTGTGATTGCTTTGTGTTCGTACAACACAGTCTCACAACAGTTCGTGAAATTATCACAAAATTGAATCTATTTGATTTGTGCACACAGACACAAATCTCCCTTTTTGTTTGTGACGCCCAGCACGACTTTCAACAATTTTCCTGTGAATGTTCAGCAGAAAGATAGCCGGTTGGGTTCAAATAACACTGGAAGTGACGTAACTTAAGTACGGAAGTTACATGACAAAAACTACTTAGTTAGGTAGGTAGGTACTTTATTAGCTTCAGGAAAAGATCGCGGTTTGGGTTAAAATAACTCTGGATGTGCCGTAACTGAAGTACGGAAGTTATGTGACAAATAAATTCACACGGGACACGAACACCGGTCTCTTGGGTAAAAGTTCTGTGTGTTTGACCCACCCATCCAGCCCGACCTCCTCCCTACTCGGTGTTCGCCGCTCTCTATACTTCCCAGTTCACAATTACGTGGATTACATAAGAATTGAGTCTATGTACATGAATCAATACATTACATTTCGTGACTATTTCACAAACTGCTATGCAACTAGTTTGTAAAATGTTTGGATACATGGCCCCGCCCCTGACATATCACCTTAAACTGCCGTTTTATGCCAATGTCTTAGCAAATAATTGCCTTTTTACAAAACTAGCAGCCTTGAGGGCAACATTAGCAATCACTCTGAGTTATGCTTCTTTCCACCTGATGAATATAAGTCAAACATCCATTCTCCTTTTAGCCTTGGTTTAATGTACATCGACTCCTGAGAAAAGAATATTTAGCTCTTCAGCTGTTAAGATGCTTTAATATCTTCACTAGCTTCACACAAACTGTCTGTATGCCGTTTGGTGTTAGGCAGGTAGCGTACAGTGAGTTTATCAGCTTTTTGTCCTGCTTCTGCTGGAAACGGAGGTGATGAGAGTGTACAGAAAGGAATATACAGTAAATGTGTCGGAAAACCAAAAGACCTCTTTTAGCTCTTTAGCTGCAGCTTTTTTGTAAAAGCTGGAGAGAAAATATATCACTGTGAGTGACCCATTACTCATTTGATTGAATGGTAGAGTAGAGTACATCCTGTAGCTTTATGTTAACGTTTATTTTAGATGTTTCATAAAGATTAATTGATGGTTAACCAGAAAATTGTTCAGATCAGACGTGTTTCTAGGATTTGAAAAGAGCTGGGACTAAGTGACAATTAACAACGAAGAAGAAACACATTTTTCTTTTACTTTTACTTTACTTTTAGTTTACTTTTCAACCTGCCCTGTCAGAGTCAGCTTGCTGTAATTAGTTGTTAAATGCTGTCAAGCAGGGAAACAGAGCCTGTCATTGTAACACAATAATCCTTTTTGATGTGACAATATGTCATGAATAGTAATAGTTATTTTTTACCTTTTACTATTCTTCTCATAAAAAGTGCAAAAGATTACACTGGTGTTTTAAAGGAATAGTGTCACATCAAATACGCTTATTGTCTCTCTTGCCGAGAGCTAGATGAGAGGATTGATACCATCTTATAGTAAAAATGGTAAAACCAATTAGCTTAGCTTGGTTTACTGTAGAAGAAAGATTGGAAACAGTTCCGTCTCTCTCCAAAGGAAACTACACACCTCCAAAGCTCACTAATTGACATGTTATATCTTTTTTGTTTGACAAAAAGTCTGATATTGGATATCAGAATTTTAAAGGGCCAGTGTGTAGCATTTAGGTGGGTTTGTCTTATCGGCAAATATCACATTAATAAAGCTAGAGTGTTTCAGATCACTCCTAATATCTGTCTGTTCTGTGTTGAACTACAATATATTTTTGACTATAAGGTGGAATAAGGTGTATACTATCTGTTTACATCCCCCTCGTGCACTTCAATGTCGCCCGTATTACTTTTGGTTTTGTGTTTTCTTTTCTTTTATATTTGGTGTATGTTGTTTTATATGGCTACAAGTTGTTAAAATGATAATTTTCAATATGACTAACGTGTTTATATTATATATAAATGTATTATACTACTTGAACTATGATAAAAAAAGCATTTAGGGAGATATTTTGGCAGAAATGGAATATAATATTAATACAATAGTATTTCTTTTAGTATATAATAACCTGAAAACAAGAGTCGTTGTATTTTTGGAGCTGTTTCAGTTGGTTGCAGTCTGCAACCTCACTGCTAGATGCCACCAAATCCTACACACGGCACCTTTAAAGAAGATTCTGTAAATAGATTCATTCCAAAAGACGGATGATAATGTTGTCAACGTGGAGCGATAATTAATTTTTTATCCTCAGAAATTAATAATTTACACTTTAAAATAAAGCAGATGATGGTAACTGTTTTATTTTAGCTAAATTAAGTTCTCTGACATTCCAGAGAAGAAGTTGGTAATCATTAATTAGTAAACTAGAATTGGGAATAAGAGGCTCTGCTCATAAACTACTTCATGCGTGTGAGTAAATGTCAGCCTGCGCATGATACTAGTTAGACATCTGCTGTCTCACAGCAGAAAATCATCATGGTACAGTTTACAATATTTGTTGTGTGTTGAGAAGGATGTTGATGTGTTTAATTACCTAACAGTTTTCCAGCTGCTTGAGACTTCAGGCTTTTAATGCTCACTTATGAAAATGTGCCAATTAGATGCCAACACAACCTGCAGATCTGCCAGGGTTGTTTTTTAAAATCCCATCGTTTTCATTACAGTTAAAAGAGTGCCAGAGTTCCCTTTTTTTGGATCCATCTATAAACAGCTTTTCTTTGAGGATGCCACAACGCATCACAAGGTTGTACCTACACAACACTTTGACCATGATGCTCTTTCGTGTTATTTCCTTTAAACTGCAAGGCATTAAAGAGATGAATGCAGGGGCACGTACGATGTGTAACTGGGAGATGATTCACCAGCTAACACTGGCAGAAAGATTTAATCATCCGTAACTATTTGCGTGCAGAGGATGTCAATCAAGGCTAAATTTGCATCCTGTTCCACACCAGCGTCACATCTTTTCTTTTCAAATGTGAAGCAGGAATGAAAAAAAAGAACATGGAACTTTTGTTCATTTCAGATTCTAAATTTGTCTTTGACACTGTCGTCTACGGAGACCTTCTCCTAGTGTTCATATAAAAGTTTAATGAGGGTGAGGGTGCATATGAATATTAACTATTATTACCAGTAGGCCTATTTAAAGGCAATTGGGGGCGGCAGCCGGTGGTCTGCTGGTTAAGATGCATACCATGCAACTACAACGTCCCTGGATCAGTTTCACCTGGAGACCTTAGTTGCATGTCATAGGACAAAATTGAATTTCAACCTGATGAAGGCACTTGATGAAACATCATGGTAATACATCCAATTGTTGCACAGATATTTCAACACGTTTTCATCTCACCTCGTCACATTCTGATGCTTTGTCAGACTCCTTTACGTCACTTTTCGTTCGCACAAACAAAAACACTTACTTAGGTTTAGGCAACAAAACCACTTAGTTATGTTTAAGACAAAACTACTTGGTTGGGTTTGAAATGACTATGCTCGTACGGTGAAAATGTGACTTGAAGTTGTGAACACGGGACACGAACAAACAGCTGATTGTAAAGTGAAAGTTAAATGTAACGCACGGGACACAAAAAGCGTTTTCTTGGATGAAAACCAAGTGTTGTCGGATACACCCCCCCTCCTGCCCGCGCTATGTGTGTCTTTCGCTCTTTAAACTACGTCACCGCAGCACTTTCCCTGAGTGTTTACTGTTGCCACAGTTAGGTTAACATTCTAGTTAATGGAAAGCTCGGTGCGTCTCATATCGGCGCTACCTTGTACGTCGGTATTAAACACCGACGGCCGTGACAGTGTCGGTATTTAACGCCCTGGGAATGAAAATGGGTTGATATTTTACTGAAAAAAACAAATGTCAACCTCTTGATGCATGAAAAAGTCAGGAGATCATCATTCTCATTAGAATTCATCCTCTTGGGACCATAAATGTCTGTACAAACTTTCATGACAGTCCATCCAATAGTTGTTGAGGGACTTCATTCTAGACCAAAGTGTTAGAACGCCTCATCAACAGACATACATCACCATTCATAGTGACAAAAGTTTCAAATTGTCAGCAGAGGATGGCAAGGACTTGATGAATTCTGATATTTAAAGAGAAGCAAAGGATTGTTCTGTTGTTTATTTTAGTGACAACTTCATTTGAACATGGTTAGATTTATTGTGTACCAACATACATTGAAAGCTTACAGTATGTCCCCTTGTGAAAACTACATCAGTCAAGTCCTACTGGAACCTCCAGAAATAGGCCCATCTCTCATATCAGCAGGCAACCTCGCTGCACCGAGCATTTTACATAAAATAAATAACAACAGCAACCTCTAAAGCTCCACACTTTCCTTCCAATCCTCGTTCTGGGGAAGATGCAAGAAAAGGAAAAGCTCATTTAAGCTCAATCGTCTACCTCACTGGACATTACTAGAGAAGTTCATTGCAAACAATGAATAATTAAAATGAAAGTTTGCGAGCACTCATCATTTCATTGCGACGCCAACATGCAGTGATGCAGCTAATGAGATGTTGGTAATGGGCCGGACTCTCCCACAGGTGCTGTTAAAGGCTGGGGCTTCAACAGTTTTGGTGGAGCCAGGAAATTGCCTCGCCGTGAGCTTCTTACCCTGATGAGCTTTGGTTCCTTCAAAAGGAAATGCAGAACCTTCATGATTCCGGCTCCTCTGCTTTGCATGTCGCGAAGATGCAGCACTCGTCACTCATTTTTGTGCACAGACAGATATTGCTATTTTGGTGTCTGAATGTCAATAATATAAAAGCGTTTTCAGATTTATTTAAGCACAAAGTGGTGTTTCATTGTCTCCTCTTATACTTGAAAGGATGTCAGATATAACTCTAACATCACGCAGATACCACATAGAAAAAAATATGTGTGTCTGTATGTTGCATCTGTCATTGCTTATTTACTCAAACCTCTTTGAGACACTTTTGGAATATATTTTAATGCATTCACGCCCCATGAGAGGTTACTTTTGAGATACTTATTAAAAGCCAATTTGCTACCTTCTAATCATTTTCCTTGACTTGATGTCTAATTAGTTAAATAATAATTGTCATTCAAAAATAAAGATCTTGCTGTATTGGCTGTGCAGCAGTATTTAGATTCCTTTACACTTTCATCATGAATTCCCTCGGCTGTTCGAGAGCAATTCATCGACCTGAATCACATGACTGGATAAAAACACTTCAGAAACATGACAGCTGCTAGCAGTTACCACGGCAATACAACAATCGATGTAGAATTAGGTCAGAAAAAGGAGGAGATGATTGCTGTGTTCAAGAGCCCCACATTCTAAAACAATATGTCTCTTTTCCTTACTTATAAACTTGCTCCTACATCGTCTATACTGCACAAGCTACACAATATTTTTTTTATTTTACAATTTAGATATCTCATTTCCTAAACCGTCTCTTTTCTTCGGGATGTGTGAAGCATCTAATTGAACTGTGGAACTCTCTATAGAGCTGTTTTGCAAAGCGAACAAAATTAAAATTCGCCTCACTAAGGACAATAATTATTCACTGAGGGGGTTTTCTCTGAATGCCAGCCACTGCACATGCGGTATGAATTCAAGTGGATTCAAATGAAATACCCAAAATGAAACTGTGTTTATGTGACAACAACATTTGTGGGATATATGCAAACTGAAAGCTGGGAAACATACTTAATATTTAGTGTACTTCATCTGAAGCCTTGTTCCAATACATTCAAGCACATTAAGATAATAACATGTTGCCGTATTAGATTGCATTATATTGCAAGTTGTTCGTGTTTTTTTTTGTCCACGCTTTGTAGGTGGTCATGGCTGCTGATCCTGAGTCCTGTATACCTCCCACAGAACACCTCGGGGAACATGATCGCAAGGCGTTTTAGAGATCCACAAGACATATCTGGACTGGATTAGCTAATTCCCCTGACGTGAGCATTGGGAACTGGTCCACTTGTCAAACATTTTAAACATGAAATTGCACTGTAAATCCAATCGTTACCGGCCGCGACAGCGATGCTGGTATTGTTTTCACATTGTGAGTCTGTGTGTGAGTCATCGTGGCAAAATGGTGTCCTGGAGATATAGCAGGAACTACCACAGAGGCAGTTTTGTAGTGTTTAGTCTTTTTAGTGTGTCTGTCTGTGAACAGATGTTGTCACCGAGATAGCATCATAACCGTGCAGGTGTCTAGTTGAGATCCAAATGAAGGCCGAATTCGAAGATAGTTGTGGTACAAGCAGCAGTGTCGAAAGTAGGGGGGTAGGAATTGGGCAAGGGGCCATTGGACCCCCACTTTACGCCCCTGGTCCGATTTGGCATCAAAACTTAACAGGTGTGTTGTTGAGATCAAAATGAAGGCAGCATTTGAAATGCATGTGGTCCAAGCAAGGGCGCCGGAAGTAGGTGGGTAGGTATTGGAAAAGGGGCCATTGGACCCCCACTCTACGCCCCTGGTCCTATTCGGTGTCGCAGCTAGTGTGATCCCATCTGAAGATGGTCACTAGTTTACTTTTTTTTGTTTTACTGTCCTGTCTACCAGGACGTAAGGTGTGTACTTTTTTAGTAAAAAGACCTCCATTTTTGTTGATTTCTTTTGGCTGGATGACTATGAAAAACTTGGAAGGGAACATTTTGTAGCAGATTTTATTTGCCAAGTTTGGGAGAGAAGGCATACAATTGTGTTTTAGACTGAGTGGTAAAATAACGTGTAATTTTGTAACTGAATAAAATGTTTGACTACCGCAACTGTATTTTTAAAGTCTTATAAACCCATGAGGGTTGGGCACTTTGTGTTTATGACACGGTAATAGAGAAATCAATCAATTATGCTGTTTTTTTTTCATATGGATGAAAACTAAAAGAATACATTGAATAAAAAAATACAGCCGCTTGAGTCACAGCAGAGTGTGGGTTCAAAAAACCTCATGGCACGAAGCTTAATTGTCATTGAGACATAATCGCCTGTACTGGAGCATATGGGTCCAGCGGAGTAGTGTGCAGAAGGTGCCAACACATGGCCACTTCATGAGCCTAACAAACAGTAAATCTCTGAGGAACTTATGAAATGTGAACGGCACCAAAACTGACAGCTCTGAAGCGTATTTAAAAGGAGGTGCATCAGTTTGTGCATGTGTTTGACCAAACGTTACTCCGTGTAAACCCAATGTACATTTCATATATCAGGACACAGAAGACATAATGAAGTGTACATATGGGTATTCTGAATAAAATCATGTTTGTGTGTAGTTGTGTTGAGGTTTCCCCCAACAGTAAATCTTTTAGAAACCACATTAGAATGACTGTTAAAGGCTCAGAGCTCAGGTTTCTGGCAACATCAACATACTGTCAACATAATCCCAAAATAATTTGTGCTGTGAAAGTGCAACACGTTCTCGTTCCCAATTCATTAAACACTGACACTTAATCAATAGCCCTATGCTTCAAACTATGACACACTAGGTTCCCCTTTAGTGTCAGTTTTGAGCGTGTAAGGGAGGGCATGTCAGTTTCCGCTTGTTACATGCATATTGTCCTTTCAAAATAAACTTCTGTGTTAACAGGAAACATACAGTTCCCGCTCATTACATGCATATGCTTTCTTTTCAAAATAAACTTCCGATGTAGGTTTACTTATTTAAAGGTTTAAAATGTACGTTTCATACGTGAAATATCTACCCTTGTTACGTAACTGCCGTTCGTAAAGTCTGGAAGTAATAAAACTATGGTAAAATAACAACGTTGATCATGTTGTCCTGTGTTTATTGAAGAATATATCGAGAATATGATATACTGTATATATATATACTATATAATTATGCACTTGACATTACTTGGCAATAGTTTACCACTGTTGCTTGATGTGTTTTCAGTTGCAGTGGATATCCTCCTGGTGTTTGGGATAGTGTGCACACAACTAATGAGATCTTACCTGCATTGCCTTAGGGTCCGCAGCTCCATGAGACTCTCTGTGAGTCTCTGAATTATGCGTGTACACACAAACACACTATTAAAGCACATATGTACATGCACTCCATTGAGCCCATATGTTGGTCATCATAATTAGAATTTTTAATTGGAGTTGCAGCATGTTATTGGAGGGATCAGTGAGGTTCAACAGCAGATTCAAATTAACTCCATATATATATATTTTTTTTTATAAATCTCAGAATGCTCATTAGTGTGGTCATCGCACATAGCAAGTTAGGTAAAAAAAAAAAAAGAAATCACATATAGATCACATAGATCAACCTGTTCTCATTCCCAGGGCAACAAAACCCATCTGCCTCAATATTAAGCGCTCAGGGAAAGTGCAGCAGGAGTGTGGTGACACAGCGTTAACAACGAAAAGAGACACATACCGGGTGTGCGGGAGGAGAGGATGGATGTCCAACAAACACAAGGCTTTCATCCAGGAGACCGTTGTACATGTCCCGTGCGTCACGTTACAATCAGCTGTTTGAGTTGGGATGAGAACACATAGGCAATAAATTATAGCAACAACCAACATAAAATACTAGAAAGGCCTTTAGAATAGCTTCAGAGCTCCTTGGCATAGACTCTACAAGTCTCTGGATCTCCATTCTTTCAGAAGACATTCCCTCATTTGGCGTTATGATAATGGTGGTGGAGAGTGCTCTTTAACATGTGGGGCCCAAATTAATGTTTTTTGTGGGATAAGTGACATATTTTCCTATAATTCAACATCATGGACTCTGTGTTTATCCTCAGATTTCTTAAATAAATTTCTACGAAAAACGTCTTCATGTCACAAAACTCCAACATGTCATGTTTTAATCCCCAAAGATTCTCAGCTCTCATGCCTGTACTGGGGAGTCCAGTTAGAAAAGTAATCTGACAGATCTCACTGGTGAACTAAACTTACAAGTTAAAGTTCTGTTAAAGTAGCTGAGATGGCTTGTAAAGGGAGATCATTATTTTTAACTGGCCACACCATTTCAGTCGATTTGCATATACCAGCAGTGGTCTTTCCGCCAGTACAGTACGGCAGAGAGTGCCTAACACGTCCCTTAAAAGTCTCTCCCGTGGATCTAAATACAGACGTCTCTGTTGTCAAATTCCCGATTGAGTCATTATCAATTTGAGCGGTCTTTGAATGAAGCTCCTGCTGTCCGTGCCCTAAAAATGAACCCTCTTTCAAAGTCACTTTGATTTCAAATCAAGATGGCCTGCTCAGCATTTTTATACATGTAACAGAGCATGCAGTAGGTCAACTGTACGGAATCACAAGCGTTCATTATGTGTCTCCTTAATTCCTTTAATTTAAAGTTACTATGACAGGTTATGAAACACTCAATTTAATACTGATGCCTCTAAATGACCTACATATGTAAACGAGAATATTTGCTATTTCTATATAGTTATTCTTAATGCTTGTCATTCTGATGAAATCATGCAGGTTCACCAGAAACTCCTTCAGCTCCAACTGGGCCTCCGGCAGTAACCAGCCCGCCACGGTTAGACCCAGATCTGCCTTCCACTTGAGGCCCATGCCGTATTGCTGGGCCCGACGGAGGGAAGAGAGGAACGGGAGAACCATAACCAGGACTGAGCGGGGAAGACTGTCAGACCCTGCTGCAGTAAAATGAGGTGTTTTCTAAAGGGAATCTGGAGCTCGGAAACACACATGCTTAGCCTTTATTGTAATACATGTTTTTGTTTTGACTGGATTAGGCTTTAATTAAGTGTTTACATGTCAAACTACTCATCGTCAATTCAAGTTATCTAGTTGTCAAAAACATAATAAAAGAGTAATAAAATAATCCTCACAACATTCGGTTACAAAGTGTCTACACACTCTGTGATTCTGTAGGCTATTTTAATCTGACCTGAGAGCTCATGGGCATCACATGAGTGGTTGTATCTCAGCAAAGGAATTTCACTCAAACATTTGAATGATTAAAGGGTTAGGAGGTAAAAAGGAAAAATATTTGGCAGAAATGTTGACGCTTTGAACTTGTTACAGCAGATACAGGATAGGAGGGATAAGAGGAAGTTTTGATTTGGATGCACCAAACTACCACTTTGAAAATAAAAAAAAGATTACTTCAGGACAGATTTGAATGATACTTCAAACACATCACTGAAAAGTGTTATTATCCATGTCTTGTTGGAGCTTGTTTTCAAATGTCAAGACAAACTATCCTCGAACAAATTAGGTTTTTGTAAGACCAGACCAGAACATGACTTCATGTGTCCCTCACTTAGACTTGGTAATTCTTTATTTCAAAGACAAACCCTAGAGATCTTTAATAATGAACGACCTCTCACCATTTCAAAGAAGCGTTTCACGGTTAATTTTTGTCGAGACACGTCTGTCAGAAAAGGCAGCGCCATGTCAAAGACTTACATTTTTTATGAACTTTCATTAATTTGATTGAATAATTCAGCGATGGCTTTGATGAGAGCGACATCATTCGTGTTTTTCTGGTGGTTGTCAGTTTTCACATTTTGTCTAAACAAGATTACCCAAGTGCATTATGCAACCCCGTATGTGTTGCACGTGACAAATCCCGTTTTTTTAAATCAAGTCTCGTTTGTCCTAGTTTTTCATTCGTTGAGCTGGTCATTATAATTTCACAGAGCCTCCTTATTGGCTCATATAGACTTGTTCTGCATGAATCTATCCAGGTTCTCTATTTAAATATAGATTTTCTTTCTGAGGACTGACTTCTCATCTTGTAGTTCTTGCCTCATTACTATCCCTCCGTTTTCTCTTAGGAATAAAAAAGTTGTAAAGTTGAAAACATCCTTGGGAATTATGTCATTATAGATTTTCTTTCTCCCAAACATTATGTCATACTGTAGACTGTCAGCCATGCTTGGTAAGCCAGACTTTAGCCTGTCTGTTTGCAGCATCTCACCTGAGTGTGAAGGTGATATGCACTGCTCTGTATGCGCTATAACAAGCAGACGACAGGCAAAACAGAACCCCTACTCAAAGTTTTCACCTTTTTTGCAGTCACACTGGCAGGCTGTGTACAGTGCTGTAGATTGCATTGTAATAATTAAGAACTTGCCCTGTCCACTCCAATAAACAAACCAAAGGGAGCCTCCTCCGTGGGTGTGTTCGAAAAAACTTTCCCCCAAACTCGTGGCCAATCCAATTGCAACCTTGTGCTCCACACAGCGGCCTCTAACTTGATTTTCTCCAGACCTCTCGGAATGAGCCGGTGTTGTGGCTACGTCAGTTTACTGCAGCTGTGATAGATGGCCGAGCCGCTGATTGAACTGATTCAAAAGTGCATTTTTGAAGGGGACAAATGCTTGTGCTTCCACCGCAGGAGTAAGTTAAACTGCTTTTCAAATCTTATTTATTTTACAAAGTTTAATGGAATACAGAATACACTTTGGTATATGCATTGCTTTATTTGTTCACAATCTGACTTGAAGGTGCAGTTGGTAGAAATGGAGCAAATATGATTAAATAAAGAAAAAACAGTCACTATATCGTGACAGTAGTGCATGAGACAGGTAATCTGAAAAAAATAATAATGTATCCAAAATATATATACATATATGTATTTGCAAGATTTCACACACCGGAGGAAAACAACCAATCAGAGCTGATCTGGAGTCTGCCGTCCAGCTGCTGTCTCTGAGCAGCTGTCAATCACTCGTGAACTCTGACCAAACTGTCAAACTAGGCAGCGCTGATCAAATATGAATCAATATTCTGTTACTGTAATACCTATTTCTCTCCTCAAATGTTTTCAGAATCATCTTGTAGTGTACTGTTTAGCTGTAAAATGAGAAAGTTTTTGACCCGGCAGCCATGGTGAGACCAGTTGAGGATATACCAAGCACCGCCCACCAGTTGGAGCACAGCCAATAGGAACGCTCTTTCTGAAAGGACCTGTGATTGGCTAAAGTATCCTGTTATGGGCTAGATTTTTTAAAGCCTGAAAACAGAGGTGGTGCAGTAGTCTCTCAGAACACTTGAATTACAATATGCTGAAAGGTCATTATGGATTCTTTGCCCAAAGATACCAAAAACATTCAGCCTACTGCAAGTTTATATCCCTTCAACAACTACACAATCACCTCTACGTGTTCTGTATAGGCTAATCAAGAACCCCCTGAGTGCTTAAGAAATGAAATGCACTTTTAATTATATAGCCAACTGGAGCTAAAGCACAGTTCTCTCATCGTCAAGCAGTGAGTGATACACAGCACACGTACTGCAGTCGGTCAGGAGCCGACACTCTCCAAGCTGTCTGCTTAACGAACTGCTTGGTCCCTGGGAAGTTGCAGGAAATGCTTCTATTTTAATGGATCTATACCTCACAGCCACAGACTTGCGCATATAACCTCCTATCCCTCGACGCTTTCAACATCACAACTCGGCAAAGAAGCTGTTTGTTTCGGATAGCAATGTCACTCGTGGTGTAGAAGAAACACAATTAGGCAGGAACCTTAAAAGGAAGTGTTAACAAGCAGCCCATTTTATTTTTTAATGATTGACTGGAGGCCACAGGGATAATTACTGTGTTGGACCAGCGGATGATTAGAGATCAAAGTTTTGGTTAAGTGAGGTTTTATGAGACTAATCACACTCCCTCACATAGCCAGAGAGAAAGAGCTCAACCAAGGGGAGAAGTGACTGAATATGCCTCGACATATTCCTACAATTTCTCATGCAAAAATGATAATTGTCAAACTAAATGACAACATATGTTTTTGTGTGTCGTTGGCACCCTTTTCGTCAGGTCAGGACAACATTTTTCTTTTGTCAGTGCTTTCCAAAACTCATTTACAAAAATGATTCACACAACCATTATCTGATCTGGCACCGCTATGTTTGAAGTCTTGTTCCATACAAAAATAAAGTCAGGAAAAGATTGTTGTCACAGTTGAAGAAACAGTATTGGTCGAAACAGGATGCAAACATTAATCTTGTGTGTCAAAGTCAGAGGCTTATTAGGCCTCAGCATCCACCCCTATTGTTATTGTGAGTCCTCCCTAGAAGGTTTTGTAGTAGCGTAGCAACGCCACTCTGCCTACACCTTTTCCTCTATGTTACAACAGTCAGATTTCACATCCCCACAACAGCTCCCTTGTTACCATGCGTGTCAGTGTGTTGCTGGTATTGTTTTCACTGTGTGAGTCTAGCAAAATGTGGTCCTGGAGACACAGACTGTAGCAGGAACTATACCACGCAGGAGGTTTTGAGTTCTTTGCCATGTGTTTATATTTCTGTCTGTCTGTCTGACTAGAACCGGCCCTGACCATTTTGGTGCCCGAGGCAAGATTTTAGCTGGTGCCCCGCTTTGCGAATTTTTTATTTGTACGGTTGCAAAGTATTCACTAACAGTTATTTTTGTGTGTACAGGATTGACATGGCCTCTTAACCTGCTTATAATATAGCTATCATATCAACCTTGATTGTGAGACACCACCATTTTTTTGAAGATCAAATGCAGCAGTAACCGTAACACAAAAACAAGGTAAGCAGATGTTTACCTGTTAAATTAAATTGTTTCGTTTGAATAGGCCAAAAATAAAACTGCAGTCTTCTGGTAGGTCTATTTCTAACATAATTTAACTATCTAATAGTGACAAATAGAACCATAGGTTATATTTTAATTAAACTCTACATGTCTCATTGATCATCATGATCTTACAATTGGAATTATTCTCCTCCTCAGTGTTTGGTTTACGTGGCCTAATTTTAACCCTCTGAAAATGAGGGTGGATCATCTGACTTGCATTAACATTACTGTCTTTTGAAAGCCATTGTGGGTTTTGGTTTTTAAGACACTGGAAATACAGGTAAGTGTCATGGATCTTGAGATTGCGATGAATCCGTTGATACCAAACATGTCATGCTAGCTTACTAGGAAAGGGGCTAAATATCGGGGGCAAATTTGAGCTGTCTTTACCACGAGGTCAAGCAAGCAGCTAGTGTGAACCCATCACAAGATGGTCTCTATAGTGGGATATATATATATATATGCATTTGGCCAAAAAGTCCAATGCTGTTGTTCCGGTGCTTGTGGAAACTGTTCCCATTCTGTAACTGATACATCTGATAATGAGTTTTAAAGATAATTTCAGCTTGTTAGTATCTGGCAAGACCACGATGTTGCAAATCCATCAGACACACGCTACATGTATGCTATCTAATTGTAGCTAATGTCGGCAATCGTGACATGATGACAGTAACAGTTATCACTTTGCAAACCCCATGACACCATTCACTTAGTATATCTATTACATATTAAATGCCCTCTCCCCACACCACAGTTTCCCCTTCCCCTTCCTGATTCCTATACATATACAGTACAGAGTACAGTATATACTGTATGTATACTGTATATTAACAGCTACATTGCTTCACTGAATCTTTAACATAATGTCAGAGGGGTTGCTGTATGGGCAGAATAGCAATAGGCTTATAAGTATGCAGAGCATTAATGGAAATATTAGCAAGGGATCTATATGAGAATTCAGCAGGTCAGTGAAGCCTCACTGTGAACATTACATCTGAACATTACAGACATGTATTACTGCATACTGCACATCCATGGAACATGATTTTGAAATGCTGCGTATTTTGATCAAAATGAAAGAAAATTCAAACACCTTTCCATCTCCAAAGACAATAGGCTGGGCCTTTGAAATGTGCAAACAGGTTCAATAATTGATTAGTGGGTCACTCAGGTGAACCAGGTGTCTCTTCCTATGACTTTAAGCCAATTTCATTTAAAGAAAAGGGATTATGAAAATGGTATCTGATGCCCAGAAGCAGCGGACTTTACCGGAGACATTCATAAGACATTTAAAATCAAGGCTCAGTCATTGCTCATTAAAACTGCATCTCCAGAATAAAGAATAGAAGAGGGAGAGACAATGGCCTCGGGCTGAACTTTTACCTTGGCGTGACATCATCTGTGAGCATCCCCATCTGCCTTAAGATGTTTATATCCCTGACAGCCTCAATAAAACACGGCTGATTTTTGTATTTGAACATGTGGGAGTGTTTCCCCAAACACATCGTCTTCTTGTTATTACATTATTTTACTGTCTGATTCATATCCCAGCATACAAACTATTCTTAATCTCAACTAGAGCCGGCACAATTTCAGACGTAGCAGAGCAGCTCTTTTGGAATAAGGTTTATCGACAATATTTCAGCAATGCATCTTTATTATTACTTTGCGAATGTCACTTCCGTGACAAAGCCCAATATATTGTAGTTAAAAAGGTTATTTCGTTCTCCTTGAGCAAATTTGTTTTGCAGAAGAATCAATTGAATTCAATGAACAGAGGTTGGTGATGGTGTTTTTATTATTAATACGTTAGCCGTTCTATTGAATAGAGGTGACGGGGATGGCAGGGTGACTCCTACGCATTTACAAGATGCACAAACTTGTTGTTAGGAATATTGAGGTTACCATATAATGAAAGAGGGGCCGCGAATACAGGCACTTAATGATGTCAATAACACTAAAAGGCTTGCATCAAGATGTTTATGCTGCCGTATTCATTACATGTCATACTCTAGGACCAGGACCCCCAACTGAATAGGATACATTTATTGTTCAAGGGTCCGGGAGAACCTTGACCCTCTTTAACAACTATTAAATATAACATAACACTCTACTACTTCTACTCCAGAGACACCAGCTGTAAAACATTATAAAATAAAATGGATGTTCATAATCATAAACTGGAGTTGACAGGACATTTTCAACAGCACTATACTTTTAGGAGGGTAAAGCCGCGTGCTGCGTTCTAAGTCTATTTGGATTTCTTTAATTTGAGTTTTATAACAGTTTTTTTAAAGGAAAAGTGTGTAGCATTTAGAGGGATCTATTGGCAGAAATGGAATATAATATTATTACTATGTTTTTGTTAGTGTATAATCACCTGAAAATAAGAAATGTTGTGTTTTTGTCAACTTAGAATGAGCTGTTTATATCTACATAGGAAGCAGGTCCTCTTCACGGAGCCAAGAATGGACAAACTCTAGATCGGGATATTCGTGTTTTCACGTTGGCCACCGTAGTTCTCCTACACTCTTGGCACACAGTTTCCTTTTGCTGCAATCTGCAACCTCACCACTAGATGCCGCCAAATCCTACAAACTGCACATTTAATAAGAGGTCTAACAAAGAGTTAACAGGGAGTTAATTAACCCCAAACATCCGTAATGTCACTACTGTATGTAAGATAACACTGCATTTTTTTTCTGAATGACTTTTTGGCAAACAAAAGGAATATACAGCATATTTGTTCATATATAGTCCATATAACATATAAATCATTGTATTCGGTGCAATATGAATATTGATTAATTGTGAAAATACTGCTACTACTTTACATACAGTTCAGTGTAATCAGTGAAATGCACACACATCTACCAGTATGACTTTATGTAGGGACACGTTTCCTGTGTCTCCTGTATGTAGGACAGATGTTGTGTTGTTGGCTTTCCGGGGGCTGCCTGGCACTGTACCGGCTCTGTCCTTGCACACCGAAACAAGCAGGGGGAGGTCACATTCGAGTCCCAGGTGAGACCATCAGTGGCAGGATGCATTTGTGCAATAGAGTGATGAAGCGCGAGGGAAGGAGAAGTCTGGAGGAATCAACGCGGTACAAGAGAGGATGGAGGGGAGAGGGAGAGGGAGGGTGGTGCTGGGGTGACCTCTCCTGTCCCTCTAAAGCTGCAGTTTACTTTTGTAATCCCCCACAGAACAGCTAAGGGGGATATTCACCCCGTGCTTCCCTCGAGGAAATAAAGGTGACAGTGGAAATGATACATTTTGTGCTCGGCGGGTTAAATGTGAGATTGCTGCTCAGATAGTCATACTTGATTCTTGAAATTTTCCAAATGACTTTCCAGCATCACGTTATAGAAACGACCGGTGGTTGTTATATGGAACTGTAAATGCCACAATAAAACAATCAAAATCCTCAACGTGAGCTGGAAGTATAGCAAATAGAGAGGTACACTGTGCTTGCTTTGCATTTATAGCGAGGCATGCTTGGTAATTGTTTTTCGATCTGTTCTGTGTGTCTGTTATTATTCTTGTTTAGTAGCACCTTAGCGCTGAGGCGCAGGCTAATGAAAACCTCCCCAAGCTTGCCGGTAGCTAACAATGCCCGGCCAAGTCTCCCCTTCACAGTGTGCACGTGGGCCACTTTATTAATGTAGGAGATTATTATCCACATAATTGCTTAAAAACAGCACTGCTTTGGACTTGTGTTTCAAATGTTCCCATATTGCATCCTATCCTAAATGCACGTATGCAATTGGAATTCAGTCCGTGCACGCTTTAATCACTGTCATCCTTAATATGAACCATAACAAGGGGTTTTGTTCGCAATCTCTTCCGCACTTGTATGTACTCATCTCTTCACTGCCCCATTCTTTTTGACCTGCCAAGGGATGCGGCAAACTATTTTGCAGACAACTGCAGGGAAGGCGGTGGAGTTCAACAACATCAAGGTGTTGCAATGAGATATCAGAAAAAGTCAGCGAGGCTGATACGCTGTAGTGGGGGGAGAAATAAGAGAAATCTCTGGGAGCAGATCAGATCGGTCTCAAGCTGCATAACCTCGAGAATCAGCTTAAAGAAAAAGAATGTCAGAGCTGGCAACTTGACATCAAAGTAGAATCTCCCCGTCAGATGTTTTTCTCCTTTTTACCTGAAAGGCCACAAGATGTTCCTCATCCTGTTGCAATTCAAAAAAAAAAAAAAAAAAGTTGGCTAAAGCTCGCTCAACTATTGCAGAAAGAAACAGAATGAAATTAAACCTGATCACTCTCCATGAGATTAGATATTGATTTGTCTTCCAAATGACTATAAAGCGATCTCTCTCTGGATGATAAGGTATTTATACTTCATACCACTATTTCCTTTCCCCCGGTGCCGACCGTGGATTGAGGAATCTAAAATGATTGCACAGCTTATGGCGTGGAAATGTGCGTGAATAATAAGCAATACAACATAAAATTCATTTTTTTGTAGATATGTTCATGCACCATAAGCTTTTAGCCACTGTATATGTAGTTTCATTGAATTTAACTAGAAACTGATTTCCTTTCCCTCCCCTATTTTTTTTTTTTTTTTTTGGTTCTGCAGTTACTTTCCCTTTGACAGAGTCTGATGGAGGAGTTTAGCACGGCACCGTGACCCTGGAGCTCTCTGCTGTTTAAATCTCATTTCTCCAGCCTGGTAGAGAAGGGCTTACTCTGGAGAAAGAAGTAATAACCACAGAATATGGTGAGTCACGTGGCCGGAGCACTTCATGGACAGTCCTCATATGAAGATGCGTACATGTGCACTCGTGCTGAATGTTGAGATTTTAATGTTAAGAGACTTACTGCAAGAGAACTTCACTTAGGTGATTGATTGATTGACTGATATTGACAAAATATAAATATTTGTTTTCTTGCGTTGTTTCAGCTACTATATGCAAAGAAGCAGCCTAATACTGAATATCCCTACCCTTCAGCTGTTTGCATTATGAGTCATGAAACATTTTGGCAGGTAATTCTAAGAGACCTAAGGTCCATACATTTTTCATATGATTCATTTTTCCTGCAGCAGCATAGTGTCTAAACAAAACAAATTACTCTCCTTCAAAAGGATTTTTTTTTTTTTTTTTTTTATGCACCTCAGTTTGTGAAATCAAAGCAGGCTCCGGTCTGGTTTCCTGTTCCGACAAAATAAACAAACGCGTCTACACTTTTGTACATTCATGAGAAAGGTTTAATTGGCCAGCGGCGTTAAGGTTTGGACTAGTTTCATAGAACTGACCGGAATAAGCATCCTTCTTTCTGTTTAGAATGGATCAATCAATTGTATTTCAGTGTGTGAACTGGCGTTGCCCTTTGCTCTTGTATTTACATGAAAGAATTCACCCGGAGGCGATGAATATCCTCATAGCCATGGCTTCAGATATGGACAAATATGTGCATCCCTTGTTCTTTCCCTCCAAGAAATCAAACACTTTGTTTCTGCAGTCTAATGCAGATAAATGCATTTATGAATTTTGTTTTATTTGACTTTAAGTTGTACAGAAAATGTATATAAAATAATTATAAAATATATATAAAAAACATATGCAATGCATGACATAATTATGGAAGCCCTGAGATGCAAGGTGATTTTTTTTTTTTTTTAGTAGGATATATTATCACCTACATTGGATGGATGGACAGATAGATAGATAGGAATTGTTGCAGCAGCACGTCACTTTTAGTTATCATGTAGTAATATGTTCTGGGAAGTGAACTCTTCAAGATATAATTATCAGTTGCTGCCTGCGGCTCATTTTTGTAGGGCAGGTCATTTTCCAGTCTGGCCGACGTTGCACGCAGTCATATATCTCATGAGAGGAAAGGCAGCATTAAGTTTGCCATTACCAAATAAAGGCAAGACTTTCAGTAATTTAGTTCAGGCTAAAAAAAAAACAGTTTTACTTCTACATAGGAGATTGAAAAAATAAATAAATCACCTTGCCTCTCAGGGCTTCTGTACTTAATTATTTTTCAACACAAATTCTTCCTGTCTCTACAAATTTGGTACTTTTAAATATCGATATTAGGGTCTGACAATAGTTTAAATAAAAAATTGATCTATGAAAGTATGAAATATACAACTCAAAATGTTTTTTTTCTTTCTTTGTGTGACGAAACAATTTATTGAACACAATCTATCCAGTGATTATGTTTCCCTTCACAACGTAATTGTGAAAACTATTTAGTATTATATAAACATAATTTCTAGGAGACAGGGTTGAGAAATGAGTCTACTGTTGGGTTGAACATGAGTTCAATAGTCAAACACACATCTGAAAGTTGTATAAACCTCCAGAAGTACTGTATCAACTCTTTATGGTTACAGTACAAACTGTACTGTCAGAATATGAACGTATCACTTAGTAAAAAAAATAAAAAATAAAGAACATGGTGTTCCAGAGGGTGACTCGAGGGGGTTAAACCTCAACTCTCTGTCAAGGTGTATCCTATCTGTTACTTTATTTCACCAAAGGGAAAGTGGCAACAGAGGAATTGTCCTTCAGTCTGAACTAATTTCACAGTGACAGTGTGTCAGACTGACACCATGTGCTTGTCTCGCTGCAGTTTAGTATTGTCAAGACAGTCAGAAGTGCAGATTTTTCAATTCAGGGGGAAAGAAAAATATAGATATTGTGAGTGTAAATCAGAAGCGTGACATCCTGTCTGTTCAATCCACCCTCGGTATAGAGGGTGAATCATGAAGGACTTGTTTCACTGAGGTGAGTATAGCTGCTTGAGTGGAGAGACGGGGCTTGGTAAGAAACAGTGAGTGATGAGTGACTGCCTCTCGGTTAACCTGAAAAATTAATACATTCTCCATTTATTGCAGCTGGTTAGGAAAAAAAAAAAAAACAGCACCACAAAAAAAAACAACTACAAATGACACATGTCAACACCTCGAGAGACTGAGCCTTTGTTTTTCTTTGCTGTCTCCAATTATGTCAGAAAATGTTTCCCCCCCCTTCACTCGCTGGCACCGTTTCAGCACAACCTTGATGAATATCCTCGGGCTATTTTTGTAATTTTCTTTGCTTATTTATTTATGTAAAAAAAAAAAGATGCAAAGATATGATGCGTGGGTTTGAATGGCAGATGATAAAGAGGAGCGTTTCCACAAAAAGTGAGCAGATTATTATTAATTTTTGAGAGCCAAAGTCATGTCGTCGACTATCAAGTTTGTGTAGTCTACAGAATAAGCGTAGGGAGTAAGGGGAACGTAACAAAGGGCATCTATCCAGGTGGCTCTCCACAGCTCTGTGCTCTTGGAAAACAATAAAGGAAAATGTGTATGTGATAAACTACCCATTTGAATTCCCTCCCAGATATAAGTTAAAGGAAATATACTTCTGTGTCTGCAAAGCTCCAAATCTGATGTGAATCATGTAATTTGTTTTACTTATGCATGGGAAATGTGATTGAAGTGAGGCAGGACCGCGTGCCAAAGGAAAAAAAAAAAGCACAAAATCCTGGATGAATTTCAATATTTTTTTATTCCAAAGAAAATGAGTGAATATGTATGTGGCTGCTTGTTTTCTCTGCAGCCAGGTTCAGTCTCCGCGTACAGATGGGAAGGTGCTCCTGCGGTTCCCGTGAGGTCAGTTATTAAATGAGAGGGCAAGGTCATTGAGGAGGAATGCAAAAGGGCGCTGGGTAGAAACATCCATGGCAAGCAGAGCCGCTACCATGGACTTCACATCTGACCCTTTGACCCCTACGGGGAGAGGCTTACTGTGGAAACACATCCCATTTAGTTTTATCATGATTTGGCTGTATATAACATACCCTTATAGATACCTGGGATTTCCAGAGAAAAAAAAAGGTTTAGAATTTCTCATCAGCACCAAACAAGAAACCTCAGCCTCAGATATGAAACCGTGAACTGCAGGAGATAGCCGTGGTGAATAAATATAGACTATGTGCTCCTTAGTAGAGGTGCATTATTCACTTTGGGGTGTTATCTTATACCGTGGACAGGCAGAGCCTGGATTTGCAGTGCGATTCGGCTGCTTCAGAGGACATCCCAGTGAGTCATACAGCAATCTGAAGAGGGATCCCAGGGAATATCATCCAAGCAGAATGTGGATTTGAACCGAGGAGCCAGAAGATGCATCTGTGACTTCCAGCTGAATCCAATACTACTGTTGAATAAATATGGACCTGGAGCTCTTTTCACTGAGGGGATTTTGTTGTGTACAGTCAATACAGGGACACCAGTTGCGAAAAAATTAATAAATAAATAAATTGTACAGTTTAGTAAATAAAAATAATATTAAAATAAAATAGTTTCCGGTCAAAATGTTTTGAGGATGAGGTGTATGTTGAGGGAAGGGACTCAAAACCTGTGTCCCCAAGTGGGTTGTAGATCATTATCAATGAATGAACAATTACCTCAGTAGCTGCTGAGATGTGTAGTTTTCTTTTTCTAGTTGTCTATATTTTTGGAACACAAACTCCCCTCCCACTGCCTCTTCAAGATA
Source organism: Sebastes umbrosus (assembly GCF_015220745.1). NCBI lineage: Eukaryota > Metazoa > Chordata > Actinopteri > Perciformes > Sebastidae > Sebastes > Sebastes umbrosus. The sequence continues at coordinate 3,834,504 of NC_051289.1, forward strand.
ATCCCCGTCTTCACCTTCTGGCAACTGCTACACAACAAAGAATGATGCCATGAGCGTCTGAGTGTCACAAGAGATTTTATTCTCAAGACAATGGGGGGGAGTTACAAATCAGTGTTATTGTTGTGGTACTTTTACTGTATGATGTGCGTTACCTCTTTACTCATTTCTCTAGCGTGGAATGGGAAATCAAACACGCTTTTACAAATGACAACATTATTCACTGCTTTAATACAGTAAACGATAAAGTAAAAATTATCATTTGTAGCACCTTTTTGAAAAGATATACAGTAAGGTGACATTTTACAAATTTGTACAGACTTGATTGTGTGTTATATAGTGAAATATTTACATAATCAATAATATTTTTTCATATTGAAAAAGTCTATTTGGATCCAAGCTTAAATATCTGCAAAAAATACAACATACATTTTCAAGATTTTAGCAGTTCTGGAGGTTTGAATTGTATCACATGACTTTTATCAGCAGATGGAGGTTTACCCGTTTTTATGGACATGGAACAATGAACTTAAAAACACCAAAAAAAGAGTGGGATTCAAATTGTCTTGCTCCAAAACACAACAACATACTGTACGGCAACACTGATAGTGTGCACTTCCTGTTAAGGGACTGCACGCCTCTTTTAGGTGTTAACACGTTTTTCTCTATGTTATAAGACTTTTTATGATATGATACAAAAAAACATTTGTTCAGTTTGTACATTTCAAATAATAGTCTTTCAACACTGGAACACATAAACACCCTTTGCCCCCATTCTTTTAACTTTTCCTTTAAAAAAATAATCAATAGTGATGTACAGCCCTTGGGCTATTTTTTTCAAAGAGGCCTAAAATGTTTTTCTTAAACTGACCTTCGACTGTATAGACATGCCACAATGGATGGCTAGATGTACAGATATAGAAATATAGATGTTTGATTGTTTGTCTGCCTCGTGATTTGAAAGCATTGTTCAGTCAAGAGCCAACTCAAACCATTATTTGTCTGCTCAAAGCATAGAACATACATCACTGGAAAAGTGATCTTCTGGAACAAATCTGGCCGCGGTCCAGTGTTTGATTCATTGGTTTAGAGGTCAAAAGAAAAAAAAAAAAAGGGTTGAAGAAGCATCTTTTCAAATTAGGTCAGTCCGGGGTCAACAACAGGCCGCTTGACCTGCTTCACCCACTTTGTGAGATGCTAACTGCAACCATTATACCAAGTTTAATGGAAATTTACCCACATTTGTCGAGATATTTTAATGTGGAACAAAAAAAAAACAGTCCGATGGACCAATGAACTGACGTTTCCATCTTGACCCCTTTGTTGCAACCTTGGCGACAAAGTCCGATATATTTCCTACAATGAATGTCGGTCACCTAGAGTCTCATTTGGGATTATGACCTGGAGGACAATGTGGCAGACATTCAGCAGCATTTCTACAGGATATAGTACAGTAGAAGAACCATAAAAAGCATTTATTGACATTACTAAGAGTGACTTCATTCTCTGCTCAGGTAGACATTACTCCACTATATCTTTGCATAGCAACTAGTTCTTTGCTGCTATATTAAAGCTCAGGATATCACACAAAAAACCTTTAATCCTTCATCAGTCTATCATATGTCATCCTGAGACTGCTGCCAGAGCCCCACTGGGAGCCAAAGCTCTATCCTGGGAGAGGTGCACCTGCATCTTAACCTGTTCCTCTTCATCAATCTTGGACGACAAATCATCACAATAAAACACCTACCCTGCCTGAAGCACGTACATACTGTATTGATGGATTTTGTAATCAACTTTTAGGACTCAGGTTTGGTTTTAAATGTTATTTGTGAAACTATGAGTGTCCTTTGTACAACAGATGTTGGTGTCAACCATTTGTACACTCACTGGTTTTTGGTGCATCCCTGCTATATAAGGTGAGTTAACCCAGAGGCGACTCAAACAGCCTGCCCTACTTTTATTTATAAGCAGTTGTCACAAAATGACCCAGCGCCACACTCTCATGGATTGGTTTTAGGCCATCGATGGCTGGAGGTGCAGATGGAAGTCTGCTTGGCCAATGGCTACAGCGAAGGTGAGTATCCAGTGGACCATTCAGTCAACTATTACGTTCCAGGGGGGCTCCAGTACCACCTGCTTGATGATCTCCTCCATGTTGGAAATTCCCAGCTGCAGCCACCACCTGCCTACTAGGAGAAGCATTATAATACATTATAAACCACAGAGGCAACAGCATGTATTTTAATGTGAATCATATTTTAAAATAAAAAAAATATATATATCGACCTTAGATAAAATCGCTCAAATCTCCACTTTCATACCAAAAAATAAATAAATAATAAAATAAAAAAAGATATTTAAAGTAGTAAAAAAGAATGAAACTGAAGCTGGTTTGCAAAAACTTGAGATAATTCGTCCCAAATGGCAAATTTTCTCTTGAATTCATAAGTGTAACATTGCAGTATAGTGCAGGAAAGAGGTTTAAGACTTGTTAAATTTGAGCTTTCATATAAAAACCCATTTGTCCTATCAGATTAAATCACAGAGTGGGGCCGTGCTCACAATTTGGGACCCTGCATTTACCCCGTTGCCCTATTTCCCAACTCATTTTTTTTTTTTTTTTTTTTTATCAGAGAAGTACACCTCCAGATATTGAAATAGAATTTCACTTTCATTTCAGCTGTGACACATGTCACCAGTTGTGGTGTGTAATGCATTAAACTGAGTTATTCAAAGTGCTGTAATTTACCTTTTTGAACCACTTTCTCTCAAGCTGTCTCAAATTATTTTTGCATCAGGTAATGATTACCTATTTCCTCTTTTTCTCTTACAATCACGCAGTAGGAGATCCTTTGTGACAAAGTACTGGTCCATATCAGTGGCTGTGAATGTGTTTTTTTTGGCACTGGTCTGGAGGTTGGAGTAAGTGTTTGGGGTGATCGCTATTGTTCTGCAGGTACTGCGTTCTGAAATAATGGATTTAAAAGTTTCTTTTTCTTTCATTTTTGAGTGCAACTTCAAAAAACATACACCTGATGTTGATGTTTAAGATCACAGATCTTTTTTTCTGCTATGGAAGGCCAGCTGTGCAGGAAATGTCTCAATCTCAGATAAGAAAATCCACTTCCAAACACTACAATGGACTAAAAGGATCTACAGTATGGCCATAGATTGGTTTTTTGAACATTCAGTCACAGCATCGGAGTGAGAAAATGACTAAATCGGGCTGTTCTCGAGACCAAAGAAATTAGTCGATTAACACTTGATTTTGTCGACAAATCAAGTCGATTTAATCAACAAATCTGTAAAACTGAGTTTCTCCACAAAGAATCACACAAAAGCACCACTTTAAATCTTGTATTTATCAGAGATGTGCTCAAAAGGTTCTTGGAAATAAGTCATTCAGCATGAAAAAAAGCATAAAAGATGACAAATCACCTAAAGAAATCTTAGTCGACTAAGACCAAGACAACCGATTAGTCGACTTATTGACTAAGAGGAGGCAGCCCTACTATTAAGGCTTTCCAGTTCCAGCACATTCTTCAATTTATCCTCACATGGTTAGCCCATGAATGCAACTGAACTGTGAAATGCTGCAAACGCTGTATGATGTTTGTTGCATAATAAAGTGGGAGCCGAATGGATGCAGACATACAGTATACAGATGTTGCATCTGTTTCTGGCAGCGGACGCTCAGCTCGTGGTCTGTTCTGCTGTGATAAAAGGAGATAAAGATACAGACCGGCTTCACAAAGACTCCCAGTTCTGGCTCCAGCCCAAAGATTAACACACACAGTCTTTACAATGCAGCCCAAAAAATCCCGATTCACACATCTTAACATCATCTGACAGTCTTCTCCGCATTGCGTTGGTATGGAGGGATGCTGAAAAAAACTGAATTTCAGGTGTCAATGAATCATCACAGTGCGAGTTGAGCACCTTATCTGAAACCTCATATTGCTGGAGTGGTTTTTACTTTTGGTGAAAACTCTTTGAGTTCTTGATGCTATTATGAGAAAGGGGGGGTTTTAAAATGTTAATGGTGTTTGAATTTGGTTTTGAAGGCGAAATAAAATGAGGAGGACCAAAAGAAAGCAGAGGTCCTTTGTTCTCCAGAGATACCTTGACAGGTTTATGTTTATTTGATGAACTGAAATAGAAAAAAAGGGTCTCTGAAGCTGAGCTGGACATCCAGAATGGGTTTGCGATGATCTCCATGACCACATGATGAAATGTGGTGGAGACGAGGCTTAAAGTTAATACAGCATCCACATCCATATTACGGGCTTCTGACTCCTTCAAAGTTCTTGAGGAGAGTTTACTGATAACAGAAATTGTGTGCCGTGTAGTATTAATAATATGAAGGCTGAAGTGTGTACATATCGATGCACATCTGGGGAATATGATGTATTGTCTTGACATTTGAGCCCAAGGAAACAATTCCAGAGACATTTTTGAAGACTTTCAATATTTAGGCAGTAAAAGGAGACATGAATTAATTATAAGTCACTACACTGTGGATGCTGCCTCGCGAAGGTTCAGCCTCGTGGCTAAACATCTTCAAGCGTCACCTGAGCAATCTCAAGGTTATTCAATAGTTTGTAAACTATAACTTTGTAAAGCTCGTCTACAGCACTGCAACTATAAAAGGTTTCAGGCAGGCTGCACCAGTTTACTTTCTAAGTTTTTGGCCTGAAGTTCTTCAGCAATTTGTAATAAGTTCACAACCTGATAATCACATAGTAGCAGATAATGTCTTATCAGTTATTTTATTTTATTGTTTTTATCAAAATTGGGGGAGACCTGTGATAAGCATTTTAGGCTTTTTGCATATTTTGTTATGTATATATTTTGTTGTTCTTTATTTGCAAATCAATCAATCAATCATATACACCTCTATTTTTTTTATTTTTGGGCTCCATGTATATAGAGTATGCTAGGCTATATGCTCGTAATGTATTAGCTTACTTTTCTTATCTATTTTATGCACCCGCTTTTGTACTTTGGACTGTCTTATTCTTTGTCATCTTATTTTCTTTATTACATTATGAATTAATACATTTAGGTGGATTTAACTTGAGGGAGCATAATCTAAGACGATGATCCTGTATGATGAACTTCTTGTTAATTGTATATTATTGTTAATTAGGCATATTCCTAGCTTTGTAGTTTTAGTATTTCCTCTGCAGGTCTATGCTTTCCATGAATAAGTGTTTTTTGTATTTAAAATAGGGCTGTCAATCGATTAAAATATTTAACCGCGATTAATCGCATGATTGTCCATAGTTAGTCATGATTAATCGCAAATTAATAACACATTATCCGTTCAAAATGTACCTTAAAGGGAGATTTGTCAAGTATTTAATACTCTTACCAACATGGGAGTGGGCAAATATGCTGCTTTATGGAAATATATGTATATATTTATTATTGGTAATCAAGTGACAACACAAAACAATGACAAATATTGTCCAGAAACCCTAACAGGTACTGGATTTAATATAAAAAATATGCTCAAATCATAACATGGCAACCTCAGTAAACAGCTGTCCATGTGTCAGTGTGCTGATTTGACTATGACCGGCCACAAACTGCATGGGATTATCATAAAGTGGGCATGTCTGTAAAGGGGAGTTTTTCCTCACCAAAATTCTGCGTAAGTTTGGAGCGTTATTTAGCCTCCTTTGCAGCAAGCTACTATGAGATTTCAATGGATTTCTTAGGTTTTCTAGTTTCATATGATAGCAGTATCTTCACTCTAGCTTTAAACTGAGCCCCCTACAACCTCCGAAAGATTAATTGTGTTAATGCATTAAAGAAATTAGTGGCGTTAAAACTAATTTGCTTTAACGCATTATAATCGCGTTACCTTTGACTGCCTTAATTTGACATAATATACACTTCTGATTCTTTGTTGTAGCACAAGGATATTAAAAGGTGTGAGTGTTTTTTTAAAGAAGCAGCTTCTCTTATTCCCTGAACCTCTCTTCCACCCTTACGCCAGATGTATCTCTTTTGAGCCCTTCCAAAACCCAAACCATGTTTTTATACATAGCAACAGAGAAAGAGGCACACTGGTGAGGATACAAAGGAACCAAAAACACACAAAAAAACACTTGAAATTAGTGTGACCATTCCTCACCCAGACGACCCAGATTCAAGCGTTCATGACAGCTAGTCCCTGCTGGAGTGTCCTTGAGCAGGACACTAAATCCCTATGAGGAGCCATCAATGAGTTTCACGTCTCCGTGGAAAAAAATGACCTTTAAAAGATTAATTTCCTCCTTGGGAAATCACAGTATCAAAAACACAAAAATCACATTTTTTAAGTAAAAAGCTGTCATTTTGTTTTTTCTTTTTGTATTAATACTGTATGCTTTAAGATGAAACTGTCTGATGCAATCTCATTCTAAAATGTCCTATTACAGGCTCCACCAAAATAGTGATTTTAGTACAAGGCTGTTGTGTTGTTTTCTACAACATTGTGCAATGTTTCCTGTTATTTTGTCCACCACCTGCAGAGCTTCAAGCCATCAATCTGTCTTTCTTCTACAGTAGGTGTCACCACATCTTTTCAAACGGTTGCTTTGTCTTGTGGGGGGTGAAAATCGTTCATGTGTTGCATCAACGTGGGAAAACTACCTAGCCATTTCATTGTCATTCTGTCATTCAATTGGAGAAAAACAACATGTTTCAACTGAAAGGATGACCCGCTGTCATCTCTGTCACTCACAGTTAGAGTCTGTGTCCACCAGGAACCACAGAGCTTCTTATTGTTATTATCAAAAGGGAAGGGATGCGCTGTAGCATGTTCCCTGTAATGCTGAGAGACTTGTGCAAAGCGCTCGCGGTGCCAATACTTAGTATATTCTCCACAAAAACAACCACAGCCCTCATTTCTGTTATACAGTACATTGGCTTAGGGCTGGTATCTCAGCTACACAGGCTTATGTTGCATTGCACTGACAGTTGGAAGTCAGACATTCACAGATGGTAGGTGGTATTTACAGCCTCTGTGCATTACAGCTGCCCAACTTGGAAAAAAAAAACAGGAGACAAACATGGATGCCCTTGAGTTTCCCCCCAAATATAATACACTTTCCAATAATAGTGGTGAGTATTCATGCAGTTGCTCCACCCGGCCAAAACTAAATCCTCAAGGAAAACTCCTAAAACATTCACACGGTCCGCAGCTACTCCTGTTTTCACTGCTCGCTCGTTATTTATCCCAGCGGCATGTAGAATTTAAGGTACAGTTACGAGTCAAATAGATTATCACAAGAAATGAGGTCCAAAATGATACAAGAGTGTAGCTATTTTTCTTTAAACAAGCCAGAAAATGAAATTTATTATGTAACAATAACTGTAACATTTGCATTAAATCTCTGCCAGAGTAGCTTAATATTTGTCGCCCCGACAATTATTGGGGCCAGAGAACACTGCTTCCACCTCACCAATCTCAGGCTCTTATTAACTGTTAAAAAGAACCAATTAGGAACAAAATGGTCTCATAAATGCAGTTTCAGGCAAAAAAAAAATAATACAGTAATTGCTTATTAAATCAAGTATGAATAACCGCCAACATCATGTTCATTCGCAGACAGAGAGAAAAGGTGAAGAGGGCTGAAGCTCTTTCTCATTTTAGTTAGTGAAAGGAATTCAAGCCAACTCTGTCTGAAGACTAAATATGAATTTGGCATGAACAGAGGTTTTCTTCTCAGAATAACAGCAGCAAGAAAAGCAACAATATTGTCAATATTATAATATATGTTATTTACTGGATTGGTCGGTTGGCAGCAGCATGAGCCACTTTAGCCCCTGTGCGTGCCTTACCCTGTGTTTATGGTTGAAGTGAAGAACCTCTAACATCCCAAAACAAAGGTAACCTGACAGTAATGACAACAGTCTGGAGGGCAAAATAAAAGGACTTGTGGTGCAAAAACAAACACTGAATTAAAAGCCTTCCAATGATTTCTTCAGCGAGCTAGTTAACAAATGCAAGTAGAACTTTGTATTTCAAATGTATATCTTTAAACACAAGTTTTTTTTCCAAACAGTTTTACACGACATCACATTAGTGCATGTAAATAATTTAACACATTCTCAACTCGTCAAATACCGACGATGGTCAGTGGCTGTACGCTTCAAACTATGATGCTCCAGGTACCCCGCTAGCGTCATATTTGGACATGTCAGGGACACACAAAAGTGTCTTTTCAAAATAAACTTCCGTATTCACAGGAAAAGTACAGTTTCTGCTCGTTACACGCTTACAGTGTATTTTCAAAATAAACTTATGTTTTGACAGGAAACATACAGTTTCTGCTTGTAACAGGCATACAGTGTTTTTTCAAAATAAACTTCCATATTCACAGGAAAAGTACCATTTCTGCTCGTTACATGCATAGTGTCTTTTCAAAATACATTTCCATATTCACAGGAAAAGTATGGTTTCTGCTCATTACATGCATACAGTGTCTTTTCAAAATAACCTTATGTGTTGACAGGAAACTTACAGTTTCTGCTTATTAAATGCATACATTGTCTTTTCAAAATAAACTTCTGTGTTGATAGGAAACATACAGTTTCTGCTCAATACATGCATACAGTGTCTTTTCAAAATAAACTCCTGTGTTGACAGGAAACATACAGTTTCTTGTAGTTACAGGCGTACAGAGTTTTTTCAAAATAAACTTCCAACATAGGCTTAGGAAAATATCATGGTTTGAGTTTAAAATAAGTACATTTGATACGTAGAATAAATGTTTGTTACAAGTAAGGTAAAATAAGTCAACGTTGACTTTATTTCACAGTGGCTGAAAGTCTGTGATTGTTTGACCCAACCATCCACCCCGGCCTCTAGACTTTCTCGCTCTTTGTCAGTTGCTCTGACCGTCGTTGGTTTTAGATTGGAGTTCGTTGAATGCACGGTGCGTCTCATACAGACGAGTTGGGAGTGAGAACAGGTTGGTTATTTTGGAGAGGAGTAGTTGAGTTTCCTACTTGGAATCCTGACTTGTTTTTTCAGCAGGAAATTTGAAATTCTGATAACACACTGTATTCATTATTCAGCACACATTTACAAGCCTTAGGTCCAGACAGTAGAAATACAGTAAATAGCTCTGTATGTATCATTAGGAGAACACACAATGCTTTATATTTACTCAAAATAACTAGAATTTATCAAATATACATCAACACTTCCTGAGGTCATTTCTTTTTAAACTTTGCATACAAATGTATGTACAGGGTTAACAGGTTTTGTTGCCCCTGTACACAACAAAAACCCATTTGAGAGTTTGCTAGTAGAGCGCTGCACTCCAGCTCAGTATTCAGCTGCAGCACTGATAATGTGTTGGTTTCTTCCCCTTACAGGAATGATTGATTTACATGGCAAGCAGCGTATTCAGAGCATGTCTCTCCCCATAGCCAGATTTATGATGGTGCAAATATGCGTAGAGGTCAAAAAAAGAAAGGAAGAAATAATACACACAAGACTGAATTTAAAACGTGGAAGTATTGAGATTCAGACAGTAGCCGTATAAACATCTCTACAAACCTAAAGCCATTAAAAGGGAAGTGTAATTACTTCTTTCTGCTACCCGTCTCTATAGCCCGTGCTGAGATATCCTTCCAGTTGTTGGCTGGTTGGGAGCGAGACATATCTTTCATCTCTTTGCATTTATATTTCAGGCATCTGGCTCACTGCTTGTGCAGAAATATGGGAATTATTAAGCAGGTAGGAGTCAGTGTCCCTCTTAAAGGAAATGTGGTTTGATAAAGAATACTTAAAATGTGGGACAGTCTTTTAAGCAATTGGGTCACTCTGCCACAACAAGCATCTGAACTGTCCTGGCAACAGAGACTTTATTTAAAGCATCCAGTGTTAACACTCAATATCACCTGATTATAAGCTGCATTTTATAATTGATTACATTTTACTTTGGGCTGTCAATTGATTAAAATATTTAATCGTGATTAATCGCATGATTATCCATAGTTAGCACAAAATAATCACACAGTTTTTTCTGTTCAAGATGTACCTTATGGGGAGATTTGTCAAGTATTTAATACTCTTATCAACATGGGAGTGGGCAAATATGCTGCTTTATGCAAATGTATGTATTATTGGAAATCAATTGACAACACAGAACAATGACAAATATTAATACAAAACACTATTAAGACTGTTTTGTAAAACTCAAGTGAAGTGAAATGGAGAATAAGCAAATATTAACAGTTTATCTTTTTCTTTTTACCTGGAGCATACTCTGAACTGTGCCATTCTGCCATATGAGCAATAACAATCCCACAAATCCACCCCTTACATGAAATAAATAATACTTTACTCTTTTTTTTTTGCTAATTAGCACAGCCTATTCCTCCATCACATCTCATTACATAAGCATGTTTTTCCCAAAATGCCTTTTCTGTGTGCGACTGCAGTGGGCAACTACCCATGTTGGCAGCATTAGACAGAGGTAATTGTTTGAGAACTTAACTTCAATTCCCAGAAGTCATGTTTCATGTCAGCAAACAGCACACTCGTGTTTACGCCTGTGATCACAAAGGGACGAGAGAGGATAAAAGGCTCGAGATGGATGGAACAAATGGACTATACCCAATAAAAAAACATTTCATTTGGGCAAATTTACAGGGACTCATTTTGCAGGGATGGGATGACTTTAAAACACACTGTAGCTCATAAGAAAATAGCAAAACAGTATATTAAGCACATAAAGCGCTGAACCTATATATATTCTTTACTGCTTTAGTATTATTTTACATAAAAAATCTGCCTAGTGCAGCTTAAAATAAGACGTTAGTTAATTTGATTTATCACAATATGAAGTATACATCTCAAAATATGCTGATCAAACCGCTTTAGAAATAACAGCAGAGTGATTTATGTACAGTATAAGCTAGCCAACTTTGCACACTGCTAAACTAATTATCCTCTCTTGATTGTACAATAAAGAGAAAATTGAAACCAGCACAAAAAAAAAAAGTGTGGGATGATTCATCATCCAAATGTCCGTTTCTTTAGTGCTGCGAGAGATGCATTAGCTGTGGTGCTGCGGGATAAAATCCCCTTTAAATTTATTGAAACATCAAGCTGCTGAAAGTGTATGGCTAAGTGCAGTGCTGGCACTGCGAGAAACTGATGTGACAGTTAATTCATATGGCTTATATATTAAACGTTGGGCCCCATTATGCATCGCCTGTGTTCAGCCGTATGATATTAACATGTACAAGTCAAATGGAGGTCAACTTAACCTGCTGATTTTATTTTTTTGAGACAAATGATATGCACAATACTGAGTTCATGGTGCTGAATTGTATTCTCAGTGCTCTCATACCCATCACACACTCACTAAATCTCTGAGGAGTTTGTAATGCATTCACTCAGTTTCTTCTTTTTGTCCCTTGTTTTAATATCCATTATTCTTATCTTGGTTTTAAGCGTTCCAGTCTTTTGTTTCCTTTAAAACACTTCAACAAATCTGTTTAAAGTGCTTTGGGATTGGATTTGACCTAATTTGACTTGACTGCTGGATATGTAGCTCCGCAGGCTGCATTTAGCTCAGCAAATTAGAGTGCAACACTTTATTGGAGGATAATAGTGCGTTAGGATAAACCCGGTAGAGAAATTACATTCCGTCAGTCACTGAAATGTTTGATTCTCTTTGACAACACCATGAAAAGCATCACATTGTGATGAGAAAAGGTTCAGCAATGATACAAAAAAATCAAAGTTAATTTTTACTCTGTTTTTTACATCTTCTGACAAAAGTAGAGCTTTGACTTTATTTAGCTCAAGACCCAGTTTGTACTGTTTACAGTGTGTTGTGCATGGATGACCTGCGGGTTGTAATACCTGTAAGCGGCTTTAAAAATAAATGATACTGAGAAGAAGTGGAAAATGGAGAGGGTGGATTGGGTCCAGTTCTGATAGATCCGTTGCACTCGCAGTAGAATCGTTTGCCTGAAGGCCATGCTGCCACATTGAAGAAGATGCATGCATTGTACCAAATATTAAATCAAAGTTTTTTATAGCAAGGCTGGGCTTACCGTCATATGTACTGAATAAACACCCCCCGAGTCATACTTATGGTATATAACCAACACCTATTATCATATTTCTCTAGAGGACACTGGGGATAGTGATGCTTCGACTCCTCATTGGTCCACCAAGGCTTACGGAGTGAAAAGCCACTGAGGTGCTGCTTCTGTGTAAAATGTGGATATGATGCATGCTTCCAATTAAATGCAGTTTTAAATGCAGTCAGAGTTTGTTCCTAATTAAAAACTAGATTTATTGTACGTTACTGTACTTGCAGGCCACAGAAGTCCATGAGTGCCTATAGAGCTGTCCATATCCACAATTCTTTAAGTCTGCAAGGTGGCTCATGTGGGCTTTCTTTAGACTTCTGCTTGGGGAGCCGACTTTACCGATTGCATTACACAAATCAGTGCAAAATGTATGCATGCAATCATTTTTTTCTTTTTAAATCACTGACAAAAACATAAATCTTCTAGATAAAAAATAATAGTTAAAAACATGCACAGTATAAAAGCTGTGAGGAACAAAGCCTGTGTTCAGAGGCTCATGTCCTTGTAGTGTCACAACCTTTTTTTTCTAATACGGTTTCACAATTAGTTTTCATCTACGGTTTAATTTAATTGCAGTTTAATTTAATGACATTTTTTTTTGTTTAGTTTTCTTCACCCTTCTTTTCCCGTCACTTAAAAATACATGATTCTTACATTGTGCATGGTCTTTGTCTTGTTTTATTTAATTTATACTATATGATAAAATGTGTTTGTATCATGGAGACCAAAGTACATCTATGGATGAAACAAGTCCATAAAAAAAAAGTAATAAAAAAAAAACGACCCAACAACGACATATGCCCAAAGTCTGTGTTGACCCAGTCTGCAAGGGTGGATATTTTGATTTAGCTGAATACATAAATACTATAACTCATAATAGCTTCCACAGTGTATCAAAGGTTTAGGTAAATTTGTTTACTTGTTATTTCATCAGATATGTATTTATTTATTCAAATAAATCATATCAAATAGTCAGCTCAATAAAATAGTCTAAAATTGGACAAGATTCTGAACGAAGGATTGTTTTATTATCTGTCCACAAACTCAGGTACCATATTGGCAAGTGGTGGAAATTTTCAAACGATTACATCCCCTCTTGACACAGCTAAGGATTTTGGAATCACTATTATCACATCGTCAGAGGATGATTAATGATTGGGGTGACCCCTGACCTTCCTTCTACTGCTACCTTCAGGTCACTTATATCAGATATTGTAAAAACACCTGCTTTAAAAAAAAAAAAAAAAGGAACATATCAGTTTAAATTGATTTCCTCCAGGACTTTTCAGAATATGTTTCCTGTAATAGAAAGTGAAGAAGGTGGTACGGGATTCATAAAAGTTATTTGACTTCTTACTGAACAAGAGTATATCAGCATAAAATGGCTAAAAATACTTTTTAAAATGTTTAACAAGAGCCATCTCAATGCATAAAATTGAAGTGAGCTTTGATCTCATAGGATTAAGAATACATCTAACACATGATACCAAATTGTTCTTGTCAGGTGGGCACATTGTGTGTAACTGTGAACAATTATATGTCCAATTACACGTCCGATTCAATTCCATCTTTGTCATCGCTAATGATTCATCAGCAACTGACTCACACAGTCCCATCTAATTTTCTTCTCTGAAAAGAAGCCTGCTGAGCAGAACAAGAAAAAAATCGCTGCTTTAAAAGGTGGATATGGATTCTGCACTGTAGCTCTAAAAATGTCAGCCAGCTCAAAAATGAAAGCTTATTAGTCTCTTGACACTTTAATGCTCGGCTCAAACAAGTCTGTCATAAACTCGCTCTGTGAAATAAAATGAAAAGAAACTGAAATCACAATGTAAACACCAAAGAATTATACAGAGGAAGCGAGTTTCACCTCATATATCCCTCAGGGAGAGAGGGACGCCAGCTTGTTCTCTCCATCTCTCTCACTGACTCTAATATGTAATATCACAGTATGAGAAAACTGCAGCAAAGTCAAATGGCAGAGACTTTTTGTTGTTCCGAGGGTCAAACTAGAAGTTAATATCAGCTGGAAATTATACCCATAAATGCTATTAAACTATTTATTTATACAGTTTAAAGTTACAAGGACAGAGTACTTCACCAGTTGGAGAGCGGGCGACGGCTCCGGGCCTTCACTTAGTGGTTATCTGTAGCAACTAGCATTCAGACAGCGCAAACACCAGAACCGGGAGTCACAGCGGGCTTGTGGAGCGCTGGGTCTAACCTGTGTAACGGCAGCAACAGGAAGTTTGCTGATCTGGCGCGGAGTCGCGACAGTCCCCTGGTTAGTTGATTTTTTTGTATTCTTGTCCTGCTGTTAGATAGTAGTTGGCTTTACTGATGACTAAATTTAGATTGTATGGACCCAGTAGGTGATGAAATGCTGCCCCCTATTTTCTGGACCATGTGGCCAGATGTTGCACCATTAATAAAGTTCATTAAAAGTTTTTCTTTCCCATTCACCCCTGGCCATTGTACCGGAATGACATACATAGTCTAAGAATTGTGGCATTAGAATTAATTGGATGCAAAACTTTTCCATGCCAATGGAATAGTTTAGGCCATTTAAATGACTTTGGTAAAGGTTACGGTGGAAATTCAGCATTTATTGAATCCAGTAGACACTCGTACTTTGCTATAAAAGTTTTAAAATGTTGAACTTTTTTATGAAGGGTGCTTAAACATCATTCACTGACACACGTTTCTGTGCATGTTGGAGACTTTGACAGAAGCAATTTGGCCTCAGTTAGAATCAAGCCATTACAAAATTTGGTTCAGGTTAGCTTTTTGCCATGGAAGTGCTCAAAAATGAACATTTCAATTATGGTACGAATTTTCAATGCAAGGGTTTGGAGTTCAACTCGGGCTGCTGTAGTTGAACTTAGTTGCCATTGTTCTGTTTTATTTCACTGTCACACAATTACTTTGTGTCGTATTTCATCCGTGTAATTACTTTTTCCAATTCCCACGGCCGTGACCTCCCTCCAAATACTGGGAGCTATTGTTGAATTTGTCACTTCAGAGTAGTGGGAGAACTAAATGTCTAAAATCTGTATAACATCAGTACCTTTTCTTGTGGCTCTATCAGAAGCCTACCACAAATTCAGCTTTTAATTTCCCTTGATGAACAACTTAATAAACAGCTAAGAATAAGAATAAAAAGGTTCTTTCAAATGTTTCTTTTTAGCAATGGGACACAAGATTAGATTTAAAAAGTAATGATTCATTTAATTTCCTGAACATTAAATTGACTACAGTTAGTGTGAAATTGTTCTCAATTGTGATATTCCCAAGCTGCACACCTACTCTCATAAACTGATTTGTACCAAAAAAAAACAATCTTAAGAAATTATAGCGCTTTTATAATTAGGAGGAAACTTGAGTTCTTCATAAAAAAATACATTTGGATGTGATTTCATGCGAGAGATTTTGAACGCATAGTGTTTAATGAAAGAATATGTTTTCTAACTCCAGACCCTGCACCTCATTTACACAATATTGTACAGTACATGCTAGTATGTGAAATGATGGTGATTAGGATTTAGGCCCATGTGGAGTTAACCACACTGCCGAGACATACTGGAACGACACTGTGAGCAATGGGAGCTCACTCTGCATAAAAGAAAAGGGAAGGCAATACGAGATAATAATAGATCAACCCGTTCAGAAACGCTTAATTGGGCAGTGCCCCTCGGCGTCTGATACCGACTCAATGAGGCACACTTTAGCGTCTGTATGAGATGCACCGGGCTTTCAACTAACTCCAGTGTAATTATTGTGTCATTATTAGTGGTCAGAGCAACTGACATAGTATAAAAGGTGAGAAAGTCCACTTATGGTGGGTGGTCGCGGAGGTTAGATGGGTCAAACAAGCAAAGGACTTTCGCCCAGGAGACCGTTGTTCGTGTCCTGTGTTAAACCAAGTCCAGATTAACTTATCTGACCTTAGTTTTGTTACGTAAATGCATACTTATTTTACGTACCAAATGTACTTATTTTAACCCAAACCACCATCTTTACCTAAAGCCAAGTTCACACTACACAACATTCAAAGTAGTCAGATCGCTGTACTGTTCACACTACACAACTTGCTGTCTCGTGATTGGGAGTCTGTGGTTTTCACACGACTGACCGGCGACAGGGAGTCACACACCACCAGGAGGAATCCTCGACGAGGTATCCCAACTGTGTTTTGTCATGAAAACACACATGAGAAATACACGGTAAATGACGTGATACCATACGCGAGACACATTACTAATGTTGGTGTTGGTACGTGTTTACAAAATAGCCTGTTTCTACACTCTTTTTTCCTCTGGGTGCAACAACAACTTTGCTTATATTATCTACTGCCTGAATATAATTCAGGCAGGTCTCTACATGCTCAAGATGAATGAAGAAAGCTCATTAGAGTTGTTTGGGAAACCAGATCCTGCCAGCTAATTGGTCTGAGCGGTGAGTGCCATCTTTCAAATTTGGCTTCTCACAGAAAGAAGTAAAAAGCAAACACAGCGACATGAAAATGGGAAAAACACAATATTCATCATGAAAGTAATTATTAAAATGCCACCATCCAATCAGCTGGTTCCCTCAGATGTGATTGTTTTGATGATAGTGTGCACACTGTAGAAGAGTTCATTTCCAAAATGATGCTCATTTTGCAGAAAGAAAGATGTTTCTTACTTGTGTTGTCCACCATCCTTCCATTAAGTATCGATTTTTTCTAGTTTTGTATTTTAGTGGGTGTCACTTCCTGCTAATGGTGGACACCGGGTTTTGTGAGCAGACTTTTAAATAAGATAGATTTGTCTGGGAAGGAGCGGCCGTCAGTCAGTCTCTTCTTGCAGACTCACAGTGCCTCAGAGGAACAATAGGCTGAGAGCGGTGTTTTCCATGCCATTACCAATTAAAGTCATCCTCATCAAATGTGGACTGCGGTCGAATAGGTTTTTTTTTTTTGCCTATGAAGGTTCTTAACTGAGTGAAATGACTCGGAAGTATCTAAGTGGCAG
The DNA here is from genome assembly GCF_015220745.1 of Sebastes umbrosus. Lineage (NCBI taxonomy): Eukaryota > Metazoa > Chordata > Actinopteri > Perciformes > Sebastidae > Sebastes > Sebastes umbrosus. Next base: position 3,851,630 of record NC_051289.1, read on the forward strand.
CCATGATGAGAGCTGGTCCAATTCTCTAAATGCTAAGGAAAGGTTCTTCAATGCTTCCTTTATCATATCCTTTAGCATAGGATGCACTGGACCATCCTTTACCAAAGGAAAGGAGATTATGCCGTCCCACATTTCCTTGCAGCAGCAACATTTAAAGCAATTTGGCCTCCAATCCCGACTTGAATTGTACAAGCTTTGAGTTCGTCACTGTAGCCTACTCATTTTATGTGTTATGAATACAGTTGCTCTAAAAAAAACATCCGTCTGCCATCATGTAAGTACAGTTGGATTCCCTATAAGCACCATGGTTTCTCGTTTCCTTAGTCCTCATGAATTCTCTTTCACATATTTCCTTGACCTCATGACATGTTCCCTTGTGGTCAAGGATAAGTGGTGAGGAGAAGACAAAGGATGTTGAATGTTGGACTACAGCCCAGATCTGCCAAATTCTTCTTGCTCAATATCATGGTGCCTGGAAGCTCTGTCATGTTAAAAGCAGAGCATCACTGCTGAGCTTTGCCAATTTATTCTGAAATTGTTGGTACATGCATTTCTTTTTTTTCATGCAACAGGTGACTAGAACCGAAAATAAAGGGGATGAAAGACAAATTGCTGCTTTAGTGTGGAAAAACAATTACTGATCAAGGCAGGTTGTTATGTCTCTGTCTAGGGGAAACCATAGCATTTTTGTTTGACTCCTCCACTCTTCCCACTCACAAGAACAGCCAGCTGCACAGTATGAATCGAAATTCAAAGTAGCAGTTTGAGAAGAGAAAAACAAAGTGGGAGCTTTCTGGAGCTGACAATCACATCAAAACTATTGACACAATGTCAAAGACAGAATTACTAACTCCTAACACAAGTTTATCCAAATATTTCTGTTCCAAGGGCAGAAAGCTGCTACTCATTGCAAAACACAGGACTAAATACTGGCTTCAGTTGTTGGAAATGGTGGAAAAGGGCAGCTGGGGTTTAAATGGAGTGATGTCAGCGGCTCGTCCAATCCGGAGGCAGCAATCACTTCAAACCCACCAATCACGGGGCACCAGCTGTTGCTCATCACCCTTACACACATGCACACAATCTAAGCAAAAGGGGAGGAGAGAGATATCTTTCAAATCAAACATTAAAACACATTTGATCTAAGGTCCTAACAAGGTGTAGGATCTTGTAAAATAACGGATCTGCTTAGCAAAAAAGGAACATTTCCCTGAAATTAAATACTACATTGGATGATATGCTAAATTTCTTACACCAACCTCATCTAATTATGTTTGAAATGCCTTGCTTTGAATCTCATTCTCATACACGACTGTGAGCTTCGAAAGTTTCATTTCTAACATACTGTATCAACAACACTCTTTGCAAATAATTATTGTTTTTGACTTACATTTTGAATTTTCCCATTTTGTAATTCCTACTGTCACATATAATAAATATCATACAATGGGCAGCAAATGGAACCCTGCCATTATAAATAAAACAGCCATTCATCTTGCAGATATGACAAGCAAAACATGTTAAGAGAAAGGTTCAATTACTTTGTTAACAAATGAATGGATTTGGTCCTCTGGTGTGATATGCATGCAGTTTTCTGTGATGGCATTGCAAAGTGAATTTATCCTCAGTAAATTTCAGTTTGTTCACTCCAACATAAGCAATGCAATATAGTAGATATTAATATGAAAGAAGAGGCAAAGTTGTCCAAAAGCCAGTGAATGTTCGGTACTCTCTACTGTAGATACTATTCAGAAGGAGCAGAAGTTTTCACAGGAAAAAAAAATGTATTTCATTTATAGGATTTTGAGGTGTCAAGTCTTCTTCTCAAGTTTATCAGTTCCCAAGAGCTCCATTTTTAGATTTTCCCAAGAAATCCTGACTCGATGCATGAAGTGACAACTTGTTAACACTCATTATAAACCTAAAACTGCTCTGGCCATGCCTTCTTTATTGCAGCTCTCTTCCACGGATCCAAATTTAAATGTGAGTAAGTAGGTTGAATTTGGAAAAGGAAGCACACACACAACTTCCACCCTTCCTCCCAGTGGGGTTACACTAAATAGAGCGTACACTTTCCAGATGATATTTCTGTAAAGAAAAAGCAATGTGCTGATTTGCTGGAGACAAACACATTTATCAGGTAAGTTAATGATTCAAGAGCGAGAGATTTTGAATTCTGGGTCCACATGGGTCCAGCAGCCTGCTGGTTTACATTCCAGCCATCTGATCAGGGACTGATTTACTCCAGGGGTGCAAGGTGAATGCAATTATCTGTAATCAGCTCCCTGGTAGGATAGAAAATTAGCGAAAAGCACTGCTCATGGTGTGATCATTTACACGTCTTTTATTGTTTCCTATTGGATAATTACAATTACACTATTTTTTCGATATCCAATAGTCATCTGATTGTGTTTTTAGCCAAAGTGGCCAATTGTGAACATCACTGCTTAGACAGCCCTGTCTCCTAAAAATTATGTTCCCATACAACAAAACTGCATTGTGAATTATGTTTCGAAGGAAATGTGTTTTGTTACAGATTATGTTTGTAAAAAAATATAAATGTAGATTGTTTTTAACATGTCACAAAATGTGTAATGATAGTCCGCAAAAGTCTGTGTACGGAGGAGGTGAAGGTGGCGGAGAAGAAGTCAGTGTACAGAGGCGGAGCAGAGGTCCGTGTACGGATGAGGTAAGGTCGGTCTGCATGACATTATGACCGGTTCCCTGGCCACGTCAAAGAAGGAAGACTTGTGCAAGTTTTGTTAGAAAAAAATAAAGAACACAAAGCTAAAGAATGAGGTGTAAAAGTCATTATACTGTCAGTGGTGAATGGAAATGAGTGCAGTCAACAGCCTGAGACGTATGTTAGTGTAAACAAACAAAAGCCACTAGTCTTGTTGCAGGTTGAGGCAAAAACATTGACAGCTGTGCACTGCTAATGCTGGCCAGATGCTTCCAGTTATAGAGGCTCTGAGTTCCTCCAAGCCAAGACACTGACACAAAACACACATATGCAAAAGGCAAAGGTTGTGGAGGCCATCACATTGTTTGCTGAGTATTGATGTGTCTGGTTTTTGTGCTATTTTCCTCATTGTAAACTGCAGGCAATTTTCCAGACAGCAAATACAACTAAATTGTTGTTTTCAAGCACGCACAATACGAACTGAACTAAAAGGATAAGCACTGCTGGGTCCAATGACACCAAACATGTTTTAACACAACTTTACAATTTGCGAATCTTGTGCAAAATTAGTATTTTTCCCAATTTTATGACACAAAAAACAGGCATCTTTGTGAATAACATTTTTAATCTGTAGATAATCAAACTGTCAGCCTTCAAATGATGGCATGTTACAATAAAAAAGTACTTGGAGCGGGCACTTTAAATCTGTAGTGGGCAGAATGACACCTTTCGCTATGCTATTTTTATAAGGATGATTCATAGGCTTTGTGAATGACTCAGAACCTGAAGTGAATGTTGGACTTTTTCCTTGCAGGAGACACACTTAGTCAATTAATCATAGTTCATTCACATCACACTTTAATAGCTATTGAGGTTCGAAGAGTGATGGAAATCACTCAACACACACACGGTGTATCAAGCATTAGCGCCAGTAAGAAAAAGGAAAAGAACCAAAACTGCACTTATGTGGTTTGGAAATCTGAAGTCACTGGCTGCTAAATGCAACTACTAATGTTATGGTTTGCTCAGAAATATCAGTGTTGTATGCTTATGGTTCTTGGTGAGCAAAATAACCAAATGCAGCACATGGTGAATCCTCCCTGATTAACCTGTTAATGTGCCTGATGAGCACTGGCCAGGTGCTCCCGGTTTCACTGAGTAGACAGCCCCGCCCATCAAATAACCTGCAACTAGAACAAGCTGCTTGAGCTGAAAACATATCAACCTAAAGAAAGATGTGCAATCATTTATGTGGCTCTGTAGTACGAAGACATGATCAGAAAGAATGAAGGCCTTTTTTGTCCTCGATTTCTATTATTTCTAATTGAGATATACTTTTATTTCCTTGTGTTTATCACTTTATCCTTGTTGTGAAGCACTCTCTAAGGTCTGTTTTGAGCACAAAGCTAAATCATTCATGACATTTCTGATGTTTGATGACAATTGAGATATCGCTGCCGATCGTGGTTTACAGGTACACGTGATGTATTTATTTATAGCACCGGTGTTATCAAAAATATAACTGTGTGTAGGCCAGCTGTAACTCAGGTGGTAGAGTCAGTCATTAATCGCAGGGTTGGTGGTTTAATCTCCGGTTCCTCCTGTACACATGTTGAAGTGTACTTGAGGAAGACGCTCTGTATGTTTGTATAGGTGTAATGTAATGGATGCATGTACAGGTGTGCCAATAACCCATATTGTGGGAGCTGAAATCAGGCTTTTCTTTGCTTACTCTCACAATTAATGAGTACATGTGCATATTGCTGTCTTTGTGTAGCTTTACCACCAAACATGTGTTTTTGTATCTGGCCTCTGGACAATGTGTGTTGTTGTGTAATGTCTAGCCCCATGCTCCAAACAAATAAGGGGCAGCATTTAACCTCTACCACTGGGTTCATACAATCTAAATTGACAGTCAGTTCTAAAAAAAACACTTAAACTTAAAATCTTCAAATTAAAGGTTATTACATCCATCAAATACATACAGGTACATACTGTACATGACATTTGACCTCTCCATTTAACCCATCCTAACCCCATAACAGAAAACTACTAACTAACAGCAGGGCAAGAATACACAAAATAACACTTCTATCTCATAATCTAATCAAAGTAGTCTCTTGGAGGCAGGGAGGACAAGGCGAGGGTGCATTTCTGCCATTTTAGATTCAATCCAATAAACAAACTACCAAAATGTAGGCCTACAGGGAACCTGTATGTATTATTGATGAACCCTCGGGGCAGCTCTACTTCTTCGTCCTCTCATGTTGGACTGAGGGCTGACTGGACGCTACAGTGACTCACTATCGCTCCTCGAGGTACAAGTGGTATTACAAGACAGGACGGGCTGAGGCTAGCTGGTCAGCACGCTCATTTCAGTAGATGTCTCTGCAACACAATACATAGACGTCTGACACTGTAACCTCTACACATTCTGTTGATCATGTTCATTTTTTTAATGTTTTAAAATTATGGCTATATTTGACACATTGCACCTTTGATAGCTACAATGACTGTAATTTACTGTAAGTGAGAGGACACAGCCATTGGCTATTTGTGGTGAAAAAAACAGTCCAGCAGATTCTGCAAAATTCAATAAGCTACTATAAATCATGATAGTAGTTGTACTCGTGCTATTTTGCCATGAACTGACATGAGAACAACATGACTTCCTCTCTCCTCTATTCAGTTGACATCAAATGCACTCGGGTGCGGCAGGTCATAGCTCAACGACCCCATCAAATACCCCGCACGTATATTACAGCCATTTTGGCAAATGGACAGTAAAAAACGTGAAGAGGGTCAGAGAGCACATTGCAGTTCATGAGCCACCAGTTGCCCATTCCTGAAGATACGCAACGGTCGCAGGTGAAGCAGGAAATGTCCACAAGCTCACGCCTTGCTATCATTTGAGCCAGATGACTCTCTGTGGCCTGATATGAGGCAGAGAGGCGAGACAGAGCTCTTACCCGTCTCTGTGGTGACTAATGGTTCAGACGTTGCTCACTATATCTCCTGGGCAGAAGTGTGTCACCCAATCCAGAAGATCTCAGTGTGTGCAAGCTGGAGGCGCCCATGACATACAAGTTACCCCACACTGTTCTGTAGCCTATACGTCGTGGAAATAGAGTCAATCCTATATCTGTTTTTGAGCTACCATGTAGATAAGATTACTAGTATTAATAATTTCAGTCCATTTGTAAGATATGAATCAACAAAGTCCTTCAGGAAACGGTCTCATTGGTGATTGCTGTGATGTTTCTGCACTGCCTACTGTTTGTTGAAATGTTTCCCACAGGATGAATTGTAATCGCCATCAGAGGTTCAAAGGTTCAATTGCTCTTATACTTTGGTCCAGCACCAACTACCTGGAAAACTAATTATATTTCCATTAATAAGCAACATATGGACATCAATTCATGGGTCACACAGGGAAAGAAGCAGCAATGGTTTTCTAACCTTTTGAAGCACACATGGTGTTAAGAACAGGAAACTAAAAAGGCTTTCCAGAATGGATTTAGGTTTACCTCCGATTGTATTATATGAATATGGTGATAAGATTGGAAAAAAAAAACACAAAATGGAAATGTCATGGAAATCAATTAACTATGAAGCTTAAAGTTCAGGTTCTGCATGCCCAGGTTTCCCTTTTTACATCTATAGCTGTAATCTCAAAGCTGTGGGAAAATATTTCCTCTTGGTAAAGGGGCACATTCCTGCAGGCACACAGCTCAGACACATAAAAGCCACAATGTTTATGGATGATACAATCTTGGCATGATTGGGCCATAGGTAAGGAGGAGAGGATTTAGAAAACCTCAATTAGGTGCGGGTGTAGTGTGGGGAGAATTGCATTCGGAGTGGAGGGCTAATGCTTTTTACAATGGGTCACAAATGGAGGAGAGGGGAGAGCAAAGAGGTAGGCCCCGATACCACTGATTGGCCTCAATCATTGCGGGTGATTGGGAGAAAGGATGATGGAGGGCTTGCAGGAGACTGTCCTGCCCTTTCCTCACTCATCGTTCCCCCGCCTCGTATACATTCATTTATTTGTGTCAGGGACATTCAGTGTACTGAGTGGACGTATAGATGTAGACATACAAAAAGCAATTTAGGTTGCATTTGTAGTGTTAGTGCAGTGTAGTATAAATGCAGCGTCCTGTCAATACCGAGAGGAGCAATAAAGCTAAAGTGACAAGGGAGGGAGAATTTACCGTGCATGGCAACCTCAATAACTGCCTAAAAGTGTGCCACATTTTTGCCATTATGTTTAAACTGCTCCGTAATGATCGGCTAATTTTCCAGAACAAGGTGGTCGCATGCCTGATGGAATACAAGCAGTACACACAATGTTGCTAACAGAGCAGAGCGAGCTCAGACAGTGACCTTGAAATTGTCCAGGGAGACGGTGCGGGCAAGCAGAATACACAACACACCCAGTCACTCTGCAGCTAATGAGCGAGTACATTGCTCAGCTTTATCTTCTTAATTAATGATTGAGACGTGACTCGTCAGTTCCTCCTGGATATAATGCGCGTCAGCTCTGCGGGGATGTAGCAGGGAACAGAAGCGGGGACTCGTGAGGGAGTCAAATTTGTAATAAAAAGCAATTATCAGGTGAGAGGTTGTGAGGTGTAAAAATAAAAAGTGACTTGATTAAATGTACTATTATTAAAATATGCATCTTTTTATCGAGTTCATTAAAGTTGCTGTGAGGAACTTTTAACTGGTTATAAAACAGTCTCAGTTTAATACTGATGCCTCTATATGGCCTACATAAGTAAACAAGACCATCAGCACGAAGACTGGCTTTCCCTTTAAAGTTATTCCTAATGCTCGTCATCGGTGCCACCGTGTCGGTCCAGTGAAATCAGACAAAATCATGCAGGTTCACTAGAAACTCCTTCAGCTCAGACTCCAGCAGGGCCTCCAACAGCGACCAGCCCATCGTGTACAGACCCAGATCTGGCTTCGCTGCCGCCATCGACCTGCAGTCGGAGCTCTGGGAGAGGTGGAGAGCTCCACACTTTGCAGTAGTGGCTCCTCCTCTTCCTTCCCGCTGGGAGTCAACACCGACACCACGCTGCTGGAGGCCCAGGCCGTATTGTTGGGCCCGCTGGAGTGAAGGGAGGCACGGGAGAACGAGAACAGGTCTGCTGGGGCAGACTGTCAGACCCTGTAGCAGCAAAATAAGAGTTTTTCTAAAGGGAATCTGGTGCTCGGAAACACTACCGCTTTTGTCCACAGGGACCGCCAAAATCAACACTAAATTAAAGTTCCTCGTAGTAACTTTAAGGTTCACAGCAGTGCTTGTAAACAAACGTCACATGGACTCACAAGGATCTTATGCATAAGCAACTAAACTAAACATGAAGAAATATGTTAAATTACTGTCCTTTTCAAACTGGCCCAAGTTATCAGATTTCACCATCACGTCTCGAGTTAGTGCACCGGCCTATTCAAACCAAGATGAAGTTTTAAATGCTGCAGAGTTTAAATCAATTCAAACATTCAAGTGTGAATGCTCTCTATGTGTTATGTAGATGAACCATGTGTGTTTTTAAAGCTATACATTCATGATATAACTACATAGTCTGTGGTTGAGCCCTCTAGAGATGTCATGAAGTGAATTCCACAAGATTATTTTTGCCATTATTGCCTCATCAGATAATTGAGAGTAGAGACTGAGAGCAACACAGGAAATGAACACTACATCTCAGACTGATGGCTCTACAGGACACTCTGGCATTTGTTGTTGCTTTTGTTTACTGGCTACAAGATGTAAGTTTTCTCAAGAGAGTAAGATACACAGACCTGTTGTTGTACAAGCAACACATCAAAAGTTGTGCAGGTTCAACATAGAAGGGTGGCAGTGATGTTTGACACAATATACTCTAAGTCGGTCTGCTTCAGCATTGATTCAGTTGAGTGGAATCAGCAGCTGCTTTGATTTTTTCTATTTTTACATGTAAGTAGAAACTCTCTTACTGTTTTACAGTTCCATACTACGTACTGATTCTGACTGGGTTTTCAGTATGAGGTGTTGTGGGACATATTTTCCATGATAATGCATCACAGATAATCAATGAATGTGTGAAGTGTGTGAAGGTTAACCAACAGGATGGGGTGATTTCTGTGGGTATGATACACTCTTGTTTCGTTTGTCTTACAGAGAAATAATTAGAACTTGTCTCTTTTTACTCTGAGTTCAGTCTGCTCCATGGACCAACTCGATTAACTTGTACTCAACTTAATTTTACAGTAAAACTTTATTACATTGAACTCTACCCGATTTTGTCTGAATTTATTATGTTGAGAATAATTCTAAAGTGTGGTAGGGAACCTGAATACATCTGGCCCAGCTGAAGGTTTTCCTCCCACAGTGTTTCACACTGAAGTGTTCCAAAATGAAACACTCAAACATGTCATTATGTTCTTTGCAGACTAAATTTGGTTGGTTTTTGAGGGTGAGTTTGAAGGACACTTTTGTCCCTTAATGCAATGCACAATTGTACCGAGGAGCCACCTACAGCAGAGGACATTTAAAAGAAAGTGTGGAAGCATCAGAAATAACTTTAAAAAAATGTAATTACTTTTATGTAATAAAAGAAAAGAATAAATGCAACTTGTTTTTGTTGAGTTTCCTGAAATAAATTATGTCTTCCAAAGTCAGTATCTATCGCCTCATGTTACAAAAGTACAAAATAGTAAAACACATTAATTTATTGTATATTAACTACCAAAACAATATACTATGTACATACTATGTAGCTTAGCAGCCTATACTATATGGTATTGGTATTTTTTTGTAGGATGAGAAAGCCTCTAAGAACAATAAAGTGGATCATAAATAGAAACAATATAAAAAGCAGAATAATATTCAAAATAGATGCTCTGCATTGGAAATACCTTCTGAATTGCAGTCCTTAATTTTAGATCACTGACGCACCAAAATAAATGAGAGAGAGAAACTCAGTGAGCGACTGTGAATGAGGCAAAGAGTCAATATAGGAACTGAGGGAGTCACTGTGCTGAAGTATCATCTTTTATCTTAATATAGCTGCTGAGGTAAAAATTTCCTCTCAAACCTATGAAAAAGAAAGCTGTTGTTTTCCTGTCAAAAATACATTAAAATGTATGTTTGTGTTTCTCGCAGATTTATTGCCATGGGAACACAATAAAGATGGCTCGTCTATGAATAAATCATAGAACAGTGGGTGACAGAGAGAGGGCGAGAGGGACAGTGGAACAGGTACCTGTCTATCTGCTGTCACATTGTGAGGGAACATACACACAACAACAAGCTGTAATCAAGTACGTTATAACTGAATAGCACGTTCTGACCCAATGCACTTAGTGTTCCTATAGAAATACAGCAAACGTTGTGCATAGATAGCAGCAAAACCGTCGCAAAGCAAATGTCAGTCAGCTCACGACGCATATCGATGACTGGCACAGCTTCACTGTCAGATGTTATCTTTCTTTTGTTATGAGCGGACACAAAGCGGAAAAATCTTTTCAAAACAAGTCAGCAGCATTATTATTATATCACATGATTATGTTATTTTGGATCAATGTTGAAAGTGAGAGGGAGAGAATTGATTGATCCGAAATGCTGCGGGGATAGATAAACATTGATGGCTCTTTCTTCATTTGTAAACAGTTACAGAGAGATTATTTTTATTATTTATTTATTTTTAAATCTGTAAGGGATAAGTGTCATCAGAAGTAACTCTATAAAAAATATGACAAGGCAAAGGGACTTCAACCAAGTCTATTATCTCTTATATCAGGACCCCTTGGAGTGTATTATTGTGCTTAAACCATAGCCACACCTTGTTCAATTTGTCATTCCCTTATTAAAATATATGTTTGCTGTCAGTTTGAGCCATGTTTAGACTCACCATGGATGCCCTGCAGTTTAATATACCTTGCACCTTGTGTGATGTCTTCTGATTGTCTGAATGCTTGACAGCCAGCCAATAAGAAACAAGGTTTTCTTTGGCTGAAATGTCCATGGATGGAATGAATGAGGATTCATATATTTGTGACATCAGGGCCACATGGTCTTCTTTCACAGGATCACCTCTCTCCTTACCCTCCGTTAACACATGCAGACTTAAAGACAGGATGACAGCCGTTGTGAATTGAACCCCCATACACGTACTGCTGCCAGCCAGCCACGGAGACTCAATATTAAAAAAGTTGCCCAGCTGTGGAGGTGGTGAAAGTTTAAACTTTTGGGAGAGGCAATCCAATAGCGTTTGGTTTGATTCCCATGGGGAACAGAAGCACACAGAGTTACTTAAATTTGAATAAGAAAAAAATAATCATGCCCCGGACCTACGGACTTCAGAAGCAAGAGACAAACACTTTTAAATCCATATGCATGAAGGCGGTGTCACAGCTGCAGTCCAGTCGGGCTGGAAACTACCTTCCTGCTCATTGTAGGGAATAATCATTTTCAGCCTGAAGTTGTACAGTATCATATACCTCTTATTGTTTACAAGACAAACCAGCTCAATGGCTTTATGAAAATTAATTTGGTTCTAAGATCATTCCCAGATGGATTGAATGTTTATCTTCAACTTCAATAAGCCTGTGCGTCAGAATGAGAGCTTTGCAAGGTAATATTCAGGTCAAACATAGGTACCACCATTATGCAAATGGTCAGAGAGGACATCATCCGTGTAAGACTGTTTTTTCCTAAAACAACCCTGAGGGGTTGTTTAACAAGGGCTGCAAAGCGAGAACACGTGCCTGTGTCACTGTGCCGGAGTGTGTATCCCTGCTAGCTGTGCATTATCCATTCTGCTGCTGGATTAATGGGGCAATTGATCAACGGCAGACTTGTGTATCCCAGAGAACGGCTGATCACTCACCTACAGCAGGGCCCGACACAGGAGCACCAATCAGCACTGCAACAGCCAGAATGATTACAGACGCATGGCTGGGCCCTCGCAGCAGAGGAGCCGTCGCCGACTCCCCTCCTTCTCTGACAGCCTGACATTGATAGGGGAAGGAGCCACGGCGGGTATAGCACAGGAGAAGCCGAGGATAGGTTCAACAAGGCAGAAACTAACAAGGATGAAAACACAGGTGTAAAGCTCAATCTCAGAGCCGAGGGCATGCTCCGAGGGAGAGAAATGCTCCTCAGTGCCGTCAATGTAATGATGTACACTTGAAGAGACATCACAGTTGATCATATAGATTGAGATAAAGATAGAATCAGTTTGAATCAATGTCTTCTGCTGGAATGGAGCGTCGGATATGGGGTGACTGTTTCTGTTTATTGGTATTCAATAGGCGCATGTCCAACTATCTCTCAGACTGGAATCAGCTCAATCACCTGCCTCGCGTGGTGAATAACAGACAACTGATTTAAAGCTGAGAAAACATCACCTGGATTTGTGACTTTCGGCACAAATTGTTATTCACTAAGAGTGTTCTCAGATAATGCCCCACCTCCCACATCACTATGTCAAGGGACTACAGATATGGGGAAGGTAAAGGGGAAGTGTAAAGGGTTTGAAAGAGAACTAAACATTTTGAGCCACAGTTTCTTAAAGCTAGGGTTGGTAATCATGAGAAATCAGCAAGAGTACGCCGGATGTTAAAAATGATCTAACTGAAAAACCCAACCCAGTGTTGCCAACTCTTTTCCAATGAAAGTAGCTAGCAGCACTAGTTCCAGGATTCCCTAAACCTGGCAAGAAAGTCGCCAATTCGGCCACACTGACAGCCCGTCCCTTCAGGCCTCCCTCCAAAGCCACTCCCCAAAAAATTATCATAATGAACGTAAACAACGGACATGGGGACAAGGCTGTTACTAGTACTCACAGCCTTCAAGCTAGTCAGTCAGGTAGCCCGTCCAATTACTTCATTTGGGCCGAATGAGAGCATTTGATTTATTGATTGCTGTATGCATGTAAAGATAATTTTAAAGGCCTTATTGATTACAAAAATAATAATAATAATGTGGCTTTTCCTGTAAAAAATAAAATAGTATATTTGTTATTTAATCAGTTTAAAAAATTTGGTCCAAAATTAATGTTTTGTTTATCTCTGTGGAAGATATCTGACATTCGGTTATCACTTCTAACAAGGCTTGTGAGCCAATAGCAAAACAACGCTGGTATCACGTGGTATCTCTGGGTCGTCAGTTAGTATGGAAAAAACGGATAAATGGCTGAGATTGACGGCAACTGCCTATATAAAATGGTTTTGAAGAAGATTACCAACCCATAGCTCTGAGCACATTAAAGGACAAGTAAAATGTGTGATTTTAATATAAGGGCTGATAGACACTAAAACACAATCTTTAGTAACACAGAAGCACTAAAAGCATGATTGAAGTGGTCACGAGATCACCATTTTTCATTAGTCTCCGTTCTTGCTCCTAAGCAGCCCTCGATGTGCTGTCCTTGCACTGCACTTCCCAGCAATCACATGTCCATCACCAATAAAATATTGTGCTCTCAGAGCTGAATATTGCTCTGAGATGGAAGACAGGGAGCTGTAACCCTTCACAATGCTCCGCTATAATGCAGTGTTGAGTTTTGTTGAGACATTCAATCAATGCCGGAAATGATCGCTTGAACCAGTTTATTTTATTCTACTGTATATTGTACAGTAGCTTTCACACCGAGCACAATGGAGGCAGGGAAGCCGGATGATAATGCGATGTAATGTAACGAGAAGTGAAATGGAGGAAGAGAGTGGCTTCAAGTTGCAAACCACATAAGCTTTTGTCTGGGTTGGGCGGAAGTGGAGATGCACTTTATCTTGGGTTCTGTGGTGATGCAGTTGGAGTTGCCATAGATGCTGCTAAACGGAGGGAAATCTGTCTCAAGGACCTCCAAATCCAAACCAGTTTTTACGAGAGGCTTAACTGACAGTTTTGTGGACTGTAGACACAAACAGAGCCGTGCAACTGAGAAATGCAACTCTTTTATTTGAGCTGGATTGAGTCTCTTCCTTGTGTGTTTTATGATTGTACAGGATTTCCTGTCTATTGTGTTTTATTTCTATTTGAACTGTTACTGGTGTGCTGTCTCGGCCCAGGTCTCCCCTCAGAAAAGAGATTCTATCTCAAGGGTGTTCCTGGTTAAATAAAGGTTAAATAAATAAAATAAAAACATGATGTTTGAGGAGGTTTTAATGGTTATGTACCCGGGGCTGTTTAGGGACCAGTATTTATCCGATGTGGAGCAGCAGAGGAGGATGGACTGAAGAATAAAGAGCACAGCAGGATGTGGAACAGCTAAATTCCTTCATTAATTATAAAGATAGGCTATTGAAGCTGGTTTGTGAGTTAGCTAGCATGCACTCAATATTTTTCTATTAACAACGGGTAAAATGACCATGTGTATTGTGAAACCGGTCGCTCCCAATAATGAATCGACAGAGAGTGATCGCCCAATTTGCAGTTCCCCTTGGCTCTACAGAGCACATATCGTCTTTCAGCTCATCATTTTGGTTTACAGGCCACGACTTCACCGTTTTGGTTCACTCCTACTACTGCAGCAGCAGGCTGACAAAGATAGCGACTTGCTGGTGAACATATTGGAGCATTTATTAGCTAAACTGACATATATTTCCCTCAGGGGTTGGTGGAGACCAAACCAGAGCTAAAAATGAGAGAGAATAACCAACCCGTTCAACGCAACTCGTCCAATACCTCCGCTTAGTCAGTGGATCTCTGCGTTTGATACCAATGCACAAAGGCACACTTTAATGTCTGTGTGAGACGCACCGGGCTTTCGACTATCTCCAATGTAAACCCATCCGCATCATTATTAGACGGTCAGAGCAACTAACGTAGTACAAAGAGTGAGAAAGCCTGCATAGGGTGAACAACTGGGGAGGTTTGATGGGTCAAACAAACACAGGACTTTCACCCAGGAGACCGCAGTTAGTGACCCATGTGAAAACAAGAATAACAGCAAGAATTAATGGCAAACTGAAAGAGAAGACTTTAAACCAATAGTAATTAGTGCAGCTGAGGAGTAAGATGCAGAGCAACTGTGGCTTTAATCCATGGAAGATTCAGGTAATGTATGGGCATACCAATGACATGAGTACATGTCAATTTAAATGAATCAAGAACTAGATTTCAGAGAGCCTTTAAAACATTCTAACAAACTTGGTCAGCTAAGAATTTATCAAGAATAATATCAAAATGACTGAAGAAACATTGGAACAGTGTTGGAACAAACTGATTTAGAGAGTGTGGATGAGGAGAGAGTAAATCGTTCAAGACGGAGGGGTGGGATATTGAAAGGCAGTTGCCATAAAGAAGCCCAGGTATTGATTACCTGGTTAAATAGAGCTACAGTCAGAGTATAAACTCATTAGACAAACTGAGATTGAATCTGTTTGTGTGCATGTGTGGAGTAAAAGAGGAGCAGAAAGAAACAGACAGTTGTTTAGAATGAGCTGAAGAATGGCTCCCTATACTATCTGTAACACTCCTGTGATGTGCTGCTTCTCTTAAAGCATACCCCCCCATCCCTCCCTTACATCCCATCCCAGCCTCGGCAGAAACCCTCTGTTCTGTTCACTGTGCCGACCCAGCCCTTCAGTGGACTGTGCCATTTGATCCATGCAGAAGATGATTCACGCTCTGCGATCTGGGGAGTAAGAGCAGCCGAGGAATCCCTCTTTCTCTCCCTCCCACCCTCCACATCCATAATTCAGCATTTGCGCCTTCTTCCTCCCTCCCTTTCCCTTTCCCTCTCTCCTCTCGTCTCCTTCCTCCCACTGCTTTCGATGCTGCTGCTGCTGCTGCTGCTCAATGCCGTGTGCACTCCAGCACAGCATCCACAACCTCAAGTATCAGTCGTCTGTAATCCACCCATCTGGAACGCTTCGCCAAGCGGCACAGGTAAGGTGAGAGCAAAACAAAGTGCTACTTTTCCTTCATGGATTCCAGAGTTTGTGGTGTGTGAAATATATGACGGCTGCATGCATCTTTGAAAGTCTTGTGGCTGATTCGCTTCCTAATTTACTGCATAATTTACCTTTTTTTTTATGCAACTAGATGATTTTTTTGGAGCAAAGACTTGGTGGAACTGTTGCTATGGTAGCTAAGTGAAGCAGCCAAAAAAATTAAAAAAAAAAGTCTGTGGTAACACATCAGGGGGTACATTAGAAATTGTTGGAGCGTTGGTCGTTGGCATGCAATAAAGTTTAATGTCCCCATGTGAGACACTCATCCCACCATCCCCATCATACACACACACATGCACCTCCACACACACACACACACACACCCACGCACACACACACACACACACACACCACTCAGTCATTCTGCAGGCTGCTCTACCTTTATCCACTCCTAAAGTGAAAGAGTGAAGCTTATCATGTGAGTTCAATCACTGGACTTTTGGTGGAGCTCAAAGAAAAGTGGACTATGTTGCTTTTCCTGACAGAAGCACACTAGCAGGATGAAACCCTACTGTTTTATGTTTTATGCTGTATGGACGTATCCTGTAGCGGACTCAGGCTTTACAGTGTGGTTTGATTTTTTAGATATATCCTATGGCTGTATTGTATATACGCTTTTGATCAGATATCTGCGTGTTTTGCATTTGAAAAATGCATCTTGGGTCCCACTTTTGATATGCAACATGTCTATAAATGGAAATTCAAATGGGCTTTACATGGCATTTGGTCATTTTTTTAACATTTATCTGTTTTTTTTCCTGTAGAATTGTTTGATTTAAAACAAAATATGTTCAAAAAATTTAAAATTTGGCAAAGCTGAAGAGGATTCTGGGTGCTGAATAACATAATATTGTGTTAAATGTGTCTTAAAATCATAAAACTTCATGTCAGCAAGAATAGATGTTTTCAAGCTGAAAATATCTGAGCGTTTATTTTCAAGGGAATCTCTGTCTGTCTCATTCACATGTACGCACACACGGAGCAGTATGGGGCCAGAGATTGATTTGTGAACCTTGCCTGAGGGGAGTGAATTGATTTGATGCACTGTGGCATACCTTTATGTTATTTTTGGTGTTGACTTTCCGTTTCATAATGCAGCAGGTGTAGAACAGGATGCTGGAGAGAGCAAAAAAGGAAAAAGGAAGTGAGACAGACGATGTGTAATATATCAGTGAGACTGGCTGTTGATGTGCTGGTACATGAGAGAGCGTTGAGGTGCACTGAAGCCGAAGTCTGACGCAAGATTGTCAACACAGCTGGATTTCAAAGAGGCTGGTTCACATCGGGATGCTGTTGAAATTTTTGGAATTTGGTGAGACAGGAACACAAAACAAAAAAACAGTGCTGTTTACTGTGTAAAGCAGCCCATGAAAAAGCAGATTTAACCATTCTGACACTGTAATTGATTTGGACTCTTTCTCATATTAGTTTTTTTCATGATCAAACACTTTCATTTCCTTGCTTTAGGTGACATTTGTGCCCACGCTCACTGCGTCTTACACTGTAACACATTTTCACTGCTGGTGAACTGCATTGTTAAAGGCTGAGGTGCTCATGCTCGTTGATAGATGATGATGATGATGATGTGAGACCAGTTGCACAGTGGGGAAAACGTTGCCTTGGCTTATTAGCTTTTAGAAAAAAAAGGTGCTTCGATATTAAAATGTCAATGTTGGCCATTGAAAGCATTCAGCTATTGAAAAGTTAACATAGCATATATTTATATTTGCTGCACTGGACAGGTTTTCATTGAGTTAGCCAACAAAAATATTCTTTCTGGCAACATTTTTAGTGCTAAATTGTCACAGCTGAGCTGCTAATCGGTCTATACAGAGGTGTTTATGCACTACACTTCCAGGACATCACCTGTCAATCAATCAGTGTAAGTAGATGTCTTTTTAGCTTCTATTTTTTGTTGTTTTTTTTCTGTAATGGGGTCATTACGCCAAAGCTAATGTTGCACCTTGCAGATGCTGAGGCTTAATTTACATTTGCAACACAGGATACATGATTCCCTGTGTTATTTTAGCCACAGCACTTTAATGAAGCCTGGATGTAATTACACTTCATAATGGACTATTTTTAGCTTTAGCAGACTGAGCTCTCATGTTACTGAGCTTCAGGTTGATGTGTGGTTACATCAGAGCACTCACATGAGGAAAGCACTATCAGAGTTTGTGGCTTGCAGCTCTCTATCTCTGTCTAGCTCTCTTTACAACCACGAAAAGTGAGCAGGCTAAGACAACTGAACTAAGAAACCGCGTCCTTTCTGTCTCTGTTTCAGCACTATGAACAGTGCTGCAACTATATACGCACCCTCTACCTTAGGGCGTCAAATACCAACGCTTTGTCACGTCCGTCAGCGTTGGATACTGATGATTAAGGCACCCTTAAGCGTCGGTATGAGAAATTGTTGGGTCCAACAAACACAAACTTTCATCTAGGAGGCCACTGTTTTTGTCCCATGTGTCACGTTACAATCAGCTGATTGTTCATGTGTTCCTGTGTTCACAACATTCAGTGTCATTTTCACTGCACAATCGTAGTAGTTTTAAGCCCAACTATGTTGCTTACTATAGTGGTTTTATTGCCTGAATCTAAGCACGTGTTTTTGTTTATTTGACAACATTAAGCACGTGGTTACTACGGCCAAAAAGATGACGCTGAGGGGTCTGACAATACGTCAGTGTATGGCAAGTTGGGATGTTGCCTCTACACACAGCAAACAGCGCTGTCCATGGTTCCAAAACATCGTTCACGTGATAGGTTAACGTCAAATTGCATCGCAGCAGTGAGTGGCAGTGGGAGACGGTGACCCATATAATTTGCCTCATTTAAAGCACAAGTTTTGAGAATTCTTATATGTTTGGGACAATAAATAAACATTTGAGTGACAGCACAATGATCCAACCAAAAACATCTATATTTTTTGAGTACAAGGCCTATTTAATGTCCACTCTTTGTCTACCAACTGTTCTGCTTTAAGTTCTCCAGACCTCCATATGTCCATAACTCCATAAGATTGTTGTAATGATAACAAATCAGTTTATTTTTTTGATTTCCAGCAAACCACTACTGCAACCAGTCACAGGCCATCTCAGTATTTTTCCTTGAATCAAACCAACCCACTGAAGTAATACAGACAAGCACAGACAAGCAAATAAAAAAATAAAAAAAATCACCCTGACAAGTCACCCTGACCTCTTGCCCTCATGTGAATGATTACTGCGCTCTCTCAGTAGCAAAAGTGGAAGTGGCGTGACATTGTTAACCTGCTGCTATAATATCTAATGAGCAGATGTAGAAGGGTGTTCATGCTGGTGTTTTCATACTTGTACTGACTTTTGGAATGACATTAATTTGTCCTTTTACAGTAGAAGTTGGTCAAACAATCAGTCAGACTGACATGCAGGGCTGCACAACACCTTGTTTAAATTTATAAGATGTCTGTATCATCTTATCTCCGAGCCTCTGTGACCCTCCGGTACTTATCACACCTGTCTTTGCGCAGATCTACAGATGCATTTACATGTGTATAACTCCAGTTTAAGATATAGTACAAAGCTTGAGGAGCAAAGATTGTAGTTTACGTGCCATCTCCTGTCAAAAGTAAAAACACTGGTTTCTTTTAACTATGACCACGATCTTCCCCTAACCCTATGTACTTTTAATTGTTTATAAAACTTATAGAGGTGGCAGATCAGAGAGCACGGTCATATGAGTCTTATGAGTCTTCTTTGGAAAGGAAAATATACCACAACATTTGTATCACAAACCACGTTCGGCTTTGCTTAATTAGACATTGATAAATTATTAAATCTTGACCTTGCACAATTGTATCCAGGCCACAAGAGGTTCAGGAAATTTCATTATGCGAATGAAATCATGAAACACAGAGGCTGCGGCGTAATTCATTAATATTAAACATAATGCTGCTCTTGTTTGAATAGGGCTATTAGCAACGGATGGTCTGCATCTGGGTTTCAGAGTTAACAGGATTCCATTGTTGCGCTTTCCATATAGCTGTTGATTAAAAATGCCTCCAGCAGATGCGTGTGATTACCCAGCTGCTACCTGATACTGGAATACAATAAGCATAATAGTGGCAAAGCTGTGTAGTCCAATGACTTTGATTATTTTTCTTTTGCTAACGTCACAAGTCAGCTTGACATAAAAGTTTAAATGAGACCAAAATGAGAGTTTGAAAACTGAAATGGATTCAAATTCAAAGCAAAATATGTTGATTTTCTCACATTTTTACGATAGTCTTAAAATAACTCAATCTCTCCTAAACAGATTTGGTCAGTGAAGGCCAAATTGTTCTCTTCTCCATACAATCATTCAACTCTTGCTTTATTCTCTCTCTTCAGTCTGTGCACAATAGATTTTCTTCAGATGGAAAAGCTGCCAAAATGTCTTTCGTTTGACATGTCAAACTGTGTTCAAAAGAATCTCTTTCAGACACCGTTTTGGAATAACACGCCGGACCATCGATAAAACTCAGACTCAAAATGCCGTTTTACTTTCAGTCGCCTGAAAGTGCTACAGTAAGAGCAAACACGTAATTCATCATTGACCTTTACTGACATGATGTGGATGAAAAGATCTCAGCAAATAAAGAAACTAATTTGGCACGGCGCTGTTTGATCAAAGACATTTAATCTCATGTTCTTGACTGCATTACATATTACATAATGCATATATATAAATGAACAAAAAGCTCAAAAAGAAACTGAATAGAAATTAGTTTCTTTATTTGAAATATTAAAGTAATAGGAGTGGGAAACCACGTATAATGCCAAAAGTGAAGACATGTATTAAAGCTTCTAAACAGAAAAGAAAAAGGAAACACGTTTTTAAAGTGTTCAGCCCTGCAGTGTTCCACCTTTTGAGGTTTTGCTTGCTTTAAGTTTAAAAAAAAAATAAACGTCTCCCGTGGGAACGTGATGGCACTGAATCCTCTGAGTGTGTCTGGGGAAGTGCCCTTTAAAAGATAACTTTGATGGCATTTCTTCATCATTAGTCAGCTGGAAGTGAAAAGACAGAAAAGATGTGTGAGAGGAGGTGTACCAAAAACAAAAAAAAAAAAAAACAACAGTTCCAGGCAAACCCGAGACGCCTTTATTTTGTATACACCTTCACCTGCAGCTGAGCCTCACTGATTCACACATCTGTTCGGTGCTATTTTAGGGGTTATTATCACCATTTAGTAATGAACACCAGGTTACTTTACGCAGTATTTAAACCAAACTGCACATTTAGAATGTCTAGCTGTGACTTGTGTGAGCAACTTTTTATTTTTTTGATGATTTCCACCTGCTTAATATTCTGCTGGGATACATCTGTGGCCAGGCAAATCGACCTTTGATATTTACAGGCTGTAGCCTGTTGGGTCTGATTTCATTGATCCCCATTGATTCATTCCACATGGGGCGTCTCTCGGAGTGTGTTTACTTTGATCAATGGGTCTAATGGGTAAATACAAATTTCTTGCTATCTTTCTCCTGCTTCAGCCAGTCCATACTAATCTCCTCGTACGGCCTCAAGGTGATAACATATTGCTAAGATACTAATCTCTTCAGTTCTAGAGGGTAAGTCGCTTTTCTTTTCTTTCAATTTCTTTTTCCTTAGCTGTCTCAGTCCAGCTTATATTCTTTCTTATGAAGATGGGCGCCATTAAGAAGATGATTCTCTTAGAGATTTCACAGGAATGTAGTCAGGTTGGCTCAGTGTGGGAGGTGTTCTGCATGAACACTTCAGGTGGGAAAATCACAGTTTAATGCCACTATAGGCTGCAAAGCCCTAATGTGGCTGGAGGAGTGAATGCTGTTTCCATACAGCCCTGTGGTGGCACTGTTTTCCCATCATTGATCTGCAGAGAGATACTTCATATCTCCACTGAGCTGTTGGGGATAAATACAAAGCAAAAGAGAGAGTGATCTATCTATCTATCTATCTATCTATCTATCTATCTATCTATCTATCTATCTATATACAGTATATATATACACACAGTGATGGAGAGAGAGACAAATGGTGTTGTCTCAATTGTGTCAACATAATAGGATGCAAATATTTTGATCACAGTCTGTTTATTTCGTTAACGTTTCACAAAAAAACATTCAGACATTGACAGATTGGGCTCATCTATAAACACATGCGCCACAAAAGTTTTTTTTTCTACAGTATGAAAGCAACTGCTGGAGACATCTGTGGGGACTCCACACAAACTCAAACAAGTTGAACGTGTGCCACGTGATAAGTTAATATCATCAAATCATCATCAGGGATTTGATTAAAGAGTAAAACTGTAAAAAAGATAGTTTATAGGTTTGTGATGGTTCTGTATCAATATCATAAAGTAGCTTTCTATCTTAACATAAAAACCCTTTAATTTGCAGCTCATGATGGTGACAGATGAAAGAAAAGTGCAAGTGAGTTGAATACATTTTGCAGTTTCCCTTCTTTCAGGAAAGACCACCCCGACATGGAAAGTGACTGCAAAAAGATTTGAATCAAGTTAATCAGCAAACGTAAAATCATCATTTTAAAACACATTCAGTGATTTGTTATGGTGGAGACAGTATTTGTGCTGAGTTTAAGCATCTCAGTAACTTCACATGCAGATTTATGATTCCTAAGTCGGCCCTCTGCACACATTGCTCAGAAAAGAAATGCTCCAGATAAAACTTCTCACTAAATAGCGCATGCATGTGCGTTTATCTTTATACGCCAAAAAATAAAGAAGAAGAGGGCGAGCATGTGGTGCTTAACCCTGTCGAACAGACATAAAGGCTGTCATGATAGGCCTTGACAGCATAAGGTGATTTTACGTACACCACTGACATCTAGAATGCTGCACTGGCGAGATAAAGCCTCCGTTTAAATTGCCTCCAATTCTAAATTAGCTCTGAATCTAATAACTGCTTCCATGATTTTCTTTTCTCCACATGAGAAAAGTCATTATCCGGTATCAGCACAGTATGTCAGCAATATTGCCAGCTGTAGCGATGCAGCACTTTTGGTATCAGGTCAGAAACTTTTGACAGCATCTGGGCTTGTCAGCTATCAGTCTACTCTTTTAAAGATTAAAAAGGACCCACGGGGGCATTTTCACAACTTGTTCTGGCCCCAAAATGTAGCAGAGAGCAGCACACAACAAACAGCAGCAGTTACAGTGTGTGTGTGTGACCTAATTTTATCATAATCTGCCCTGCACTGAGCCAGTTCCCTAAAAGCGCCACGGAATAACTGCATTTGTGAACATGGAAATTGAAAAGCTGCCACACTGAAGGTGCAAAAAACAGCTCATCTCAACAAGTCATTTTCTTGAAACGGTACTCTCCTGAATACAAGTGGCGAGTGTCTCTGGTTTCCAAGGCAATTTAACTTAAAGAGTTCTCGTGGATCGATCGGCGTCTGGAAACGAGTGGAGTGGGCTGCCTTGTGTCAAGATATTGACATGAAACAAATCATTGCATTGTAAAAATGAAAAATGCCTGTTTTCCCCTGAAGAAGAACATTTTTTATTGGAGTATTATCTGCTTTAATTTCCCTTGTTTCAAGTGTCTGGTATTTGAGATTATTTAAAGTGGAAATACACTGTTTTTTTTTTTGCTTAACTTATCATTATGAAGTAAATGTTGATTGCACAATGTAATGGCTGTAGAATAATGACACCATCTGCATTTAGTTTGGTTGCTTTAATCCTCACTTTCACTATGCACTTCTGTCTGCCACCAGGTACGATCTCCCGAGACAGCCCTGTCTCCTAAAAGTTACATTCCCATGCAACGATACTGCATTGTCAATTACGTCTCACGGATCACAAATACATTTCTAATGATAGTCCACATATGGAGGAGGTTGGGGTGGTGGATAGGCCACTGTTCATGTCCAGTGTGAAACCAAAACTCAATGTTCACTTATTTTAATTTACATCCGTACCTTAAATAGAGTAACAAACATAGTAATTTCAAGCCAAACTATGATGTTTTGCTGCTTGAAATTGGGGAGAAAATGTGTTTCCCTCCAAACATAATTGAGAATGCAGTTTAGTTGCATGGGAACATCATTTTGTAGGAGGCGGGGTTGCCCTGGGAGATGAAGGCTCGAGGGCCGCGGCTGCAAAATGTAAATAACGGAAACACTGGGTTGCCTTTATTATAGCACTGAAATCTGAGTTCAAATTGTGATTCTTACTGTTGTTTATTGCTTTGGCCAGTAGCCAGGGTGCTGGTTGTAGCCATGTTGCTAACGCTAACACTAGCAGCCAGAAACAAACATCTATGATTCATTTTCTGTTTGATAATCTAAACAAAGCAGACCTTTTCTTGCGGTGGCCTTTCTGAAATGATCAGTGGTGAAATTTAGCTGACTACTTTCTGTCATATCCTATATGGTTGTCTTTGCGACAGCTGTGGCAACAATTATACCACTTGGATACTAACAAGGGCAATGTTTTTTTTATTGCCTTGTTGTAAAGGAAACAATGCACGGACCGAACTTGTTCCTAACTTTAATGTCACAATATATCGCAGACAAACACAATTTTATCACTTACGAAAAGCACCAAAATGGAAGAAATGGGTCGCAATCTTATGAAATTAACAGATATAAACTTGATTTAATTTAACACTTACTTTGATACATTATATGTTTCCATAATGTTTCTATAAAGATACTGTAAAATTGTATAAATTAAATCTCTATTCTCTGAACGATGTATAACATTGTGATAAATGAAACAGGTGAGTGACTTGGATTTGACGTAACACCCATAAAATCTGTTTTTCTTACCTTCCGATTTTATGTCCTGAGAGTATCTCAAATTAGGGTCATTAAAATCGAGCTGCTATCGACAGTGTCATAACAGTGTTAGAGAGCTAGGAAAAGCCTTGACTCTTACGCGGCCACTTTATCATTATTTTTCTATTTTTGACATCCACAACTCAGGTGATTTCACAGGACTGCTGCTACAAATCAGCCCAAATGGCCTTGAGTAGGCGGAGGGGGATGCATATTCACCGCCAGTGTGGAGGTACAGTCTTTAGCCATGACCTATTCTTTTTTAGCCAATGGGAAAGAGAAGTGTGCCAGCATGATTAATGGTCATGATTACCTACTCAGAAAATGTGGTTTTCTGGCCCAGCAGCTTCACTTTTATGACTTAAACCTGGGGCGAGATGCTTCATCATGCAGGCAAAGCTGCATACAGACCTCACAGACAGCGTGTGGTGAAGACCAAACATATCACAGATAAAGTGTTTACCATCAAGCTGTTTGGATAGGGAGGTATAAAGCCTCGCGCGGATTGTTGTGCGGACAACAAAACAGGCTAATTACAGATTGTAGCGAGCAAATCAACCAGAGCAGGTTGAAACACTTCTAAAATCTTTTCCAATACCTGATCTGAATCTAGAGTGGCTGCTTCAAATCATAAAGAAGCTGCTGACCAAATTATTGCATAGAGCCTTGAGGGTTTAATTGACGAAACCACAAGATTGATACTTTGCATTTACTAATCGCCCCCATTCTGTCTGCATGTTTTTGTTTTTGCAGCAAACATAAAAAGCCTGTGCTTCTGTAGGAGCTTGTGTGTTTGTTTGTACTTGATTCTGCAGCACTCGTGTGCTCTGGAGCTCCCAGATGACGCCCCGCGATCATTAACCTAAAGTTAATTTCTGTCACAAACACCTCAGCGGCGCTCATTACGACTCAGCATTACTCCACCGCCACCGAACGACTCTATATCTTGCCACTGAGCCTCAAAGGTTAGCCCCCTCTAAAAGGTTACAGCTCCCTGTGACATTTCCCTTGATGACTTATTTGGCTCTTTGTTTTTGATAAATATCAACTAGCGTGTTGTTGCGACTTGGAATTACTCACTCATTAAAACCATAATAAGAGAATTTGTCCTGGATCAAAAAAGAACCGAGGAAAACAGACCCTGTGATTCATCGAAGATTTAAATGAGCATGCTTCTTGACACGGGCGGAAAGCCGTCTATGACTTTTGTGAACTTCTATCAAATGTGAAGGAATTTCAACACCAACTTCAGCAGCTGATCTTTCCGACATCAACAGCCCTGCATGGTGAACTGCACCTAACATAAAGTCACATCAATTAGAGCGGATAACAGAAACATCAAGTGAAGAGGAAATATATCAAATGCTAAGTACTCTAATAATCTTCCATTTGCTTTTTTGGCGAGGGAGCAGAATTCCTTGTGGCAACCACACCATCATCCATCACTGAGCAGCTGAAAATATGAGAGCAGCTGAGGTTGTTCCAACAGTGCAGACAGAGAGCTTTGAACGTGAGAAATCTCAGTTCCTTGCTCGGTATAGCAGCTGACTCACTGGTGGTGATCAACAACCTTATCAAACCCTGCAGATATATCATGGCCATTTTTGTGCTGCGGGACCTTAAAATCTCACTTATTGCACCTTTAACACCTTTAAATATGTCAGTAGCCCCCATTACATCTGTCACTTGATGCGTATGCACATAAAATGCAGCTGCAAATTCATCTAGACAAACCGCAAAAGCAGAGGCGCAGGAACCTGGCTGCATAGATGTCGGCTTCAAATTGTGACTGGGCTGTGGTAAGGCTTCATTTAGCAATCCTGTTTCTCCTTCCAGGCGAGGAAACATTTGATTTCTGCAACTTTTTTACCTTTATTGGATTACGGTTATCTGCTCTGTATGAATGCACATGACCAGTTCCTAAAGAAGCTGGATACTGTATACCATTGTGCTTTACGTTTCATTACTGGCTGTGGAAATCTGGTTCACCACTGTACCCAATATGCAGCTGCTAAATGGCCATCTCTGTATGTCCGCAGAATTACACATTGGTTGGCTCTTATATATTAATCGCGGACTGGTTCCTTCGTATCTGTGTACGTACATGTGCACAAACCGCGATCAATATGGCCTGCGCTCTCACAATGTTCTACAGATGTCGGTCTCAAAGGTTAGAACAGAGCTAGGCAGAAAAAGCTCTTAAATACGCTGCTCCTTCTTCCTGGAATAATGTACAGAATGACCTGAAATTGTCAGAGCTGATTACTACTATATGGGGGAATTTAAGTCCATTTTAATGGATCGAGAAAGTGGTACTATAGGTCGATGTGATTGCTCTTGATTTTCTCACTGAATTGTTCTGAGATTGACCTGTTGGTGCATTATAGCAATTTGTTATGTAACATACAGACTGGATGTCATGCTTGTTCACATGTGGTGTGTGTGACTGTTAAATTTGTCTGCTTGTATGGTCTGTAAAGTGAAGGTGAGGGAAACCTCCTCTATCGCTGCCGAACCCCCATTCGTAGGATGGGCAACTTTCAGGAAGTTGGGGTTCATTTACCTTGCACTGCAACTGGGTTCTTGTGATATCACAAGATCACACTATAATTCATCTTGTCAGGCTTCAAGTAATGCGTTTCTGTCGGGACAACAGTTGTCCAGACCACTCATGCGTCCTGTGAGGTGCTACTGGCAGCTAAGGGTGTGGTTTTTGTGTGTGTGATGACACGGAGAGGTGAGTGTTCGTGCAAACTGAACAATGGCAGCTCCTGAGGAGGTTAACTTAGCTGCTGCGATAGCATCAGTTGTATCAGAGCTGGAGAGTGTTTCTTCATTGAAAGAAGAGCAAAGAACGTCACTGAAGGTGTTTGTCAATTGAAAGATGTTTACGCTCTCTTCCCGACTGACTTCGGCAAGAGTTTGATTGACAGACGGTTCATTCAATCACCTGCCAAGTATTATTTAAAAAGTGCCTGCCCTTTTCCAAACAGTTCCCAAGGATGGCTTTTCAGATGGTTCTGTGGCAAAGCATCAGAGAGAAGGGGGGACTGTCCTGTGGTTTGATGTGTAGAGGTGTTTAAGCTGAACAAAACCTTTGGAAAATACTCAGGTCATCACTTCCTTTGCTCAGCTGACAAAGGTTCAGCATAGAAGGGTTCTATTGAGGCGTTAACACTAGCCATTTCCTTGAGGATGGTGGGGGGGGGACACAGTTACTAGATGAATGTTCTTTCAAAAGTGTGACCCCGGTTAGAGTGCAGTCGAGGTGGAACACCACACTTTTAGAACCACTCCTAATCTGCCACTGTAGCAGCCTGCTGATCGCAAGTAGGGGTGACCTGGGGAAACTTTGAGAAAACGTCAGTCAAAACCAACACTTGTTCCACCCCATCTCTAGCAGGTTCTGACAAGGAGAAATCCATCACTGGCACATACACAGTACCTTTGGTGACGGTGACCATCGCTGGTGAGATCAGCTCATGCTTAGGGAGAGGCCGACCATCATCAAGGAGCATCAGTCTCCTTCCCTTTTTGAAATGAATGAACCAGTCATTTCTGTGCAGGCTCAGCCATTTCTCTACTGACTGGCAGCTCCTGTGTTGCTGCCAGGAGGCAGACTGCAGCAGCTCAGCTCCGGCTTTACGTGCCGCAGAGCCACTGGGGCAATGGAGTTTGTTGCCACCATGCATGTGGTGTGTAGCTTCACAAAGCCATTTGTGGTCTCACCCCTTCCCATTCCAGAAATTCTTTGTGGCCTGCTGTTTTTTTTTTCTATTTCTCACTACTTTGAGCAAAGCAAAACATTCCAATAGTGCCACTCAGCAGAACGGCTCAGATAGTGGGCTGCTTAGACTCCAGATTAGAGACAAGGGGTTTCCGGCTTAAATCCTTGCACTGGGAGAAGTGAATCACTGCACTGTAGACTGTAGTATGTATGACTGTGATTTCACTAAAGAGCTTAGAAGTACAGTGCAAATGCTGTAAAACAAGAATGCCTACTCAGCAAACCTTCCCCAGATTAATAAATATTATTGTGCTGGGGATGTTTAATTCTTAAGCCCATGCTGCCCGATGCAGTCTGTGTTCCTTTGGGCCACATTGGTGTTTGAACTGATGGTGTGGGAAAGAATTTGCTTATCAAGGGGCAGATTAAAACCACACAGCAATACAGTATAGGCAAAATCAAAGCCATGCCAGAATTTATGTCCAAACTAATCAGAGTTAATTTAGAACTTTTTGATAATTTCTAGTGAACACAGAGCTGTATTTGCAGTAAATTGGAAAAAAAAGTACACACTGCAGTCAGCACTGTGAAATATTAATTAAAAAAATAAGCATAATTTTGTTTAAATAATATGACAGTTAGTACTTTATATACACATATTGCAAAACAGCTGTTTTCTTGACAAAAGAAAAGTTTTTTTCACACTTTTTGATGTTAAAAATCCCCAAGGAAGAAAACACAATGAAGCCCAAAAGGTTTTTTTTTAATCAAGGGTACTCCAAGCAGCAGGATAAGGACCCAAAAGAACAACACAAAAGCTGCTGTAGATAATAGGAAGTCGTCCGGATAAGACAGGCGATGGTACCAAAAAACACTAGACTTCGTCAAAAACACAGAAGTAAGATCCTTAACACTAAGGGATCAACTGGGAAAAATAACGCTGGAACGCTCACTGAACCGGCAAAGACAAAGGGGAACACACAGACTAAATACACAAGGTGGGAAGGCTAATTAGGGACAGGTGAAACTCTTCAGCGCAGGGTAGGTAATCATACCAGTGGGGCAGGAAGTCAAGTATCTATATCGAGAGACAAAGGTAGGTATACCAAAATAAAACAGAAAATAACTGGAATACTAGAAATTAAGAAAACATAATTTAGACACAGGACCGGGATGTAACATATTTTTTTTTTTCCATTGTGGTCCTTTTCGTATAACACTTAACATACCACAAGATAAAACGACACACTGCAAGAAAGACAGCAAGTGCAGTCAGTACAATAAACATATAAATAGCAGGCGGCACTATGTCAACATACTCGTATTATCTTGATCATAACAATTTAAATGTAATATATTGAAATTGAATATGCTATATGATAGTTTGTAACCATTTCTTTAAAGCCACTGGAGGGCGATTATTCCACTCTGCGCTATAGGGAAAAGTGTTTTTGCCTATTAGGCTATTGAATGGAAAAGGTATGAGTCACGCTACCTCTTGTAAAGTAGCGAGGATTTTGCATTTAGTGCTGCTGAGTAATAATTCATGGTATTAAACCATAATCACCATCTTATTTATGACCCCATACGTTTAAGCGTAGCCCTGCCCCACACATCATTGACTCCTAAGTATGGGTACATATGAACAGGCTGTGTGGTGGTGAGCATATGTGATGGTGAGCACGCTGATGTGGAAAAAAAAGGTGTACATGTTGCTCTAATGTACAGCAACCCCTGGTCCATCTGTCCCACAACGTGTGTGTTTTTAATCATACTACATGGACCATGAAGTTCGAGTCTGTTGTTATGGCTTCACTGTTGCGTCTCTAATCCCATCGTGGAGTGCGGGCACGTCCAAGGCAGCGAGGTTCATCTGGGGCACCATGTTGATTATGTAGTAGCTGTGAACATAGAAGTATTTTACTGCACCATAAAGAATTTTTAGGACACCCATCAATTGATGTTATGATCTGCTGTCAGAACAATTACATACTGGAAGGGAAGCCATTTGAGATCGTGTGTCTCAAAAATGTCAGCATGTCAAGAATCGAGACACCCCCGATCTCTGTAGTATTATCAGTGTGCTTGAGTAATGAGTAATCATCCATCCATTTATTTTCTATACCACTTCTCGTCTCCGGGGTTTATATGCTGGTTTGTCAACTTGGTGAGTGGCACTTTCAGACAAACACACTTAGGACTGTTGACTTAATTAGATTTCCAGTTCACCTAACCTGCACGACTTTGTTATGCGGGAGGAAACTGGAGCGACCAAAAGGAAATCCACGAAGCCAAAAGGAAAACACAGATAAGCCCAATGGCCATGTGACTTCTACTGCTACTAATGTTCAGGCCCAGTTTTCTCTGTTTGTCTCTATCCATGGTGCTGAGACATGCATATGCATATATGTAAAACATGCAGAATTTGTACCTTTGTAAAATTCAAAACTATGTTATATGTATGCAAAGACAATATTAGACTACATTGTGCTATCTAATATGATAATATAGGCTATATTTACAAAAGGATTACAGAAACTTATGAAGACTGAAATGTATATTTCGCTCTCGACCTTGAGTCGGTCACTGCAGGTTAACCCTTTCAGACACACAATCAACACTTGTTCAACCCTGGTTGAGTCCTTGGTGTGAAAGGGGCATCTGTGTCTCCATGGTGCTGAAGCATCCAGGCCCAGTTTATCTGTGTGTCTCCATCCTTTTTTCTGTGCTTTCTATTCCTCTAACACAGTTTCATAATAGTAAATAGGCTATTAAAAACTACAAGAGCATATATGTATTTGTTAAAATGTAATATTGTTCTCGGCATAGATATTTAGGACATGAAACTACAGAACACTTTGTAGCTTTTCAGAGTGTGATAAAATCCATCCTGCTCTGAAAAACTGCTGCTGTACAAAGGGCATCTGGAGCCTATAGGATATAAAGAAAATGTTTAAGTTCCACAAGCCTCCAGGAAACCTGCGGTAGAGACAAAATGTGCTTGGCAGCCTGTGCACTTCTTTGTGAAAAAAGCCTTCCAACACTAGCTATTTATTGTTCAAAGACTCACTCATGTATGACTGCAAACCTTGTTGTCTGGGTATGGCGGGGGAACCTGTGTTTGTCAACACGTAACAAAGACGGATTTTTAAACTTTGAGGGAAAAATCTGTATTTCATGACAGATGAAAGAAAGATAATCTATGAAACATAGTCCACTTCTAGTTCTGGGAATTATATGGTGCGTTATTTGGCACATATATGACAGTACATACAGTAGCTCATCTGTTTGTGTGTTTTGAAGTATTCTCATAATTCAAACAGCACATGCACTAATCCAATTTGGCTTATAGACTAATAGTTCAAAAGTCCCCTCCTTTCTTTAAAGCTAAATCCACTCTTGAATACAAAAAGAA
Organism: Sebastes umbrosus; assembly: GCF_015220745.1. Classification (NCBI taxonomy): domain Eukaryota; kingdom Metazoa; phylum Chordata; class Actinopteri; order Perciformes; family Sebastidae; genus Sebastes; species Sebastes umbrosus. The sequence goes on from NC_051289.1 coordinate 3,883,214, forward strand.
AATAGAACACCAGCAGCATCCACTTGAAAGCCCTTTAAGTGGTAGCTTTGCCTTAATGAAGCAATAAACCTCTTGACAGACAATAACACAAAGCAGACAAAGCACCACATTCTGTTCTGTTAAATTCATAATTATCTATGAAATGCATATTTAAACTTTTACAATAATAATAGTAACAGATACATTCAATGAAACTGATCATAATTTTGCTACTGGTAGAAGATATGCAAGAAGAAGTCCCTCATGCAAAACTCTTTAATAAGCACTGAGCACAGTAGGGACTAAATGAAAGCTTTATGGCGTCTTTCCAACTGAAATCTTGACAAAACATTATAAATCAGGGGCATTGCCCTTTAAATGCTGATAATGCATCTCCCCGCTCTGTAACTATCCTTCTGAGGTTTGGGGACCTGGGGTGGAAAACGAATCTGATGACCCACACTTTAATTATTTGGACATAAAACGGCATCATTATTAGCGGTCTCGGATGAATATCTGTTACAGGCATATGAATGTGAAAGTCAAGGTTACATTAGTTCTGATTAACAGCCGCTCTCACACAATGCTCTGTTGCCTTTGAGTGTCTCTTAACGCTCCATGTTAGTATAGTTACTATAGTAGGTATGCCTAACTAATCAAATGCACACAATATGATATTGATTGGCCGTTTCTGATAGATATAAACAATAGAATGATGTTCCCATTTCTGATATAATTCAAAATCCAAGTCAACCATTTCCCACCTGAGGCTCACTGGGGCTTGACTTCAGCGACTCAGGGTATACGTGATGACTCCGTGACAGAGGGTCTTTGTCAATTTGAATCATTTCCCAGTTCAATGATTGCCCCCTCAAGTCTTTGAGCCGCCTAAATATTTCCCACTTTATTACTCATAAAGCACTACCGATTGTATTAGTCATATCCGGGCAGATTGGATTATGGTAAAGCCCTTTGACTCTATCACTGTTGATTTCCCTCGAGGCCATAGAATGGACTTTAATGAATCTCCATTTTTACCAAAACCCTTGCTGTGAGGTGCCTTAATTTGACATGCCATGGGCAATAAATGAGTCAAAAACCCAGACATCTCGAATGACTAAAGGTGGCAGGTTTTGACCCGAGTCAGTAATTTCTGATTAAGTTCCATCAAGACGAAGTCCTTAATCAAAGAAATTGCCAAGAGAAATTTAAATATTTCAAGAAGTGACTCAGTGCTTTGCTGAGGACTTGCGAGTGAGTTTTATTGGTTTTGTTACATTGGTGGACACATTTAATAGGGCCAAGATGTGTAGAATCTGATTCAATTCATTTAGCAAGAGCAACAAGGACACTTTGTACTAACACAGAGCAACGTGAGCGATAGACAGAGGTTGTACACTATAAAACCAAAAGGAGAGCACACATTATGCCTATTTTAAAGACTTTACATTGGTTACCTGTTTTTGTTTAGATTGTATTAGTTTATAAGGCACTACATGGCCTTGCACCAGACTACCTTGCAGAAATGCTTTTGGTTTATGAACCAGGAAGGCCCCTCAGATCCTCCGGTTCTTCTCTTTTAGTTGTTCCGCAAAGCAGAACAAAAACATTTGGTGATGCTGCTTTCAGCCGTTACGCTCCCAGCCGCTGGAACATCCTTCCAGAGGAACTGAGAGAAGCTGAAAATATTGATATTTTTAAACATAAACTAAAAACCCACCTAGTGTTTTATAAGTTTATCATTTTATGGTTTTATTGTTTATAATTATTTTATTTATCATCACCATTTTAGTGTTTATTTTACTCTATTTTATTTAATCAGCATTTTTTTGCTGATCATAATTATATCCTTTATTCTATTTTATTTAATCAAAATGTGATTATTTAAATACAATCTGCTTATTTTGTGTAGTTTCAGAATTTGTATGTATTTATTTTTATTAATATTTCATTTTATTTATTAAATTATTTGACAGGAACAATACATGTAAGCATTGTTACATTTAAATAAAGTGCAACCGATGCAGTAGGATTTTTAGCTGTAGCCAATTTGCAGACCTTGTCCCTGAAACATACATAAAATCCCATAATACAACAACATATACTTATGTATGTTCCCAATCAGAGATCAGAGATCACAGGTTCGGTTTAGTTTCAGCCAGTGTTTCACCTTTTCATTAAACGTTTTCAGATCAGGTTGTGTTTTCATTTCCGTTGGTTGGGTATTCCAAAAAAATCTTAATTTCACTTTAAAAGATGACTGATAGAAGGTTGTTTTGCATGGTTCCACTCTGCGGTTACCATTCATTGATCCCCTGGTGGCTATTCTATTAGTATTTATTTTTGTGACACATGGACAAAGTACAGATGGGGTGAGATTGTTCACACATTTGAAAATCAGTATGATAAAAGAAAACTTGATAAAACTATCAAAACTGAGCAGCTTATACTTTTTCAGAATTATACAGTGGTGCCATTTCATTTGTTTTTGATCCATTATTTTCAGTGCTTGGTTATACAGTATAGTGATGCAATATGACAATTCAACGTTCTTCGTGCAGCTTGTTTTGGAGATACACACACAGACACATCTGCTCTTTTTATGAAATAGTTTTTTTTATGAACTGTGTACAATTTGTTGTTTTGAGAAGCAAAACAAATCTCAGTTAATGTCACGTCGTCTTAAAGTTTTGGGAATGTTCTGGCCATGTTTAAAACGCATTTTCCTTTTAAAATAAAAGCCTCAGTCACAGTAGAAAACTTCTTTGCATTAACTTGAGTTGTCAGACTTGAAGGCCAACTCATCCACTCTCCTCAGTAGAGTCCTAGTTGTGTATCCACCACATAATCCTTTCATTGTGGGGAAATGCATTCCTCTTACTTTCCCATTCCTCCCACTTATTTGCATTTTCAGACCGTGCTCATTTCCTGCTGTCCTCTAACAAATGAACATTTGCCTTGCACCACATATTTGTATCATATAATATTTATAAGGAACTGGTGATTGCTAGAGGAAATTCCCAAGGTCTCCAATAGCCATCATTCATTATCGAGCACATTTCTATCAGACATGCTTGTAAAGGAGGAATGTTTGTTACATCTACTCCTAAAACATAGTGGTTATGACCCGTTTTGCTAGTTGCTTGTTGGTGATATAAAGAAAATACAAGCTTATTAGTTGGTTAAGAGCACTGACTTGATTCTTTGAATGAAAATTGCAAATGTAGGAGTACCGGAACTGAAATCGAATCAAACAGACAGCGGTGACCTGACATTATTCTTCAACATGATGCAACTTGGTTGCAATGAGAGTTAAAATTCAGCATGTCTGATGCAGGGATTAAATCAGCACTGCGTGATCCATCAATAGTCACTTTTTCGCTGACCTCCACACCCCGCACTAAGGTTATGTCCTAATTGGACAAGCTTCGATAAATGTTTGCTGCTAAAGTTGCACACCAAAACCTCCAAATGACGTAGTTCTTGTCCTCTATAGTCAACATCTGCAGGTTACAACATCATTCTTTTGACAGATGAATTGGACTTCTGTTTGAATGCTCAAATTGCACAAAGGATTGCAATATCAAATCCTATTGGTAGTTTCCACGGTTCCTAAAATATTTTACTGTCGGATGGCTGATGTCACACACAGCCATGCTTTTTTAAATATTACATTTTTGACAATTTGCTAGAGCTCTCGTCAAGAGTAGAACCAATCAGCTTTTCTGTCAAAGCCAAAGAACCACGGTAACAGATATGATTGCTCATATATTCAATACAGTGTTCACATGTCTAAATAAATTATGTCTGATGCATGTTTGTTAGGAAAGTGTTTGATACATAACAGCGAGGGGGAAAAAAAAAAACATGAAGAGGTGTTTATAATTGATATGCACAAATGACTATCTATATTTAATTCTCAATTTACAATTAATTTACAGTCTCTGGGGATTGCAGCTCCATCATGTTGACCTTGAAACAGCTTGAAGCCTGACACATTAGAGAAAAAAATATCTATGATTGGCAGCAGGCACAATAAAGATGCATTTTAATAACTTTGGATTGTTATTGCCGCCTGTCTTCCGGCCTGTGTCTGCTGTGATATGCGCCACACGAGGTGACCTCAGAGCAAATTAATAAACGACAGCTATGTTTTAACTTGTCAGGATGATCTACTGTCATTCCTATACTCTACCCACACTTGCAAATATGAAACCTCACTGTAGTTTGAATAGTCCCTGCATTTTCTTTCCTTGGGTACTTACTTTTCAATCTGATAACTTCATTGAAAATAATCATTTTACCAACTTTCAAGTCTGAGAATGCAGAATTGATTATTCTTTTTTTAGGCAGCGCATTTGTTTATCTCAATGGAGTGGGGACCAGTCATGGTGACAGCATGTCAATTTCAAGATCAATTGTTGCCTCCTTGCCTCTGGCCTTTGCATTGCATTACCATAGTAATGACTTTTTGACCCCCTCCCTTTTTAAAGTGGAGATCTACATTCCTAGTTGTGGAGACAAATAGCGTACCTGAAAGTCATTTGTGGTGTGTAATGAATTATTCTCCGCAGGACCTTGTGTATTCACACATCAAGAATCATAACTGACCGCCCACTGAAAGGTTATGATGAAGTGCGAAGCTGGCAGTCTGAGAATGTCTTCCATTAACTGTACATCTTTTATTTTAAATGAACACTTTGGAAGTGCTATTTGCTAGTGCATTGAACAGTTTTAAATGTTCAGAACACCATTCTAAGTGACAGACTGTAGTATCAATACTAAGCTGAAACATCCGTTACCCACAGTCCTCTTCACTACAGCACAACAACGTAACAGTTGATTCACTCTAAAATATCTTTATATTATTGTATGTGTATATTTTACCTGAATTAATGAAATTTCTATGAATGTGTCATATACGTGCAACAATGCACAGTCCACAATGGCTTATGACACCACAAAATCACATAAACAAGATCCCTAATGATGTGTATACATTTTCATTAAGCAATCCATCCTGCCTTCTTTTGCAGGATTTTGAAATAAAGCTAGCAAACTTCAACACATCATAATTGAATAACTATTCCAACCAACCAATGATTTAGGTGTGGTTAACTTAACTGTCTACTGACGTTTATCTAATAAATACAAATAATAATAATAAACTTTATTTATATAGTACTTTTAAAAACACAGTTAGAAAGAGTTTTACGATAAAACACAGAACACATTTAAATCACAAATGTAAATCAGCTTTCATTGTCTCACATTGTTTTTTGTACACAGCATAGCACACAGTGAACTTTACTCTCTGCATTTAACCCATCCTAGTATTAGGAGCAGTGGGCAGATATTATAAAGCAACCAGGGAGCAGTTTGGGGGTCCACAGTGCCTTGCAGTCTGTACTTGGTCCATGCGGGGACTTGGACCACGACTCTCCGATTCAGACTGAGCTACTTCTGCCCCAAAAAGTGGGTGCAAAGTGCCCAAAGTGAATGAAATGAACTAAAAGCCCAACACTAAAGACGTCAAAACACAGAGAGAAAACGAAAAGATAAAACCTTAGAAAAGCAATTCTTAAAAAAGTGGGTTTAGCTGAGACATAGTTTGCAGCCCTGATATCCTCAGGCAGGTCATAGTCTAGGAGCCCTGAGTGCTAAGGCTCTTTCACCTTCTGTGTTAGAATCTGGACCTTGGAACAACAAAGAATGACGCATCTGAGGATCTCAGGGTGCGGGAAGGGACATAGGGCAATAAGAGATCTGATAAACAACATGGTCGAGGCCTTTCAGGACTTTGAATGAATCAATAATAGCTTCAAATCAATTGTAAAAGCAACAGGTAGCCAGTGTTAGGAAGGCAGGATCAGTGAGATGTGGTCATGTTTCCCAGTCCGAGTCAAAATCCTATAGCTGCAGAGTTTTGGATGATGATAGTTGTTTGCAGGGTCACAGCTTAGATAGATCGGAGTATCGTCTGCATAAAAATGGATGTGATCTCTGCGTAGACGGTGGTCAACTACCTAAATTAACTAATAAAATAAAGACATAAAACTCCTAAAATTAATTTAATAAAAGAATAGGAAACAATAGAAAGGTCTTCTAGCGGTAGAAAAGCTACATTACATACAACTGTCTCCTTCCATAACAACGCAACCGATATTCTCTTGAGCAAAGCAACTGCATCAAGAAGCTTTTAACTGGCCACAAGCAGAAGATTGTGTTTGGTGTTTGTACCTTGTCAAGTGTAAATATATGCAGTTACCTGAATGTAAAAGGGGTCATTGCTGAAAAGGGACATGCCTGCTCAGCAAACCTGCCCTGGATTAAAAATAACAAAAAACAGGTGAAATATTTTATAAAAGCGATTTTGAGGATTGCATGTATCCCTTAAGCAGTATATTCAATCTGCAGCCTAAGTGTTTCATTCAGTCTGGGAGCACTGCAAACATGCTGATGGGTGTTTCAAATTGAAACCCCTTGACATACAACATTTCGCACATTATTAAACACCTCAGAAAAAATGCTGCCTTTACATGTATATCAATCAAAGTGTAAACATACTGTGCTGTAAAATAATGTCACATACTGTGCAGTGTTTGCATTGAAGCTATAATAGAAGGCAGGGGCTGTTTGTATAGTTTGGACAGTTGAAAAAAGTGCTGGCTGTGAACAAGGAGAGGGGTCCTAATTAAAAAAATAAATAAATAAACAAGCTGATCGCCTATTCACAGATGGCTGAAAGCCTGCCATGCTAGATGTCCCTCAGGATAGAAACTTGCCTTCACTGCCAGGCAGATATTTGGCATTTTGAAAACTGTCGGCAAGCCTCATTTGCTCTCACACCATCCTGTGCTCGTATGACTGTACAGTCCTGGCTGGGTTAATGCAAGTCCTGCCTTGGCTGGGTGGGGGAAAGAAGCACGACTAGGACTCTAAGCCAGAAGATGCACTCATGTAGTAACATGAAAACCTGGCATGAGGAAGACGTCTTAGTCAACAGCATAATCATATGAGAAGACTTGAAATGTGTTGCAACATGTTCTCATCCCAACTTGTCACATTCTGACACTTTGTCGGACCCCGTCACTTTTCGGTCGCAGTAAACACAGCCGCTTAAAGTTGTGAATTATACAAAAACACTTGCCTAGGATTAGGCAACAAACCACTTGCTTAGGTTTAGGAAAAACTACATAGTTGGGCTTAAAATGAATATGTGTTTACAGTGAAAGTAAAGTGAAACTTAATGCACAGGATACTAACAGCGGTCTCCTGAATGAAAGCCCTGTGCTTGTTGAACCCGTCCACCTCTCCTCCTACCCACCCTTTGTGTTTCTTTCACTCTTTAAACTACGTCAACTCAGGACTTTCTCTGAGCATTTACTGTTGCCGTGGATGGGTTTACATTGAAGTTGATGAAAAGCCCTGTGCATTTACTGGCGCTATAGGGCGCCGTGTGCGTTGGTATTTAAAGCCCTGGGAACGATAAAATTATCCCTGCTGTTGGGTAAAAGTCAACAACCATCTCCAGAAATAAAGGTGATGAAATGTTTTTTTGGTATTTATAAGTGCTGTTTAAACATGTTTCAAGAGCTGAAGTGTCATGATGCAACACTCACACAACACTATGCACAATTTTTTTACATTTGGTATTGGTTTTTCAAGATATAATCATTTATGTCACTTTGTGACTGAACAAATAAGCCATATCTTCGATCATTCAATCCTAGCAGCCCTTGTTTTAGCTCAATAGCGGCAAAGATCAGCAAAAAATGATTTTCTTGTAATTTCAACAGCTTAACTGATTATCTGTCAATAGTTTGATTCAGTCCGACACTAATATCTGACAGTGCGTTGTCCTTTGCGTTGTCAGGAGCTGAAAGGAGACTGGAGCTGTATTTTCCAGCTGTCCAAAGATATCACCTTGTGTCACCTTAAACCAGAACGACTCGTTGATTGATTTTCGTCTAACCAATCGATGCAGTTGTATTCTTCACCCAGCCGTGGCAGATGTTGCAGAGTTGTTTTAAGGAACTATTCACCTTAGAATTGAAATTCTGTCATTATCTACTCAGGCTGATGTCAGTCGAATCTCCAGTGAAGTATATATGATGAGTGGTCTGAAAGGCTCTCAGTCCTTGGCAGTCCTTATTTATTTTAATTTGCTTGTTCAGCTCCTTGACATCCAGTTTTTATCTCTAATTTCCCCTCAATTTTCAGAATCCACAGTCTGACAGTATCACACATTTTGTTTATGAGATTGTTCCATTAAAGCTATATTTTGTAATATTATTTTCAATTAAATAAATGTCTGTTAAGTCACCATCTATTGCCAAATGAGGTAACACAGTGGTGATTGAGTCTATGGCCCACACAGACACCTTGTATTTGCAACATTTGCGACTTTCCTGGGAATTCCTGAGATATTTTAGATCTCTGGGAAGTGTTATGGTCTGTAAGTTTTAATTAGTTTACGAGATATGTTTAAATGATACTGGCAGGAAAACATGCTGCCAAATTAACTCAGGTAATGATAAATAAAGTATACAGCAAATCAAAAGTCCAATATAGCACAAGGTGGTTCCAGGGGAAAAGGAGCCCAACGACTGGGGGCAGGTCTTAAGCAACCAGGAGACACCGGCCAGCTGCCTCCAATTCCTTAACGAGCACCTGCTCCAACCAATCAGGAACCAGCACCACAGCAACAACACACACCTGGGGACGTCACAGAAGTGAGATCCAAAAACACACCTGCAATTGATTGATTGTTAAGTGGCTTCAGATGGTAGTAAACACGGGAGGAGTTTTATCTGAAAGACCATTAGATCAGATAGATTTCTACTGCAAGTAACAGTAAATAACAAAACAATATCTGATAGTTATTGCTCAATTTGTTGAAGCTGCCTCCCTGCTCATTATCCCTTTTCCATTTATGTTCAATGGTTTTCCCTGTTGAAGCTATCAATACATGTCTGTCCCACTGCTAGTCTGAATATGCCTATATTATCACAAATGCGGGGAGAGTAATAATATTATTTTGGCCTGTTTTCTATGTATTTTTCTATACAATAGTTTTTCATGTTTAATGTTTTTTTTCTGGATTGTTTGTGGTTTATAATATATATTTGACTTAATCCCTTATGTGTTGGATTTAATGTGTTTATATAATAGTTATTTTGTTGGCTCTAGTTGTTCTTGCCCTTTTTCATAGAGGTATATTTTGTCCCCTCTATTAGGGAATATCAGACAGTGTTGTCCAGCCCTGCTCTGATCGGTCCAGTGAGTAGATTGACAAACAAATACATCTATTTTTCTATATTTAAATGAAACATATCTTTGAAGATTTGTAACTTATAATGTTTGAACGTAACCTGTGATGTGATAGATTAGTGCTTGTGCAACAATGACTTGATACTTTCAGTGTTGTCTTTTGGAGGAGTGTTTTATCTCCCGTGATTGGTCCAGCTGTGAGACCTGGTTGACTTCCAATCGAGCAGATCACAAGCACCTGAGTGGTGATGTGTCTGTGTCCACACATTACCTGTTCTGCTTTGTGATGCCGACTTGACAATGCCTGACGAAGATCTCTGTTAGATCAAAACATTGCTTCATTATGCGAATCCTGTTTTCTGATTTATTGCTGAAGTATAGCCATAAAATACTTTGGTTGAATATGTTACTTGTGGATTCATTATTTACATTTTGCAGCTCTACAATGTCCATTTTTTAAAGCTTATGTTACACAAAGTTGCACAATGCTTGGTCTAAAAGACAGATTTTGATATGACATTTAAAGTTCAGTGTCTACCAGCCCATTGGTTTGAGAAGGTTTTGCTTTGTGAAGCAGAGGCCATGTGTTTTGTACCCGAAGGGCTGAAGTGTCTCTAAAGTTTCTTTTTTATTCTCCCATTACCTTGTTTATCTCACGGACAGTAGCTGTTGCAGCCCTCGCTGCACTTTTCCAAAGAACATTTGTTAATCAAACAGTTAGGTCAGAAATGCAGCGTATACTTCTCTTTGATTTTATGATAATGCTATCTTTGTAAATAGCATATTTCCTCAGATTTGACAGTTCAGTGACAATCCAGCTCTTCTTTTAGTTTCTCCAAACAAATCACTGCCTCTGCTGGAAGCATAAAGCTGTTCATTTCCTGCACGCCAGACGATTTCTCCCCTCTGAACGTGTCAGCAGACAGTGGGTGGTTAGAACAGTAAATGAAAGCTTTCTGAAAGCTTTCATTTACTTCAGTCATTCCTGATGGTATACCGTATCCTCATATAGCCTTGTGTTTGCAAGTGCCTGCCTGCGTGTGTGCAACCGTGTGTAGAAACCTCCGTCAGTAGCACTTTGCTTAAAAAAAAAAAGCCAGTGGCATAATTTTTTTAAGATTCGAAGAGGATTAGGCTCATTGTTCCTTGATAAATGCTTAAAGTCAAGACTTGACCATGAAGCGTTGCAGTGGTCAGAGCTAAATGAAGCCCCGGTGGCAATTTTTCAACTCGCTAATGAAGCGAGTTCAGCGAATGCCAATGAATACACCTTTTCCCATTCACTCTATCTCACATTTAAGAGCACCACGCACAACACAATACCTGAATTCACTGTCTTTACTGAGAAAAAAGGTATTCATCTTGTTAACAGGAAATATTGAATAGTCTCATTACAACCACATGTTTGAAAAGCAGTGCAGACTAGTAAGGATCCAAAGATTAAATAAGATCTGCTCTCGCCGTCACCAGGATGAAGCCACTCTGTAACATTCTCTAATGATATCTGTAGTAGTATGGACCAGACCCAGAAATTGCATTATTTGGAGTAGCTCTTGGAGTGTTTGGAGTGTGATGCCTTAGCCTTTAAGTTGGTGTTGATTCACTGGAAATCTGCCAAACCACCATTACACTGTAAATGGCTGTAAGTGTTATGGCACACCTCAAGCATGAACAACTTAAATACTCCACAAGGGGCTCAGTAAAGACATTGTTTAAATCTGGAAGCCTTTCCTCTCCTACTTTTCTCGGCAGGGGTAGAGGCTCAGGGAACCTTTACTTGTTGCATTGTTTTGTTCTTGTATGTGTATCTGCGTCTATGCGCATTAGGGTCAGTGTATTTTGTCGAGCTGCGAGGTTTACTATCGTGATTTGTGTCGTTTTGTGACGAGTAATCGCGTATGTTGGAGAAGTTCAATAAAAAAAAATTCTCAAATAAATGTTTAAAAAGCAGTGAGACTGGCTCATTGCTCTGGATCTCATCTCCAGCTGTGTCTTGATAAATATGTAATAAACTCAAATTACCATAATAGCTCACCATTCAGAGCAACTCCCTCTCATTAAAGCTAACACAATATTTAGTAATAAATCAATATGGCCGTGATGCTGGTGGTAAATGGGACATATCATGCTCATTTCCAGGTTCACACTTATATTTTTGGTTTCTACTAGAACATGTTTACATGCTTTGATGTTCAAAAAATGCATTATTTTTCTCATCCTGTCTGTCTGAATAGATTCACCCTCTGTCTGAAATTATCCATTTTAGCCCTTGTCTCTTTAAGACCCCCTCCTGAAAAAAAGCAGAGTCTGCTCTGAATGGCTTGCAAGAAAAACATGTAGTAGTAATAGTAGTAGTAGTAGTAGTTCTCAAGCCTTGGGTGGAGATACCCAGATGGGGGGATGGTATATTTGAATGAGCTAAATCTGAATGGCTAGTTGAATCACATGTTTTTTGATCTAGGCAGCCCACAAAAAAACGTCTGTGTTGTCTTATTTCACAATTTGTAGGTTGGTAGGCACTCCAGATACCCAAATTTATGTGCAGAAGCACTGAAAAAGCGTGTTTGTCATGATATGTCCTCTTTAAAATAATATTACTACTTTAACCATGACTCAACCTTGGACTGAAATAAAGGGAGTCCTCAGGAACACGTAAGCAATTCAACAACTAAATGCATTTTTTTTTCTCCTGGGCTTGACCTATTCTCTGAAAACCAAGTGCTTGAATTGACTATTTTTTTTTTATCAAATGCACCAATCAAAAAAACAATCGACAGCAGAAAATTATATTAAAACTGCTTTATAGGTTTAGATTTTGGTTGGTAGAGACCTTTTTAAATACAGTAAACAATTTGTTATCCTTGTGTTCTTACTGTGTTTTATTTGAATATGTGCA